>NC_052558.1:773861-1092592 GCF_016699485.2 Gallus gallus | reverse complement strand
GCTCACTAAGGACAGTAATTGCACGATGTCAGGGCAGACCTGCAGCTGCACCACCGCACTGAAGGCTTCCTCCCATCTCTCCGAAGAGCAGCAGAGCTTTACGTGCTTTCTGAGGGAGCCTTAACAAAACAAAATGCTCGGAGGAAGGATGGAGTAGAAAATATTGCAAGTTGCCTCGAGACAATGTCTTTGTTCCTTTCCATTTAGAGCTGTTTTCAGCATCCCATTGTATCCAGGATTTCAGCTTTACACCAACCTCCCCCCCAGGTCTGGCCATTTGATGAGCCAGTTGATGGCGTTGCTCACCATCCTTCAATGCTCTTTGGGATGCTCACTCAAACCAGGCTCAGTATATTCTGGAATATTAACTTGCAGTGCTCTCCCTTCCAAGAATCCAACAGCCACGTTCCCAAATTCCCACCCTTTTAGTGCCCTGAGCCCCAGACCCCTTTTACCTCCATTGGTTCCTCCACGTGTACTCACCAGCGTGATGTAATCCCCCTCCCACGCTCTCTGCAGCCCCAGATCCGCGCGGTGACCCTTCAGCACCTCCATGGCAGCAACCTTTGCCCGCAGCTGAGGTAGGTCCTTCGGTGGGACGCTCCGGATGAGTTCCCCTGCTCTCCACCTGCCATACGGAGCTCGAATCAGCCTCACGTCTGTACCAAGTGCCCTGAAGTCTCCAGCTTACATGACATATCACCTTTGACCCCTATCAAATCTGGCTGGTACGCTTCCCCCCATCCCTCTGGTGCCCAGAAGTGAACTGATGGCACATCTGTTGGCAATAAAGTTTTTGCAAGCCCATTTTTTTGGCTCATTTAAAACACCATTCCCTTTTTACAGCAAAATTTGGTCCTACAACTGAAATCTAACCAACTGTAACATGAAAGAGGACAGACCAGACCATTTGTTACTGTACTGCCTTCAGCAACAACACCAGCTCTGTAGGACCAGTGCTGTAAAAAGTCTTTATCGACTAAAATTTTGTGATTATGATAATTGAGCTTATTCAGAAAGCGGGACACCACCCAATAGGCCATGGATAGTATTCAAGAGACAGCTGGGAAGGAAAACACGGCCAACCTGCTCTAGTGCTGGTGGTATTCTGCTTCAAGCAGATGGCTCTAGAGATCCCCAGAGACCTCACCCAGCCAATATTTCTTTTGTTCATAACTTTCAGAAGTTATCATTTTTCAAACTGGAATCAGAGCTCTTTACACCCCTCTTGTCTACAATAACAAGACTTGCCAAAGAAAAAAAACTCACTGGCTTTTGGGCATTAAGGAGGTTGTAATGAATGTGTAAAACAACTCTTCCACACACTGAATACGGTGGATAGTGGTATGTTGCTTAATCTATTTCAAAGTAGTATTGACTTACTATAAAAGTCTCAAGGGACTCTAAAAGACTCATTTTCTCTCTCCCTCTGCCTACCACCAGCTGCTCTTTTCTTTCAAAATTGATTAGAAAGTCTAAATTGGGACTAAGGAAGGAAGGGTGATGTCCATCGTGACTCAGCCTCTGAAAGAGGACAATTACTGCCTGGTCAGGGGTACCAGAACCCACTATGGTGGGGATGGGTTGATGGTTGGACTCGGTGATCTCAGTGGTCTTTTCCAACCATAACCGTTCTATGATTCTGACATCTTCATGTTTGCTGCCCAGTTAACGTTCTCCAGTCATTTCCCCACATTTTCTGCAGCACGTAGGAACCGTTCAGTCCTTGGTCGGACAAACAGACTATTCGTTCATTTGTACCTGTGGTAAATCGCCTGCAGCGCCTCTTCGAATCGGTGCAGCACTTTGGGTGGGGTGGGCCATGGCACGTGCTTGCCATAATCCTTCATGGATCTCACGTTGCGGAAGCGCTGGGCGACCTCGTGGATGTAGGACTTCACCTTGTAGCGGCGGTAGTGCCTGAGGATGGTGAGAGCAGCCCTCGTCCTCTTGTAGCGCAGCCGAGCCAAGGTGCCCCTCCAGACCTGAGGGCCAGCAGAGAGGACAGCTTTAGACAAAAGAAGGAAACATTTGTCTCTCTGTTCTCCTAAATCCTGACATACAGCAGCCATGAGTTTTAAAGAACGCGATTTTGGTGTGCCAATAGGATTCAATTAGAAAAACACGAGTGGGTTGAGCTGCTCCTGGCATTGTGTGACTTGGTATGATGGACAGTGACGTGTCATGACGTTTGGTGATGGATAACACCACATCAGGACACACGATGGCATGCGAACCCACTCACAATGACAGACAACGACACGTCATGGCATGACAACACATGTCAATGACTCACAACGACGGGCAACGACACGTCATGACATGTGACGACACATGTTAACGATGCAGGATGACAACTTGTAAAGTTAACTCAGGACGATGGACAACACCACACCATGACATTGGACAATGACTTGTGACAACGGATGACACCACTTCATGACACACCATGACATGCAATGTTGACTTATGACAACAGACAACAACACGCAATGTCGACTCGCAACAGTTCCCTGAGGAGCTGAACAGCCGTACTTCCCCTCTAATGCCATCCATCGGGATGAAGATTGCATTTTTGCTTCCTTGTAGAATTAAACTGAAGGATAATGAGCCTCTTGTACAGAACGAGTGCATCACCACTCGCTGCAGGCCCTGCTGGGGAGTTGATGTCTCTCTTGAGAAACATCCCATTGCTCCATTGATGCATATCAAGCCTTCTATTTACAGAAGAATTAATTAATTACCCAGGGCAATCTCCAACATGATATGCTCTTGATGAAGCTGATGTCAAAGGTTATCTTGACAGCCTTACTGATAACCCTGACGTGTGGCTGAGAACAGCCATATGTAGAAGAAGCAGAGCAGATGTGAAGGGGCTTTTCTCTATACACTTAACATTCAAAGAGGAAGCAGAAACTTTGGGTTCTTCTCAAGAAAAGCAAAGAACTCTCTCCTTCCACCTTCTTTCAGAGTAGACCCTCTTCGTACTCCTGCAGCCTTCCGCCTTTCCAAAACAGACCCAAGAGACACATAACATTGCCCAAACATCCCATGGTAACACCGAGCCAATCCACCCTTCGCTTGCATGTCAGCATGCTAAACTGCATGTGTGCAACTTTACCCCAAGATAGAAAGCAGTCCTTGATGTAGCACGAGATCACCCCACACATCATCCATTCAGCAGAACATGGTGAAGGCCAAACTGGGAAAAGGCAAGAGCAAGAAGTGCAGAAATCACTTAACAACAGCAGAACAGCAGCAGAGCGTTGCGCAGCCAAACAGAACTGGCAATGAGACAAAGGGAGATCAGCAAGGAACAGCGGGTTGGTACTGAAAATCTAAACATCATACACACACAGAGCCACAGGAAAATCATATCCAACACTTCCCTTTGCACTTTGAGGTCACTGGGCAGACTGGGGGAAGGCAGCACTGTCTGCATAGAACAAACAGTCACAAAACGTACCTGCAAAGAGCACGCCAACAGCAAACCAGATGACAAGAATAAAAAACCAACTACTGACTTCCCACTTGTTAATTTCAAGAGAACAGAAAGGAGGAACGATCGGTCCAGAGGCTGAGCAGCCTTCTGGACCTCATAAACCATCACAAGAAAACAATCACACATTTTGAGTTGTTTTGGATACAGAACAAGGTCTTAATTTCGCTCCCCTGCGCTGGAGCAGACGTGTTCTCGAGGACAGCCTCCCTGGCAGTGGTTATTTTTCAGACGGGTGGAACAAAGGCGCAGTAACAGATTGGCCCAGAGTTGGATCAGCTGCAGCGCTGCAGAAATTGGCTTCGCAGCGAGAAGTGTCACAACGCTACCAACACGAGCCTTCCAAACCCAATTATCCAGCCCAGGCATGTCCCCTGGCTGCACACAAACAGTCAACTCTTAATGAAAAACACGTCCTCCAATCAAGCTGTCAACACTGGGTAACCTCACTCCTGGTGAGGGCATTCCTAATAGCCGCAGTGGCAGCTCGTTCCAAAAGTAATGAGAAACCAAACTCACAAGCATTGTGTACCGTAAACTTAGAAAACACATATAATCATTTTTGCAGAGACAAGTTTATAGCTGTCCCGGGCTGACAGTGATTGCTTTATCTTCTGACTCTCCATCCAGCTTCAGCCAAACCCGACAAAGGAAGAGAAGACCCAGAGAGGCAGGATCTTACAGGAAGAATCAATGGCAGGGGCTCAAATCAGAGTGACATTGCTGGAAGGAGTTCAAGACCATCTGCTTCGTTTCATGTCCAAATCCCAAGCCAAGCTCCTAGCCAAGCACAGCCCCACAATGCAATGTCCCAAGCCAACAGGTAGAAGGAACTGGCAGTATTTCAGGGGGATAAGGATGGTGGAGGTGCACGTGGGGCACCAGGTGCAGGATTTGAGGAGGGTGGGAGCATGCTGGTCATGGGCACAAGAATAAAGTTGTGGCTGTCATCATTGTGGAATGTCAGCAGCATGGGACAAATCCATGGGAAGCTCATGAAAACCCTGTTGGATGATGAGTTTCAAAGTGAAAAACTGAAAAGCAGACTCAAAAGCAATCAGTTTGGTTGACAATTACTGCAGCATCTAATGACCAAGGCCAGGTTGGACGGGGCCCTGGGCAAGCTGATCTAACGGGGCACAACCAGCCCATGGCAGGTGGGTTGGAGCTCAATGATCTCTGAGGTCCCTTTCAACGCAGCTATTCTAGGATTCCATGACCAAGTGAGAGCAAGAGACATTATGCACGACACGCTGTGAAAGAGATGTCCTTTACAGGAAGGGCTGCCCAAGAAGACAGGGCAGGGGTTGGGTACAGGAATGGAATAAAGATCAGCACATGTTGGCACCAAAATGGAAAGAAATGGAGCACCTGAGCTTCACCTCCCAACCTTCACCCCATCATCTCTCCCTTTGTGATCTCCCAGCATCCCTTCGATCACCTCCACCTTCTCCATGCTTTGGTCAGGTGATGACAGACTAACAGGGCAATTAAGAAATTAAGACTGGGGATGGATGGAGAGGAAGCTTGGGAAACCAGGACTTGCACAAAAAGTGATTATCTGGTGGTTGGCAACCCTGCCCACGGCATCGGGGTTGGAACTGGATGACCTTTAAGGTCTGCTCCAACCTAAGCCACCCCGTGATCCTATGAAAAGGAAATGGAACACTCACCTGAACCAAAAGTCGGACCTTATCTGAAGGGAAGCACTGAAATGTTTTCCTGAAGGATGTTTAACTCACACGGTTTTGGGGAAAAATTAATAAACTCAAACTCAGATGATTATATACGATCTAAAGCAGATTATAAACTCGTTGAGCTCCTCGCAAAGATTCTAAGATTAAATAAAGCTACTGGAACTGAAGAGCTTCAACTTAGCTCATCTGAATTAAACAGCAGCGTTATATTTTGGAGCAGCACTGCATCTAACTAAGCCTTGGCCAACCATTTCATGCTTGCTGTAGCACAGCACACCTCCTCCCACTGCTTCGTGATCAATATTTCATGCTGCCCTCCAGGCATCCAAACTGAAAAAGATAAAACCCAGCTAGGAACTCACAGAGCCATGAACCCTTCTGCACAGCTTTAAAGGACCTCAAACGGGAAAGGTTATGAAATATTTAAGTCAACAGCACAGCACAGAACCCGCGTGCAGTTCTGAGGCGCTGCAAATCAGAAGCGAGCTTTAATTACGCCATCCCTGATTGCCTTTGAAAGGGTCACCTCCTCGCAGAGCGGGTGGAACGGGTGAGGTGATGGAGGCACAATGCAATGGCCAACATTCCCACCCAGCGCCCACCCCACTCTGTGATCCGCATTTCACAACACAACCAAATTCAGATCCCACCCGAGGGTGGACGCGAATGTCTTTAAATCAGAGCCTCCTCGTCCCCATAGATCACATTACAGCACAAACGGCGAGTGGGAAGAGCTGCTTAATTTACTAAATGCTATTTTCTCTTTTTCACATGAGTCAGCTGAACAACACGCATTCTATTGCTTTGCTTAATAGAAGCAGCGTCCCACTAGGTAGAGCAGAGAGAAGGGTCACCCTCAGATTAATTAGATTGCACTAACAAGGCTGTGTCCAACAATAAATACAAAAAATAGCAAAGGGACGGTGCTATAAGCAAGGGGCACATGTGAGACGTGCACAGAGATGAAATGATGGATGGCAAGAAGTGACGGCTGGATTTTTCCTGCCACTCATTGCTGCTCTGCCTGAAAGCTTCCCAGAACTCTGGCAAATTCTGCTTACCTTTGTTTAAAGGACAGGAATGCCATTAAAGCATGCGAGGGAGGACAGCATTAATTGTGGTGAAAGAGAAAAGTAATTCCAGAAACACACTAACAAACACAGCTCCAACCCCAGGTGTTTGGTTTTGCCCCAGAGCCCCGCAGCCCCCATAGCCCACGGGAAAAGCTCATCACCATCAGCAATTTACACTGCAGCATCCTATGAGGGAAGGAGATACACACAGAAATGGTGCATCTTTACCTTCCTGGGGGTGACCCTGATCCTCTCCTCTCCTCTCCTCCTTTGCCCAACAATGAATGGATATTTATATCTACTTTGGTTAAAGCGTGTTTCACAGCATGTCCTGGGTGAGGAAAGACGTTAAGCAAGCATTCAGGTGCCCCACTGCACCTGCAGGGTGGGAGCCCTGTCCTTTGGCATGTCCCTGACCTCCTTTCTGCCAGCACAGATGCTCACCTGAAGTACACTGTGCTGAAAAGAAGGGGAGGGGGGAGCTCTGAATTACAACTCAGCCGCAGTTCCCTCCTGCTGCTCCCCACCAGGCAGAGCTGTGCCGTGGGGATGGCAAGGGGTGTTCATGGCAGATCCTCAATGGGTCCTCAGTGGGTTCCCAACAGAACCCCAGCAGGTCCCCAAATAGGTCCTCAGTGGTTCCCCAACAGGACCCCAATGGGTCCCCATGGCAGCCACGTTGTCCTCGTGCTCCCGGAGACCTGCACACACGAGCACCCGTGTCCCAGTCGGTGCTGGGGGATGAGAGCAATCCTCTCCTCCTCTGCACGCTGAGCAGGGAAGATTTAGGGAAGTGATTACCATATGCAGCTGCACGGGTCTGATAAAATTGCACTGAAATAGTGCACTAAATTATGTTGACAAGATGCATCATTTTGCATGCTGCACGTGCTAAGCTGTTTTCTTGAACAAAGCGCTCCTCTACAAAGCTAACAAATGGACGGGAACGTTTCCAAGAGCAGGAAAGCAACCACAGAAGCAAATTCTTATCATTATCAAACAAAGGAAGCGGCACTATTTTAAGGGTTAGGGGTTACTCACATGATGAAGCTGTTAAGATAATCACAGAATCTCTTTCTGAAAGCCTTGGGAGCAATAAATTGTGTAATGTACACAATTGGAAATGAAGGCATTCATTTAAAATAAGCAGGAAGTGGAATTGCTACCAGCAGATTCTTCTTTCATTTAAAATTGGTCAAAGAAAAATGTTATTGGACCCCAACCTGAGACAGACTGCACCTCACATTGCCCCCCGGCCCTGCTCAGCCCTGCATGCTTATAGGCAAAACTGCAGCTGGGGAAAAGCAGCAAGAACTGCATTTTTGTGTGCATCTTTAACAATTGAAAGCAAGTTGAAAACAACAAAAAAATTAGAAGCAGGCAGTAATGCTGCTGTTTTCAGAGCACTGAGAAGGGCCTCTTCAGATCCTCAGCCTGAGATTGTATTTGTTATTGTGCTGATTGCTCTTTCTGCAGCACTGCTGGTCTGCGACTGCCCCATCTACCGGCAGCACAGCACAGCTGGTAAGGAGGACTGCATTCAGAGCACAGCATGAAATCCAGCAGTAAAACAAGGGAAATACCAAAATTGGCAGGAAGAAATCATCTTCCATCTTACACAACTCCGTACCTACCAACTCAACCCAACAGCCAACCCAACCAACACAAACGCAGATGCAACCCTGGACTTCCAATTTTCTCCTTCCATACTGGTCATTCTGACTCCCAGATGGGAAATCAGGTTGAGCACGTTGTTAACACAACAAAACTGTTGGGCACAGAACAGTGCCTGAACTAGCTCTTATATTTTGTCCCCTCTGGTGCACATTCACTGCAGGGGGTTGCACTGGATGACCTTCTGGGGCCCCTTCCAACTCAAACGACTCTATGACACTACACTGCTTCTGAGGTTGCAAGCCAGCTTCTGTCGTACAGCTGCCCCCAAACCCAAACGACTCAGGAGTTTGCCAAGTCCCATTGCTTAGAAGAGCATTTTCATAAGAAAAGCCTGAAAACGCTTTGAAGTTGTAGAATGTAAAATTATTTACTTGGAGGGTAAAATCAGAAAGAGCTTGAGGTCAAATCCCATATTCAGAAGGGGCAGAACATGCAGGGGTCCTCTGCACAACACCCTTGTACTGCTAAGGGCCTTCTATCAGCAGTTCTGCAGATGGACCCCCACTCTGTCAGTCTTCCACCCAAACTGCTGGGGCAGCATTTCCAGAGCCCCACAGCAATGTTTTCCTTCTTCATGTGATGTAATCCTTGTGTTCTCGTGATGTTTGTTCCTGCCAACCCCAATACCGCTGTTACAGTGGGTTCTCATGGGAAGAAAACACCATCAACACACAAATCACTCCTTCCTCTCCCCTCATTTTCTATCCCTTGGCTGCCTCTGCTTTATTTACCTTAGAGGACTCAGCAATAGGTACAAACAAAGCTCCACGAACCAACTTGGAAGAGCATCCTTCCAACCCAAACAAACCCATGGCCCTATGAGTCACCCCAAACACTTTATGCTCAGTCAGCAGTAACACGATGAAGAACCAAGAAAAAACCAACAGGGAGTTTGAGAAAAGGTGCTTTAGGGACGGTGAACTGAGTTTTCTGGTGCAGTAAAATGAAGCTTTACCTTCTGCAGGAACAGCACGATCCTCACGAGCATCTTGGCGTGGAGCTCCTCCAAGGTGAACAGCGTTCGCGGCGTGCGGATGAAGATTTTGGTCTTCCCATAGGCAACGTCGTGCTGAAATCCATGACACTCAATGAGCTTCTTCACAGCATCCTTGTCTGAAGGGAGGTCGTGGTTTGGCCAGGTGAATTCTGAGATCATCTTGTACCTGGAATCACAATTCCCAGGTGTGCGTTTGTCCTCTGCGCTCTCCAGAAGACCAACCTTCACCATCTTTTAGACATAGTTACCATCTAAATGGAAACGAACTGATTACACATAGCAGATCCTCAGATAGTTTGTGTAGGAGATGTGATTCCCAAAACTGAATGGAAAGGGAATGCAAGAGGTGTGATTTTAAGCCACTGAAAAGAATAAGCACTGATGCAACGCGACGGGCCTCACCACTGCCCTCCATCAACAGACATCTGCAAAAAGCAACACTGGATTGTCTGCATATCATTTATGGACACACAAACACAACTGATGTTTTATCTGCTATGTTGCCCACATTCGTGTTCCAAATAAAACTCGCATGCAGCGGTCTTAACCACCTGTCTGTTTAGAAGCCCGTGATACAAACACACATAGGACATAAATATTTTAAGCTGGCTTCTCTTTTCTGTCATCATCAGGAAAATGTTCCTGCAGTAATTAATTCAGTAGGAAAACCTTCCACCTCAGGACACTTAAATGAGGGAAACAAAAGGGTCGGGACAACACTGCAAATACATACTTTATTAAACAGGGCCCAGAAGAAAAAAGGGAGAGACGTTGGAGAGCTTGAAGTGTGAGCAGGGTGCTGCAGCAAGGCCAGATCCTGACCTCGCCGCTAATTACAGCAAGGCAGGAGCCAACATAAATCTGCTCAGTGACACCACAACCCTTCCCCTCTCCTTTTGCCTAAGGATGGTGGCAGCGTGCAAGGTCATTTCTACACAGAATCACTGAGGTTGGGAAACCCACTGAGATCATCCAGTCCAACCATGATGCCACCCCCACCATGCCCACTCACAGAGTCACAGAGCCATAGAATCATTAAGGCTAGAAAGATCTCTAAGATCCCCAATCCAACCCATCCCCGCCATGCCCACAAACCCTCAGTGTCACATCTATACGGCTCTGGAACACCTCTGGGGACGGTGATCCACCACCTCCCTGAGCATCACATCCATCATCTCCCTGTGCCAGTGCATCACCACTCTTCCAGAGAAGAAATTGTTGTCAATATCCAACCTGAACCTCCCCTGGAGCAACTTAAGACCATCACCTCTTGCAATGCCCCAGCTCTGTAGGGTTGCCTGGGGCTGTTGTGGCTGAAGTGCAGGACCTGGCACTCGGTCTTGTTGAAGCTTATCCCATTGGCCTCAGTCCAGATCCCTCTGTAGGGCCTTCCCACCCTCAGGCAGATCGACACCTCCTTCCAGCTTGGTGTCATCTGCAAACTTATCAAGGGAGCACTCAGTCCCCTCATCCAGACCATCAATAAAGATATTACACAGGGCTGGCCCCAGTATCAACCTCCGGGGAACAACACTTGTGAGTGGTCACCAACTTCAGGGCCTGGAGTGATGGTTGGGGACTGGGATTGCCCCAACCCCAGCACAACACCTGCACTTGGCCGTGCTGAACCTCCCGGAGCTCTCGTGTGCCCACTTCTGGAGCCCACCCAGGTCCCTCTGGACGGCAGCCCTTCCTCCGCTCGGAGCAGCCGCACCGCTCAGCTCGGTGTCCTCTGCAGCTGCTGAGGTGCACTGATCCCATCCTCTGTGTCACTGAGAAAGGGATTGAAGAGCACCGCTCCTAAGATGGAGCCCTGGGGGACAGCGCTCGTCACCGCCTCCACCTGCACATGGAGCCACTGAGCACAGCCCTGTGGCTGCGGCCATCCAGCCAAGCCTTCATCCAGCTCGGAACCCATCTCTCTCCAACGCAGAGATCGGGACGCGGTGCAGGGCCGTGCCAGAGGCCTCGCACAACTGCAGGCAGCCACAGCAGCCGCCCTCCCGTTGTGCAGCGATGCCGGCGCTCCATCGCGGGCGGCTCAGGCGCGCTGTGCCCGCGGTGACGCCGTGCTGGCTGCCTCCCGTCGCCTCCTCATCTCGCTCCTCTTCCACGAGGATCCCTCCGTGTCCCTCCCCACCACACAGCTGAGCTCAGCAGCTCCTCCGTTCTCCCTTTCTAACAAATGGGAGTGAAGCAGGCCCGTGCTCCCTCAGCACTGAGCAGCAGATGGGATCTCGGTGTTGTTCCCATGCTCTGTAACGCTGCCTGAAATAGGCACGTGGATGCCTTCGTGGGGAAGGGCTGGGTTAGGGCTGTGTTATGGCTGGGTTAGGGCCGCAGATGCCTGGGAGGTGCTGCTCCTCCCCATTCCCCCAGGCAGCCCTTCCCCAAATCCCCTCAGCACTGTCTTATTTGGCAGATACGAAATATCAACAACTTTGGGGTATTTCAGGGATGAACAGCACCAACTCCATCCTAATGAAGAGTTGCTTTGCATACAGCTGTGATCCCTTGCAATCCCCCTGCAACAAACACCCCAGAGCGTGCAGCTCACACTGCGGATCACATCCCTTACCCTTTCAGGAGGGGCAGGTTTAGAAGAGTCAGTGCAGGCTGGCCTGGGAGCAGCGCTGTGCTATGCAAATGCAGCGTGTGCTATCTTATCCTTTAGATGTTGAATCCGACCGCGGCCTTCGGCACAACAAACACTGCAGCACCTCAAAGCTCCACCAGTTGCCACATGCTAATTTGGTTGGCTGGCTGCAAACAGCACTTCTGGCTTTAAGCTTACAGGAGCTCATCAAATATTCATTACAGACAGAGCAGCTGTTTATATTAATAGTAATGACACAAGTCTTAAGGAATACACACCACGTGTGAAGGCAGATGTGAGCACTAAGCTCTGCACAGCGTTCGGAACATGCAGGGCCGCAGGCTGTGATAAGCCTCACCTCCCGTTCTGCCTCAGGTATCATGGAACACCCAGGCCAATCTCTGCCATCTCTGCTGTGCTTTGCCTCTGCCGTGGCACGTCCCACCTGCTTAGTTCGGGCTTTTTTTCCTATCCTCGGGGGACTTTTGCTCACACGATTCAATAACAGAAGTTAAAACCAATTCAGCGTCTGAAGAGGACGAAACCTCCGTATCTCTGCTAATTTACTGCAGCTGCAAGACAAATTACAATCTAAAACGTTCAATTTGTCACAAATCTGGTGGGAGTAACGAGGGCAGAGGACATCAGAAAGATGCTTTAATGAGGTCACGCTATTATCCCTTTCCCACACTTCCCCTCTGTAAGCCCAGAGGTTTCCTCGTGCACGTGCAGCGTCACTGCACACCACTGACAGGACACGGGGAAATGGTCTCAAACCAAGAGAGGGGAGATGCAGATTGGATATGATGAGGGCAGGGAGGCTCTGGCACAGGCTGCCCAGAGGGGCGATGGGTGCCCCATCCCAGGGATGCTCAGGTCAGCCAGAGGGGCTCTGAGCGCTGGCAGAGCTGCGGGTGCCCCACGCACTGCAGGCAATGGGACAGACGGCCCTTAACGGCCCCTTCCGACTCAAACAACCCTGCAGTCCTATGGCTGAGCACTTCCCATGGCACACAACACCTGCCCATCTCTCTTACCACAACGATCAGACACCTTGCAGAGAGAAAACAGCAGCTCAGGAGCTCCAGCTTTCAGGTTGTGCTCTGGGGAAGGACCTCAGCACACATCCCTCGCGGAGAGAATAACGCAGCGAATGCGTTCAGCACAAAGAAGGGGAGCCCGAGCGCCACGGCCGGGCCTGGGACACAACTGCCTCCTACCTGTGGAGGAACTTCTGGTAGGTCTGGCGATAGGCAAAGCCTGCCCGCCGCACCCTGACGTTCTCCAGCAGGCCGAGGTACTCCACCTGGTGCCGGCAGCGCTCCTCGTCAAACAGCTGCGGGGACTTCTTGTCATTGGGCTTGATGCAACGGACGTAATAGGGCTCCTAACGGGACAGAGCAAAGGCACTTGGTTCAGAAGGAGAAAGTCAGCCTGGCAAAGAGTAGCTGTAATTCTTCAGGACAACGTGCTTGGACCACAGTGGGGGCTGAAGTTGACTCACATCCTTCTCTCCATCACCAGCCCTCACCATGCGCCCGGCAGGGAGGGGAGCAGCGAGCAGAGCAGTGAGCAGAGGCTCCAAACCTGAGATCCTAAAGGTAAAACTGCTCCTTATAACCTCACGGTCTTCTATTTTTCAAGGTCAAACAGAAGGCAAATGGAGATCAGCAAGCTCAGAGAAGAACAAGAAAGACTGAAAACACAGAAAATGCAACCTGGAGGAAATACTGTTTTGGTTTAGAAGGACCGAGCCAAAAGCCACGCTGGAGGACGGCACCTAACACACCTTCCTTACTTAATGTGCACGAAAGCTAAACGTGAAGAGATGCAACAGTTGTGGTTTAGGACAAAGAAGGCCTGAAGCACAACACAGAACAGCTCGAGTTGAACACCAGCAGAAGAAGAATGGGAGCAGAATGCCCGTGGGGAGGAGGAGCCCCATGGGGGAGAGCGGACTGCTCACATCTGCACACAGGAGAGGCAGAGCTGTCCTCAATCAGGACTGAACTCCACGCGTTCCCAAGGTCCCCTCCAGTCCCATTTTCTGTGACCTGTCGATGACTGAGCCCTATTTTCTGTGATTTCAGGTCACTGTTCTAAGCTCAGGATAGTGTGCAAGGCCCCAAATTGCTATTTCCCTTCCAGTAATGCTGAACAAATGGGCTCATCCCTGAATAACCCAGCTATCCTGACACAACATGGAGGCACACAGCGCTGACATGAACATGAAGGTTGCACACACAAACAAATGTGAATGGGATGAATAACCACAGCCCCAACACTGAGATGAGACGTTACGGGGCCCTGGCACTGCCCACAGCTGTGGGTGACCCATCCCTCACTGTGCTCAGAGCCATGGATGGTGGGAGGCACACAGCCCATGGCAGGGATTGGGAGGGAAGGGGGGCTTCCATTCCAACCCAGCAGAGCTGTGATCCCACAGTTCTATGATCTTTAACGTCCCTGCAACCCAATGGTGCCATGATTCCATGGTACCGCAATCCTTAAGGTCCCTTCCAACCCAACCATGCCACGATTCCATGGTTCTACAGTCCTTAAGGTCCCTTCCAACCCAATCATGCCATGATTCCACGGCTCTATGATCCTTAAGGTCCCTACCAACCCAACCCTACTCAACACAACTCAACCACTCCATGGTTCTACAATCCTTAAGTTCCCTTCCAACCCAATCCTACTCAACCCAACCTAACAATTCCATGGTTCTACAATCTTTAATGTCCCTTCCACTCCAACAGTGCCACAATTCCATGGTTCTACAGTCACGGAGGTCCCTTCCAACCCAACCACAGTGTGGCTCCAGCATAGTCTTCATCTGGCTCCTCTTTTCAATTCCTCAAAAAACAAAGCAGTGCTGAGAGCACAGCTTCCCCAGGACCCAGAAGGTCCCTCCCAGCCCAAACCATTCTGTGCCACCAGACAGCCAAGGGACAGCCCCGTTCTGTGTGAGGTCTTCCACCGTGCACCCCCTTCTGCTGCAGTGATTTGACAGAGCCCAATCTCATTCTATTTGTTGTGCTAAAACAAACGTGACGGAACAATTTAATGCTTGGATCTCTTAAAACTCTCCATCTTTTTAAGCTTTCTCCTGCAAACTGCTGAAGGCAAACAAGGTTTCCAGGGGTCTTTATTCCCTCAGCAGGCTCCTACCAGCTCTCAGAACGTGCAATCTGCGTGGGTGACAACTCCTCCTCGGCTGTGCCGTGGGAACGTGGCTGTCAGCCCTCACGTGTCAAACCGAAGGCAGAAGCAGCCCCAGATGAACTTCAAATCCGCACTGAAGAGGCTCCGTGCAGTCACGGCAGCTATTAGTGAGGAGGAGGAGGAGTTTGCCGGACCCACAGCCCGCAGTTTGTGATCTCAGAACACATCTCTGCCTCCAGGAAACGGTGTGAGCCGTTCATCAGACATCACAGCGTTTGGCTCACAGCTATTTGCTATCACTGCAGAGCCCCTCCGCTGCCGCAGCTCTCTCTGCCTGGGCTGTCACTCAGCTCTTTGTCATTCAAAACCCCCGTGCAAAAAATGTACCCTTCACGACTTCCAAAGAGCAGTGAGTGACTGGATGTGCGCTGACACAAAAGGCACACGTCGGGATGCTGCTCTCCTTTTGGAAAGCAGGAATAGGAAGTTCCTGCACAGACAGGAGATCATCTATCAGCACAATTACAGTGTAATTAAAGCCTCTCAGCAATGACAGCTAGCAGGGTAAATTCTAAAGGAGATTATTCCACGCTCACAATCCCACCAGCCCCAGCTCTTCAGGGGGATAATTATGCAGCTCCCATTATTGCACAGGAGGCTGTCAAGCCCAGAGCTGCATTTTATAAATGGAAGAACTGAAACACAGCGGCACAAAGGCCTCAGTTCTGAATGCTGCTCCGCTGTCTATCTGAAATTGATTTATTTCTTTTTAACGAAGCAGAGTGATTTTTAGATTTTAAAGTGTTTTTGCACCATGATACTGCTTGGGAGAACTCTGTTCCACAGTTCAGAGCACAGTGGATGGGAGAAAGGACAGGACACAGAATGGGCAAGTTTGAGCTGGATATCCCCAGCTGGTCATGGTGATGGCATTATGGCTTAGTAGAGATGAAGCCTGTCAAACCAGAATGGAGAGGGATGGACAAAGGATAAAGACAGAGTAAAAAAAAAAAAAAAAAAAAATCAGGCAAGAGGAATTACAGAGAGGGGAAGAAAGAGGAAAGGGGGAAAAACAAAGAGGAAAAAGAAGGGAGAAAGGGAAAAAGGAGAAGAAAAACCAAGATGAATGTCCAGAGAGAGCTCCTCGACGAGCTCATCATTTAGAGCCGTGTCAACCACAGGGCTCCCAGTGCCAGCAGTTAAGAGAAAAAGCCTCTCCAAGAAGCCATCACAGACACAGCAGACCCTCAGGAGAACCGCACGGCTGTAAATCCGTGCTGAGTGCTGTGGCAGCACAGCCCCATGAAGTCACAGAACTCTGCTTCTCCTCCCAGCCCCGCGCTGCAGCAGAACGCCAGCGAGGCAGAACGGCTCCAGTCAAACACCCACTGCCATTGGAGGTCCGGTGTTTGCAGAGTTTAAGGTTTGTTTCTGCCATTCTTGCTGCTCCTGCTCAGTGAATCGGCATCTTTGAAGCCCTTGAATGATGGGTTTCGAGGTAGTGCTGATGCTGCTGCCAGCACTGCAGCTTTCCTGGAGTGCCACGGGGATATCAATGAATCCTTGGACTGCCATTCTGCCCCAGGACTGCAGAAACTGCACTGCTTGGCTCCCACGTGCCACAACCCAAGGGAAGAAGCACAAAGACCGTCCTCAGGCCCCCTATCTGTGCTGCATGTTTTTTTTTGGGCACACCAAAATTCAGAGCCTTTAAAGTAACACAGATGTGGAAAAAAAAAGATAATATAGAGTGAGATCCATTCTGAAGTCCAGATTCATCCCAGCAAGAGTATCCACAAATAGCTCAGCTACACGACCTGTCTGCAAAGGGAAGGACCTACGGACGCTGTTCTGCAGGAGCACTGCCTGCGTCAGCCCTGAAAGCAAAGACTGAAATCCAAAGTTCATCCCCTCTGCTCCAGCTGCAGGTCAGCCACAGCCACAGCAGCCCCTGGCTTCTGACTGCTGGGCAGCAGCCCTCGTTAACACATCTGTTTAACGACAGTCTTCCCTTTAATGGGATCCATAACCCCCTGTGTAATACACCACTCCACAATTAACTGCATTGCTCAACAGCAAATTGGGAAATATCCAACCTCGTGACCCCAAATCCTCAATGAAAATGTAGGGGAGGTATAAATACAAGGATAATATTTGTCCCTAACTCTCTAACTCTGCCTAGGAAACAATTCCCCATCCTTGCAGGCTTCCATTTGTGATAGAGGTACTGACAATAAACCAACCAAAACAACTCGTTTCACATCAACCAGCCATCCTTCCATCATGAATTCTGGTACCCACTGCCTCAGGGTGGGTAATGCGCCATCTCAGCCCTTCGTCTCCCACCGTGAGTAGCAGGATTTGTTCCAGGCAGTCTCCTGATTTCTCTGTTCTTACAAACACAAAGGCCTGGTCTCATTTCTTCTAATAAATAAACCAAGTTTTCCCACAAGGACGTGCAGAAACGTCCCACCATGGCGCCTTGAGGGCAGCCCTCCCCTCCTGCACCCCCAGCCCTTTCTGCTGCATTGCTCAGGACCCTCCGTGCAGCTCTCCTCCCTGTTGTGCAGGCAGGAGATAAGGTGCCCTTACCTTGCTTTCAAATGAAATGCAGTGCAGTGGAACACAGCACAACCCTAGCACAAAGCAGCGCTTGCCAGAGCAATACTTCCTGCTAAAAAGCTCAGTTGTTCAGAAAAATAAAATGTTTCACTTCTCACCATCTCACACAAAGAGAAAAGAAGGAAATCGCACTGAATTTTCAAAGCAGATATTTGGCATTGAGAGACAGAAAAATCTCCGCGCTGTGAAACTACATCCTCTGGGCCCTCTGCCAGAAGAGCTTTGTTATTTATTTGACACGATAATTATTACCCCCCAAAGAGGGAGGCTCGACTACAAGTGAAGGGTACACAACCACAACCCAGCTCCTTTATGCAGAGATGGCAGACAACCATCCCAAGAGCTCCTCGCAGCTGCCCACTGCCACAATCAAAGCTCATCTCCGCTGATGAGCTTGGCTCTGTGACAGACAGCAGTGACAGGAAGGTGACAGCTCTCTGCAGATGAGCCCTGCTCTGCAGAAGTAGAGTCAGTTTTCAATGGAAGTGTTTACCTTCGACGCCAGGTTGTCCACCAGGGCAATCATGGAGTTCTTGAAAAGGGTAGCAGCTGTCAGAGGTCGCTTGGTGACCTCCGTGATGCTCAGTTTACCTTCGGGCCACATCATCTTCAACACAGGATTAGAGCTGAAAGAGAGTGGCTTTAATTGCACAGTGCAACAGAAGGGCCCTAAGTGCTCCATTCAGCAGTGTGTGTGCCCAGACGTCACTGCCATCCAAGTCAAACCAACACAACAAAACTTCTCCTGCTTTTGGGCAACACGGGGCTCAGGCTCACACAGTACTTGATTTCAAGCTGTATTTCTGTGGTCCTGGGGGACGTGGCTTAGTGGGCAGACCTGGTGGTAGGGGGGCAGTTGGACTGGATGATCTTAGAGGTCTTTTCCAGCCTCGGTGGTTCTATGGTTCTATGATTGACATCCCTGATGTACATTTGAATTATTTCACATGTTTTAGCCGACATTTTCTGGAAGATGAGGTGAAACAGCCGTGATGGATGGCAAGAGATCTGGAATGGACTGGAACAGCTTTCTGGAGCACCTTTAGATACACATTTTGATGGAATCTCACATACACTTGTCAAAGGCAACTTCCACTCGCCTCATTAGTATTTACAGCAAGTGCCTGCGTGTTTCCTCTCCTCGTGTCACAGCACATATGGAAACAACTCCATGTATTTGCTCATTTTTCTCATCACCCCAAATCTCTGTCTCAAAATGTGGGCTTCGAGTTGGGGCCAACATCTCTTCTGGGATCAAACGCTGCTCAGTTTCTCTCTCATTGAAGAGAGGTCAGCATTGGCACATCCACATCTGCTTAACAACAAAGGCACAGAGCTCATCTCTGCACAGCGACCCCCACTGCACGGTGAGGTGGGATCCAACAAACCCTACACAACCTGTGAAGCTGAGCGTTAATTTCTTCTAGCATCCACTCCACAGAAAGGGATTCAGACAGACCAGATTTGTATTAACCTCCTTAATGGTTTTGTTCCTACCTGTTATACATGAGGCGCTTGAAGTCTTGAAATAAAGTGTCCTTGTTTTTGTCAATGAATCCAGAGACTGAGTAACTGCAAAAAGGAGAACAGAGTTAGTGCCAAGTTCAGGAGCTACACTCGTGACTTCTGCCCTCAATGTTCCCACGTTCCAATCTTCCCTTCAGGAAATTTCCCACCAGCAGTGCTGAACTTCAGCCACTGAGACAGAACCGGGGACCGTTTTTCTCCCTGGCAAAATGCTTTGGAGTCAGCAACGTCTGTCAGCAGCCACTCAGCAAAGACTCCAGAATGAATGGCATCCAATACAGCCACATTGGTTACCTTTATAAATCAAAGGTAAAACAACGAACCAAAACCACTACATCACATCCTTACTAACTCCTCTCTTCCTGCCCTGTCATCCCAAACCACGACATCATTTCAGTGACACTGCAGACAGCAGTCTCCTATTGAAAGCCTTCTAACATACGTGCACCCCCACTTCTCCATCCTCCCCCACGCTGCTGTCACACACGGCAGCCATTCCTGCACACTTCAGGCACGGAGCACTGCCCAGCCCGCATGGGGCAGATTCCCTGCACTGCTGGGTTGGTTTACTGCCGCCCTGCCTTTTGAGTCAGCTCACATTGGTTCGAGAATTCCAAGCCAGAGAGCTGCATGATCGCACCAACAGATGTCTAAAGGAGGTTTGATTAGCTCTCCATAGCTTCCTTGTATCACCAGTGATAGGTTTTGCTTTTTCCTGAAGCACTGCCTTCCCGTTCACATCCTCCTTCTGCTTCAGTTCCAAATTCATATTCTATACAGCCACCAGCTTAAGATTTAATTGATAAGCAATTGCTGCACTCTGCAATTCTGCACGACAGCTTCACACCAGCAGCACTAAATCAGAGCATCCTGCCACATCAAAGCTGGCTGAAGACAGAAATAGAAGGCACAGCTGAAAGAAACTCACATCACATCTCCAGCGTAGTGCTTGATTCGGAAGTCTCTGTCAAACTCCAGGGTTTTGTCGGTCGCACAAAGCTGCAACAAATCCCACATACGTTAAAATGGCACTCTTGGGGACACACCTCAAACCACCATCTCCATGGAGGAGGTATGGGATGAGCACAACCATAATGGCACGAAGCAACGGTTGCTACCCAACAGGATACGCTCAGCTGTGCAAACTGCTTGGCTAAAGCTCACCAACGTGGGAGATACCAGGAAGTGCTTCACACCATGCTGGACTCATTAAGAGAGCTTTAAAGAACAGCAGAAATTGTCAGGGAAAAAAAAATAGGATTGAATAGTATTGATAGAGCTGAAGGTCTTCTTGGGTTCCAGCGAGCACTATGGGTTCCTCTATGGGCCCTACAGGTTTCCTTGAGTATTTAAGCTTCTGAGAAAGACTGGAGGAAGGGGCACAAGTGCTGGAGAGATGGGAGATGGATAACAGCAAAGAGTCAGATCTCGGAGCTTTGGGAAATGCCCAGAGTATCTGAGCTGTGGAACTCCTTGTCACATTGAAAAGAACCCAAAGCCCTAACGCAGGAGGACTGCAGATGGATGGAGACTGGGAGCATTATTCTTACGTGTGTGTTTCATACCTCAGAGCTGCAGGGGCTGGAAGGGCCCTCTGGAGCTCCCCAGTGCAACCCCAGGGCTTCCAGCCTTTCCCTGTAGGGGAGATGCTCCAGGCCTGGACAGTCTTTGAAGCTCTCTGTTCTCTCTGTTCAACCTTCACTGCTGTATCTTAGAAGATACAGAAGAGTCCAGAGGACAAGAATGGACCTTCTCACTCCCTGACCTTCACAACCAGTTTGCTGAGGCTGACACTCATCACTTCCACTCCACACCTTCCACTAACAGAAGATTCCGGAATTCACACACTATCACTGCACTCAACACTATGAAATCACAAGATAATTAAAAAACCAATCAGAATTTAAAGATGTTGAGAAAATGAACCTTTGATGTTCAGAAGTACGATCACAACAGCTAGCGCACATCTAGGCAAGCGTTACGGAATCGTTAAGGTTGGAAGGAACACCAATGTCACCAAATCCAACCAACAGCCCACCTCCACCACACCACTCACCACACCACCCAGCGTGACACCTTCCCTTTCCTCGGACACCCCCAGGGATGGTGACCCCACCACCACCCCGGGCAGCTGTGCCAGCACACCCCTAACCTTTGTGACAACAAATTTTTCCTCATACTGGAAATGCTGGATAATTCAGACAAGGTCCCTTCCTTTAGGAATGTAATTTTGGCCACAAATATTCACAGTGGGAATATTTACCAGGATTTTTCCTGGCATGTTTGGCTTTCACCAGGACAACCAGGCAGACAGCAGATGAGACATGCAGTAGGCAAAGTAGGACACTACTATTTAGGGCACAGCAGCCCCTTAGAGCTTATCCACATGGAGCCAGTGTGCAGCACGCTCTGCAGGGGAGCAGTGAGGCATTAACTCAGGCTGAAGGATGGGAGCTGCTCCCACAGCATAGCAGCACACGTCCTTTAACTCTTTAGGAACAGCCCTGCCCTGCACTGAGCTTTGTGGTACCTGAACAGAACTACTGCAGCCTATGACAGCGAAATCACGTCCTTTGTGTCAACACAGACTGGAAGAGGACAGCTTGGAGAGCTCCGATTTCACACTGCCCTCCTGTATGGGATAAGGGCTCACCAAGGAAGATGTCATAAATAACCTAAAGAACAAAGACACGAGAGGGGGAGCAATAATTACGACGCTGAGAATTTTATGGGTCGATTCTTTCAAGGCTCTATTGATTATAACGAGAAATTAGCAAGCCAGGAAGATACGCCATGCCCTCCATAAACATTATTTATAGCAGCATTCCTCCTCTCCCTTCAGCTCGGTGCAAACAGACCCCGGACAGGGCCACCCCCCGCCGAGCAGTGCCGCAATGGGATGTGCAATGGGATGTGCAATGGGATGTGCAATGGGATGTGCAATGGGATGTGCACACACCACACACGGATTTCGTGTGCCCCGTGCTGCAAAGGGACTCACGAAGGGCACTTCAGGAAAGTCACATCTGGAAGAAAAACTGATTCTTTTCTGTTCTTCCCATCCTCGGCTGAACCGAAGCGCAGCCGGAGCCGCTGTGTGCGCTCAGCCTCCCCGGAGGCAGCCTTTAGCACATTTCTTACACAACCATGCTAATTCTGTATTTCTGACCTACATAAAGCACCACACACGGGTGGGAGGGAGAAGGGGGGGGGAGCAGCATCCTGAATAATGCATTTCCAACAGCGATTCTCAGCAGAGAGACATCAATACGTTAAAATGCACTTCATAAATAACTGCCATTGGATTACTCCGGGCCGACTCTCAGCCGATCCAGGCTGCTGAGCACGTTTTCATTACGCTGCCAAGCGAGGAATAAAGCCCTTTAATTCACACTGCAAACAAAGCGAGCCGGGCGGTCTGACCGACCATAGGCACGAGTGGAGATGAGCACATTTTGCAGCCAATGACAACGGAACAACGACCCGCAGCGCTGCGATAAGGCAGCAGTGTGAATAATTCCCTGTCGCTCCGTATTACGGCAGCCTGGGAAGAATCCCACGTGAGCCGCAGCGGCGCCTCCATTGGTCCTTAATGACATCATGGGATGCGAAGGCACAACCACAGCTGCTCGGATGCTCCGGATGACGGCGGCCCCGCATCGGGCATCCTCGAGCTCCCTCTGCTGGGCGCAGGCTGCCCAGGGCGCACCGCGATGGCCCATTGCTGCGGCCGGGAGCCGCTCCCCCGCAGGCCATCGCGATTTGAACCTCAGCCACTCTTCAAGTCTCCCCCCGATCTGTCCTATCTAAATAACAGAAAAGGCATCGCAGTGGAACAGAAGGCTGCAAAGGGTACCTTTCTGCTGGAGAAATGTGCGTGCTTCCCCAGCTTGCTGTTCAGAGCCTCCAGGAACATCTCGTCCGTCACTTTCCCTACGTTCATGCAGGCGTCGTCCAGGATGGCAATGATCCCTTTGTGCTGCTGCTCCACCAGGTCCACAATCACCTGGTTGTTAAAGTAATCGATCTGGAAAAGCCAAAAGAAGAGGGGCAGCTGTGATTTGGCTGGCACAAGAGCACCGAATGCCACCCAGTGATGGAGCAGCACCATTTGCCTGGAGGACAGGAGCCACCATCCACGGGATAGCTTTTCCCACAGCCCGACTTCCAGACAGCACCGCTGGCATGGGCATGGATGTCCTATCGGCTCCAAGAGGAGCCTACTCCAGGAGCCTCAGACCTGGTGCTGGTCCACCAACCTCTCCCCTGCCAAATCACTCACGTGCTTCCAGGGAATGCCCTCCCGCTGGTACTCCTCCTGCTCCTGCTTCAGAACCAGCTGAATGAAGAGCTGCTGCAGCTTCTCGTTGCAGTAATTAATGCAAAACTGTTCAAAACTGCAAAAACATCGGGAAAAAAGATGTGAGTTTTCTCACGTGGGAAAGGAGAAGGCACAGCACTGCGCCCTAACAACGTGTCACCTGTTACTGTCAAATATCTCAAAGCCATAGATATCCAGGACGCCAATGACCGTGTTCTTCCCGTGCACTGTCGTGTCGTAGTTCTTCACCTCAATCACATCGTTGATGTGTGTCACAATCCAACAGAAGAGGCGCTCGTAAATAGCCTGTTGGACACAGACACTGAGAACCATCGAGGGCCTTTGTAACGTTACCCATTCCACACCCATACCCTCTGATTCCTTAGCAAAGGGAGGACAATCCTTACTCCTTGTGCTAGCAGTCTCCCCCCCCTTCCAACAAAAATGACAGCACTTTGTTTCCATGCAAAGTCCTAAAGGTTACTCCTCCACCCTATGCCCATTAAATTTAACTGCTAAACAAGTCGAGAATCCTATTTCCCAAAATATTCAGCCCTGTACAACAGCGCTGAGAAACGCACAGTGATGAAAGACAACTCAATAGTGGATGTCTTCCATAGGCATGGCTGCTCTGATGCACGATGCACTTCAACCAAAAGCAGCGCGTTTCACTGTCACGTGAAATCAGGTGAAGAGAAAGGAAATTTCAGCTCACTTTTGCAAAGGCATCTCTGCCGTAGGTGGCTTCTTGCTCGGTGTGCTGCTTGTCGATGACATCCCGGCCCGTAGCGACAGTCCGGAACAAAAGGGCCTTCTCCACCATCTCAGATTTTGTTGACAGTAGGTCTGCAATGATGGACACAGCCTTGCTGTTCTCTATCAGAGGCGTATCGCCATCCACGGAAAACTTCAAGTTGCCCTGCAGGAAGTAGCAAGGAATTTACATTTCTCAATCATTTTTTAATATAAAACAGAGGACCCCATCTTCTATCTGCTATTCAAGTCTGAACAATCTCCCACCACACTGAAAGCCTGCACACCCACACACTTCCACAGTCAGTAGAAGCAGCAGGGCCTGACCCAAAGGAAAGAATCCCTGCTCAGAGCTCAGCTGAACTTGTGGACATAAAATCACATCCGTGACTGTGGGCAGTTTAATTCCCCTCCCAAGATTCTGAAAAGCAGCCTCACAGCTGCAGGCAGAGAACTTTACCAAATGAAGAATGGCTGCCACGATTTTGTAGACAGTCTGAATCTCCTCTTGCTTGAATCCTATCACCTTCATGGCATCAGCCACAGCCTTGAACTCGGCGCCATCGTTGATGGAACCCTGCAGGAAGGAGATGTTTGGGACACAAAGTGAGAAAGCAAAGGGGAATGGTTTTAAATTGAGATGGGGGGGGTTAGGTTGGATATTAGGAGGAAGCTTTTCACACAGAGGGTGACGCACTGGCACAGGTTGCCCAAGGAGGCTGTGGATGCCCCATCCCTGCAGGCATTCAAGGCCAGGCTGGAAGTAGCTCTGGGCAGCCTGGGCTGCTGGTTGGCGACCCTGCACATAGCAGGGGGTTGGAACTGGATGAGCATTGTGCTCCTTTTCAACCCAGGCCATTCTATGATTCTATGATTCATAGACTCTGCAGCCCACAGGAAATAGAGAGGTAATTCACTATTTTTCAGAAGCAAAAAATTGCTCTGAGATTGACTGATGCCAATGCCATGCTGTACATCTGCATATCCCAGTGCTTTCCCAGTGGAATTTACTGTGGAAGGGCAGCTGCTGCTCATAAAACACAGAGCAAGCAGTGCAGTCACAGACCCCATGAGTACTGCCCAGCACAGACAGTGCATTTGTGGCCAACGCCTTGCTGTGTGGAGTGTGCACAAGTACACAGAGCTATAGGGGTTGGAAGGGACCTCTAGAGACCACTGAGCCCAGGCTCATACGCAATCATCCCCAAGGTCCAGAGCTCTGCTACAACAGCGTAACAGTGTCACCTTTCCATAACACTGCTCTCCACCTCTGCTAGCTCAGCGGTGATTCAAACATGTAAGAAGCATTTACAACCTTAAGACGAGTTTCCTGCCACTCACCTTGAGCTGTGCTCCAGGAGAGATGTAGCTGTATGCAGACGCATCCTTCTGCAGATGTAGAGAGCGCAGCATCTGGTCAGACCCCCCCTGGAGGAGCTGGGTTTGAAGGAAATCAAATACAAATCCAAAAGGTGAATCAAAATAAAGAAAATCCTTCATTTTTTTCATAGTAAATCAATCTTTTTTTTGGTAATAGATAAGTTCTCTTTCTTATTTACCTGCTTGCCAAGCAAAACCATAAAAACATGCCATGTGAGAATAAAGGTTATAGTAATAGGTTGACCACTTCCCCCAAAGGACGCGTGAGGGAATCACTGTACAACGTGGAAGACATTAAAAAGAACTCAAAGAAATAAGGAAAGCGAACTTGGTGTCATAAAATTACTTCCATATGAAGTAAAGGCCTCGAGAGAACACTGAGGGGTTGGGCAGATTACCAACAACACAGGCAGCCCAAGTCCAGTGTTCTGCCACACCTGTCTGCTTACTCTCGAGTTTGCATATATATCAGTATGGGACTGGAGATGGAAAAAAATAAACCTTCCCACGCTCTTTCCCTCTTCACAGCAGTACAGAACATAGGATCAGCCACGCTGCAACAAGGGAGCCCTCAAAACACACCGGGTGTGAAAGCTCTGCCTCTCTGCCTATCGTGTCTGGGAAACCTGGAAAAAGGCCCTTGGTTTCACTAGATGGATACCAACCTGGTAAAAAGAGTGAAAGCTCCGCTCTCCTGGCTGCTGCACGATCACACGAGACTGCAGGGAGAGACAACAACAGTGGGTGGGTATTTCTGTATCTGGATGCTGAGCACTGCCCTGCTGGAACCACAGCTCAGCACAAGCAGAACACCTCCAAAGCAACCTCCTCCTACACAAAGGCAATGCTGAACGCTGCCAGCGAGGCACAGCCACAGGTTTCCATCAAAAAGAGCAGTGCTTCTGAAGCACACACCGCTGCCAACAACTGAGCTCACCTTTTCTAGCAAGTAATTGTTGATGTGGCCGCCGATTGGGTCTCCTTTGAAGTCGAAGTTGATGTCCATGTACTTCCCAAAGCGGCTGGAATTGTCGTTACGGTTCGTCTTGGCGTTGCCAAAGGCCTCCAACACACAGTTGGACTTCAGCAGGATGTTCTTCACCCTTTAGTGCAGGTAAAAGAGAACAGGATGAGTTCTGTACCCAAACCATGGAATCTTTTCTACAAGCACCTGCAGAGAATATGTGAGCAACAGCAGAGATGCTCTTTGGTGATGTATTCAGGCAGGTGTGTAAAACATCTGCAACACCACAGGAAATCAGCTGGGAGCTCCTGCTGCTGTCCTCAGAGCTGAGCAAAGGGGATCCCACTGCAAACAGCATCAATCAGAACACAGCTCCTTTACACAGACAAGTTTTGGAAGTAATTTCTTGGCTTCTTTTGCCAACAATTGGGACAAAAAGTATTCAAGATAGGTTCTCAATGTGTTTGAGCAGAAAGCCATTTTCGTTAAGAGTGACAAACACACTGCAGTTCAGGAGTATGCAAACCCTAAAGGACACAGAAATGCCCCTGTGCTTAATGTTCTAATCTCATTCACATATTTCAGACAAGTTGCCACTGGAAATGTGATTTTGAGATGCGAGTTCACTTTGGAAGTCTGAAGGCTTGAGTTCTTCCTTACTTTTCTATGGGATGTTAGCAACCAACATTGCAAAACTGCCAGAAAAAAGTTGTATATGAAGGAAATGCTGCCAGATTAGCATGCAATTAGGGGACCATTGGTAAGACAGAAAGAGTCCCAGGGACAAAGGGAGGTCCGCCTCTGCACAGCCCTTACCTTTCCACCTCCGCCCTCTGCCCCGGGTTGGTGATGGCTGCAATGTACTGCATGATGTATTTGCTGGCCTCTGTTTTCCCAGCCCCACTTTCACCTGAGGGCACAGAAAAGAGACAACAGATTGAAAATACCAAAGCACATCACTGAGCAGCACCCCAATCCTATCATTAGAACATCTGGGGCTTTTTGGTTTTGTTCGCTGAAGCAAGCTGATTTGTGCCTGCTGCTGCTGTGCAGTTGTGATGTAAGGTTTCCCAGGTCAGCACACAGAGCATCAAAAGGAATATTGTTAGAGGAGAAGGACTGGCAGCAGCAGAGCTGGGAAACGCAGCACAAGGGGCCACTGTTCAGCTCACATCTCAGCTTTTCAGAGCTGGGGACATCAAGGAAACGAAGTGCCAGGATCCAGATAGCGACCATTGATGGCACCGACCCCACTCCTGCTGTCAGCACCGCGATGCACAAACAGTTTGAACAGAGAACAAAGCACTGAGCAGCCAACAGAGGGGCAGAAATCAGCACTCCTCCAGGGTGACAATTCCCACCGCTCAGCCCCCTGCACACACAATTAACCAATGACCGACACATTCACTAACAAGGCTGAGCCAGTGGTTGGCAAACCTGCTCGTGGTGGGAGGGTGGAGCTGGATGGCCTCAAAGGTCCCCTCCAACCCCAGCCGTTCTGTGCCTCTGTGACAGCAGCTCGTGGGGCAGGTAAGCGTCCAGCACAAGGGAGGGCCCTCAGCTCACCCGATATCACAATGCAGGTGTCCTTCGATCTCCTCTTCATCGCTTTGTATGCGGCGTCAGCGATGGCGAAGAGGTGGGGCGGCCTCTCGTAGAGCTCCCGGCCCTTGTACTGCTCGATCACGTCCCGCCCGTAGATGTTCAGGTTCTTGTACGGGTTCATGGAAACCACCACTTCTCCAATAAACGTGTAGATCCGTCCTTTTTCAAACCTGGCCGGGATGAGGCAAAAAGGGAGAAAGATCAGGAGAAATTCGGCACGTTTTCCAAGCGGGCTGTGCTTGGAACACCATTAATTCCACTAATTCGGCAGTGCACGGAGCACGGGCAGCAGCAGCAGCGTGGCCCACGCTGACCCAGCTCTCCATGGAAAAAGCAGTCCGACCCAGCAGCTGGGAATCTCGCCCCGTACAAAGGAAATCTCTACTGCTGTTCCACTTACAGCGCACAGCGGGTCAGATTACTGCCGCACAGACAGGCTGCGCGTTGAGGACAGCAAAGCTCTGGCTCACCAGCACGCACGGGCTGCCTTCAGGCATCACCAGGTGGCTCTGCTTCCATGGGACTGCTAGCAAAAAACGTTCTGAGATGTAAGCTGCTATCATCGGCACTGAGCGAGGGTGAGCCGAGCGGTGTGTTTCAGCCTTACGACGTTAGATGGCACCACAACACCTCTGCAGGCGACGAGGGCCCCGCGGTGCTGCGCGAATACAGCGCAAAGCGCAGCGCCGCTCCACTGAATTTCTCGCCACCCCCGCGTGGTGACAGCCGGGACGTTCTCCACCATTCACCCGAGGGTTCTCGGCGGCGTCTCGGGACGGTTTGGACGTCGCAGGTGTGAGAACCTCGAGAAACGCAATCCAGGAGCCAGCCCTGCACTGCTCAAAGCCACGCTGCCTGCAGCTCCAGAGTACTTACATGGGAAGGCACAGGAACTGCAAGGCTCTGTTGGCTCCTCTAGTCCCGATCTGCACTTCCCGAAACTTTACAAGCACAGATATTTTATATTTCTGAGATAAGCTGCTTGGAAGCTACCAAAAATGCATTAGAAAAGAGAAAGCAATAACAATTAGCATTACCAACCGCAGCACGGCAGCTCTTCCCGAACTACTGCTACAAAAAGGACGGGTAACACACAAGCAACCCGACAGAGGCTTATGGCACAACCCCACAGCTCGAGGATGCACGGCAGAGGGAGGAGGAGGAGGAAGAGGATGGAGTGGCAGCACGGGAGGACAACGGGAGGGCGGCTGCTGTGGCTGCCTGCAGTTGTGCGAGGCCTCTGGCACGGCCCTGCACCGCGTCCCGATCTCTGCGTTGGAGAGAGATGGGTTCCGAGCTGGATGAAGGCTTGGCTGGATGGCCGCAGCCACAGGGCTGTGCTCAGTGGCTCCATGTGCAGGTGGAGGCGGTGACGAGCGCTGTCCCCCAGGGCTCCATCTTAGGAGCGGTGCTCTTCAATCCCTTTCTCAGTGACACAGAGGATGGGATCAGTGCACCTCAGCAGCTGCAGAGGACACCGAGCTGAGCGGTGCGGCTGCTCCGAGCGGAGGAAGGGCTGCCGTCCAGAGGGACCTGGGTGGGCTCCAGAAGTGGGCACACGAGAGCTCCGGGAGGTTCAGCACGGCCAAGTGCAGGTGTTGTGCTGGGGCCAACCTAACCCCGCCCGCGGCACCAGGGTTGGAAGCAGACGACCTTTAAGGTCCCTCCAACCACAGCCACTCTGTGATTCCCTGAGGAGGGGTTCTCTGTGGGTTGGCAGATGCCCATCTCAGCCAGCGCGGCTCTGAGGACACGGAGCTGCCACGCAGTGACACTCCTGCTCAGCTCCCTGCTCCCTCCTCCCCATCTCCAGCACTGCGGTGTCCCAGCGCTGCGCTCGATGCTCCCCAGCCGCCCCTCACTGCTGATAAAGCCGCTTTTCATCCGCCGGCTGTGGCAGCCAAGAACAGCAGCGGCTGTTTTCCTACCGCATTGCTCTGCTCTGAGTCCTGCTTTGCTTTGCTTTGCCCGAGGAGAACTTGTGAAAACTTAAGCAAACAACGCCCGCCTGCAGCCCGAGGTGTGAGCGGCATTCGTGTTTTGGTTGTGCTGCAGGGAGGGGTCACACAGCAGAGCAGAAGGGCTCATCGGGCGCCCCAACGCCCACTCAGCAGCGGGATTTTGGTACTGAAAGCAGAGCATGTGCTAAGAGAAACAGCCGCCCTGCTGCCGGGAGCTGCTGCTTGCAGGGTCAGCCCCATTTGTACACATCACCAAAGCCCATCCTGCTGCACGAGAAGCGAGAACTGAATTCTCCACTCATTAATCTGGCATCTCAGAAGCAGCCCTGCAGCCAAGGGGAAAGGCTTCGGCTATATACATCTGTACGTCCCACCTTCACATCTCACTGCCACTGGAAAACACCACACAAATCAGAGCTGAAGCAGCAATCCTGGCCACCAGAGAGCACTCCCATTTAGGGCTTCTCCCACCTGACAAACACTGCAGTCAAAAATAAAACTGTTCTGACCGAGGAAATGATGCAACTTGAAATGCACTCAGTACAAATAAAGAAAAGAGTTAGCTGGCAAGGCTGGGAACCCATACTGCAAAACAACATCTGCAGAACGCAGACGGCTCAGCAAAGGCACCCTTCCATGCGACCAGACACTGCCACCCACGTTACACGGCGAACCCTTCATTAATCATTGACTTGGTAACTCCTCTGCTTTTCAGGTATTTACGAACAGTGATGAGATCCCCTCTCAGCCCTCCCTTCACTGGGCTGAACAGCCCCAGGTCCCCCAGCCGTTGGTTTTGTGCTGCAGATGATCCCTGCCTGCCTGCCCAGCGCTGAACACAGCATTGCAGACACGGCCCCAACAGGGCAGAGCAGAGGGCAGATCACCTCCCTCTCCCCGCAGGCCACGCTCAATACAATGCACTCCAAGGTCCCCTCGGCCTTCCTGCCCACCAGGGCACACTGCAGGCTCATGGCCAACTGTTGGTCAACCATTTGCTACCAGAACTCCCAGGTCCTTCTCCTGCTACAAACCCCTCGTGATTTGGGTTACCCCCCAGTGACAGCTCTTTGCTATTTCCTCCCACCCAACACACACAACATTCTATTTCTGCAGGCTTTGACTCCATTCTCACAGCACACGTGCAGAAAGACATCAGTTAAATCCTGTTTCACTAAGAGATGTATGTGCACAGTTGAGGACGGGCTGCTGAGGGCCCTGAAGCAGAGTTCTGGTGGTGAAACTGCATTTACCTGGATTTAAATGCAAGTCAGACAAGTGTGCCTTTCAGATGTGACACCAGGTCTCTCTACTGAGCATTCACTGCTGCTTGAAGACTTCTGCTCAGGTAACCCTGACCAGATATCAGACAGGGAAGAATGCTTTCAGCTCCTTCAGAAAACTGTTCACAAACTGCACGACAGTTCAGGAGAGGCCTCAGACAAACAGGGCTTGTGTTGGCAGAAGCAGAGCTGAAATATTTTTACTGCAGCTGAAAAACAGACCAAGGAACTGCCCAGCGTTACCTCCTTGCTCTCAGAAAACAAACCCAGTCTGTTGCGATGCTCGCTGGGCATGTCTGCAATGTTTTCATCCAGAAAAACTGCTATTTAAGCTTATTTAATGGGCAGGTGAACTTTTTTCTTGCAGCTGTCCCGCATGGACTCGGTTTTTACACGCTGCCAGCTTCACAAAATAGGAAATGCCATTCAGTGTGCATTCTGCGCCACTCCTTTCCTGTCGGGAGGGAGCAGGGAGGGCAGGCAGAGGAATACTCCATTAATCTGCAGTCTTCACTTCAAGAACCCCTCGTTGTGACATTGCCATTGTTTGAAATAAAACAGCGCGCCAGGAGCAACAGTGCCACGTTATCCCCAGCAAAGCCACGCTCGGGAAGACGGCTGTAAGCTGAGCAGACTCAGCCCCAGCACAGCTGACCCTCAGGTCACAGCTCTGCAAGTCACAAGGTTGGGTCAGGGGAAGGGGAAATGGAAGGTGGGTGCTGACCTGGCTGCAATGAATGCTGAATGAGGGCTGGGGCCACGGGACGTCGCTGAAATGGAATACTGAAATCCCTCTCCTTAAGTATGAAGTTAAAATACTGACCTTGCACTGAGAAACTGCCAAACCACTAAACACAGGAGTCACTGAGCCCTCGCTGCTGCGTGCGTCAGCGGGCGGGATGAGCTGTCTCTCCGGCAGCAGGGAAGTGCTGCGCTCTCCTCTTACAGCTAGAAGCAGAGCAGAAGGCACAAGCAGACCTGAAGCAGATAACACGAGAAAGGGTGTTTTTTGACAAGCTTTTGGGGAGCACACAACGCCTGGGGTTCCTTCTCCCATCCACACCTGGGGAAGCTGCTGCTGAGCACAGGCAGAGGAGAAGCTTGCTCCTGGTTTCTCTGCAGGGAGCACCAGAACATACTGTTATCCATGTGAAAAGTTTGATTTCAACCCTGTGAAATCCCAGTGCAATAACTGTATGGGTCTGCTCCGAGCCCTGCACGACCCCGAGGCCAAATTATCCCAGCATCCTGTATGTAACCAGGAACGAGACACAGGGACAGCAACGCAACTGCACGGTCCATCATCTCTAACCAGACACCAAACAACAGCTCAACACTTCTTAAAGGATAAAGGGGTGGGGGACAAGGTGAAAAAGAGAAAGCACAAACGTTTGGTAGGTTCTTCCCTCTGCTCCCATCACACAACATCAACCACAGGTGTGCAGTGTCCTCCAAGAGAACCAACTTAACTGCATGAGAGCCATAAAAGCACTGCGGAGCAGGGAAGGCAGATGCAGTCCCTCTACCTACACTGGTAGGTGAGCACCATCTTGCCAGGTAGCAACAAACATCCAAGTGTTTGTGCAAAAAAAAGAGGAGGAGGGGAGGTGGACTCAGCCTGGCAACCATAGACTTGAAACTGAAAGTGCTGTGTCAGGAGAGCAGGACCTTGGCAGAATGTGTCAGTGGAGGCAGCGAGGAGCAGTGAGGGGCATTGTGCAAACGATACGCACCACTGCAGGTTTGTGGGAGCAGCGTCCAAGCAAAGGCACTTCTAACACCCACCCTTCCTTCCAAGGGTGCAAATGGAACTTTGAAGTCCTGCAACGCATCACAAATGGCAGCAAAGCAAAGGCTGTGGGGGACACCTCTGCTCCCACTTGTTCCACAAGCTGAGCTGCCAAGGTACAATCAGAGAGTTCCACAAGGACCCTGCAGCCAGCCACGAGCTGCTGGCGCTCAGATGCTCCATTGTTCTGCTGCAAAGAGATATTCTGCATCTGTTAAAGCCGTGCCCGGGGATGCTGCTGGATGCTCCTGAATGCAGCATTGTGTGGGCGCAGCGCTCAGAACCCCCCTGAGTCATCTGCACACTGCTGAGAGAGCACTGCGGGGAGCGGGACGTGGGACAGCATGGGGCTCAGTGCCACCAACCCCACGTGAAGGGGAAGAGGAGGGACCGATACGTGGAGTGTTTCAAACATCCCTGTGGATATGGCAGCCCTGGGTACAAACCCGATAAGCAAATGGATTTTCCCTACGGTTGAGTATTTCACTTCACATTTTTTGAATGAAAAAAAAAAAACCATCTGAGAAGTAGGAGGGCTGTAATTTGTGCATCCATCACTCAGAGCAGAAGCAGTGAGTGCTGAATGCCAGCCGTACCGAGCTGTTACACAGCCATATTCCAAAGGAAACATCAGCAATATGGAAAAGGACTCAAAACGGCTGATTATTAAAACAGATTTATACACCGCTCCTTTTGTTTGTTTGTTTGCTTTCAATTGGCACCAAAGAGCCTCCATTCACTTACTGCTCTCAGATTGCTCCCTTCTTCCTGCTCAGACAGCCCTGCAGCAGTGCTGGCAGGCAACTGGAATGTTAGAATGAAAAAGAGAACTGCTCCGTGGCTGCACCATACGTACTGCAGCTTCCATCAGCAGCTGAAGGTCTTTGCTATGGCTGGAGGTAACAGCACAGGTTTCCAGACTGAGTTTGCTATCACTCTGAATCAATCTTTTTTTGGAAAGCAGTTTAATTAACTGCTCAGAGCTACGATCCATCCTCCTCCATATGCAGCAATGCTTTTCTTTCCCTCCTGTGAGGGATCAGCTGCTCAGCCCTTCCACAACAGCAAGAAAACCCAAAGGCAAGCCCTTCACATCAAGGGGCTTTTAGTCCTTCAGCAACCACACACTGTCAAACTCTCTAAACCATTTAAATACATATATATGGAAACATCTACTGCATGGACAAAACCTTTCCAATGCTATCTCTTTATTCAGTTCAATAAGAAAACACATCCATAGTGTTTGGATGCATTGAAATGGGTTCTGATGGACCTGCAGATAAAGAGGGGCTCCAGCACTTTGTTCACAGCACTTTCATGCAGTGCCAATGGAATTACTACAAAGCCTGACTGTATCCAAAGGAGAGCAGAATGTGTTTGTGAAATGACTCTTTTTCCTCCTGAATATATTCAAGAGAGACTTAGAGGAAAAGAAATAAAGCTTAGTTATTTCCTCTCCACATCTTTGTCCTTTGAGAGAGGGAACAAAGGAATTTGACACTTTGGATCTATAGCACTCTCTGGCCTTGCAGCTGGCATTGCCAGCTCTGGAAATAGCCCCACATATAGGGATATCAGGCACTGAGATAAGCTGTTGTTGAAGTGCACAGGTCGTTAGTGCTGATAAGCAACCAGAAAGAAACAAGGTTGGTGGTTATTACCATATCTTTACTTCTTTCAGAGTCCCATGCTACAGTAGATAAAGAACAGGTAATTACACATCATGCTGCTCTCTCGTGCCAAGAAGTTTAATCTTTGGAACCTGCTTGCTGGTGTAGCACTATTTCTGCCTGGTGTAAAGGAGTTCAGCTCAGCCCTCAAAATGCAATGGAATCAGCAAACAGAACCCCTCCAACACTCCGAGTAACCACAGATACAGGAGAAATCCTTGGGTGGGATGGACAGAAGAGAGAGGAGGAGGAAGAGACCACAGAGTGCGTCCCATCACCTCTTGTTGGGGGGACTCTCAGGATAAGCAAGTCCACCTGTTTTTAGTCCTTCTGTCCTACTGAGATCTCCTGGCCTTTATCTCCTGTGTCTTCACTGTATCTCCTTGGCTGTGTCCTTGAGCCTCCTGCACACCTCCTGCAAAGGCTCACCAGCAGGGCTCTATCTGCTCGGTCACAGATATCTGCAAGGCAATCTAACACAGTCAACGAACCACCACAGCTTCATGTTAATACACAGACAGAGACACAGCACACAGCACACTGAAAAGCTGCAGAGAAGTGTGCAGCTCATCATTTAAACACAGCTCCTGCTGCACCTCTCAGTTTCCCCATTGCACCGACTGCTTCGTAAACATGTAATTACAGCATAGAGGCTAAGAAGGCAATGCGTGACGTGTTCACACCTACTCATCAGATATAAGCAGAGCGTAACAAAACAAAAGTACCAGGAGGTACTTTGTGAATGCTGCTGAATCCCACCAGCGTGTTGGTCAAACAAAGAAACCCAATTCCCAAATCACAGTGTTGGCCAAGCAGTGGAACCCATCCCCAGATCACCATCACACTGTCCAAGCAGTGGTCACCATTCCCAAATCACCACCACGTTGGCCAAGCAGGGGAAGCCACCCCTAAATCACAGCCTGTTGGCTGACAGTTGCTTGATGCTCCCACAACGACTGAGAGCATTATCTTCCCAGTCTGCTGAAGACAGCCCAGGAGCACACAAAGCACGCTGCTATTTGACAAACCCCTGCAACCCTTCAAACAACCCGAAGAAATAATCAAAGAATTCACAGGAGACCAATTCCTCCTGTTCAGACTGAAAGGACCGAGCAGACTGAAGAATGCTGGTTATTAAATCACTGTCCACCCAGTGACCTACATCAGCAGACCGCAGCCCTTCACGAGCCGCTGCCCATTCACAACAGCACCTTTATCACAGCCTCACGAGCCCTGGGCTGCTTCACAGCCGCTCACCTCCTCTCCCCATCGTCACCAACTGCAGAACACAGCACCTTCACACCCCAACTGCCAGCAGCGGAGCAGCCATCCAGCTGGGCGTTGCTTCCCAGCCCCAAGGCCTGCAGGCACTCTGCGCTGGCTGCTCTACCCATCACTGAACCCCCGGCGAGCACACAGGGAGCTCTGCCAGAGGGAGACGGCCCCTGCAGACAGAGCTGGGCCCAAAAGAGCAGAGCAAGCAGCTGTGTGCGTACACGGCTTTAATGGGTAACCAGCCTGGCCTGCACACACAGCTCTGCAGCAGAGAGGGCCATCTGGGAGCAAAACGAGCTGCAATGTGAGCAAAGGCAGTTTATTAGCAGCGGCCGTGGAACCAGCAGGATTTCTGGCAGCCCCGCTTGCTGTGGGATCAAGGTATTATTTCAGCTATTGACAGACTGCCCAGCAAGGCACCCAAACAAAAGTCTGTTTCAAAGACAAAAGTCTGACAGCACAACACGCTGCCAGGAGGGGCTGCAGCCACAGCCACTGCTCCTCCACAGCCCCATCCAACGCACAGCACAGCGCGGGCACAGCGAGCACCGGGAGCTCTGCAGGGAAGCAGGGCAACAAACACAGCTGTCAGTGAGCTGCAATACCCGCAGGCTGGGAGAGCTTCGAGCAGGGCGGGATGCACGGAGTGAGATGTGCTCTGCTCCCCTGACAGCACCCAGCTCCTGCACAGCTCTGCTCCCCTGACAGCACCCAGCTCCTGCCCAGCTCTGCTCCCCGGAATCTGAGTGCACAGGGAAGGGCCCAGCAGCAGCCAGCCAGGAGCTGCTCCCAGAGCACACAGCACTACAGCACAGCTCCTCCAGACTGCCTGAGAAGTCCTGTGTCAGCAGCATGCACGGAATGCACCCAGTGCCAGCAGTGTCCTCCTGCTGAGCCGCTGCCCTGACCAGCAGCTGACCACGAAGGCCATTTCCTTCCAGTGAGCAAGCACTTCAAATCCCGGTTCCATCTAAGCTCTCTCCCCCTAATATCAATTGGTGTCAGGAGTCCCTAAATGGAAGTGCAGCTAACACGGAGCTGAAAGGGCATCACAAGGAAAACCCACGAGGAACCACCCAGCAGCTCCACACGTTGTCCCAGGCTGCCTTGACTTCCTTGAGGAGGAAAAAAAATAAGAAAGAGGGGAAGGGCAAAGTCCGTGCTGCTGAGGCACTCTCTGTACCTGTGCTGAGTGGGCCCTGGGCAATAGGTGACCCCTGGGGAGAGCTGCCCAAGCCCAGAAGCAGAAAAGCCCTCCCACGTGACCGCTGGTACTCTCCAGACCTCTCCAGGAGATGCCTGCAGGGCTATTATAAAGTAAATTTGCAACAACAGGCTCAATACCACAGCCCATCTCCAAACACATCGTCTAATTAACTTTTCACAGGGGCCCAGAAGGAAGCACGTCAGAGGGGGACGGGCAGGTGCTGCCCACCCACCACAAAGGTGATGCGTTACTGCCATGCACACCTCTGCCTGGGGCAGGGCAAGGGATGACCAGCACAGACGGCACAGAGGTTCGCGCAGCAGCGGACAGCCAGGGGCAGATCACAGACAGAACAGCACTCAGCGCGGCCGCTGTGATTTACTGCATGGCTCTGACCATGACCATTGTTCTTCTTAAAACACGTCCTCCCAGAGAGCAGCCATCTTCACTCTTATTAAGAGAGGTTTGCAGCTTTCATCGCTATGGAGAAAAGTCTGCAAGCGACCACAGCACACCCGAAGGCAAAGCATGAGAGAGGAGAAGGGGAGATGTGGAGGGCTGAACGTGCCCAAGCTGGAAAGCAGCACTGCTCCGCAGCTCAACAAAACCAATGGCAAACCAAAAGCACCCGAGCTCCCAGCAGCGTCCCACCAGCAGGCACTGCTGTGCTGTCTTCCTACACAGCCATCACGTGGGATCTGGCTGTTAGCGCTGCCAGCTTCCGTATCAAATGTCTCACTAAATAAACAGGCTGCTCGCTTATCTTGAATGCTTCGGGCTAAGCCAAGCCAACACAGCCACGTATGGAAGGCTGGGTGGGGTTGGGATGGGATGGGGTTGAGTTGGGTAAGGTTGAGTTGGGTTGCGTTGGGGTTGAGTTGGGTTGTGTTGGGGTTGGTGGTGGTGGTTGTTCTATTTTGCCAACAAGCTTTCCCACATCACTCGTGGGATTTAACAGTGAGCCAAGACTTTGGCAACGGAGATGTACAACGCTTTGGTGCCACACAAAGGATGTGCAAATGGGGTGGGAGGTTTCCGACATGTGAACAGGCATGCTGGGATGGAAGGGACTCCAAAATAGGGTCTGGATGAAAGCAGACCATAATGCTGATCCTGAAGTGCCCGGGCTCTCCCAAGCCTGCCCCTATCCCAGCACCTCCTGGCCATAGGAACCTGCTAATTTGCTCCATCCTGCAATTTACGTTGGTTTAATGGTAGACGTTAATGTAACCCTAGCAAATTTTTTCCTTTAATTTAGTCAAAGCCCCCCCAAAAAGCCCTCAAAGTTCACCAAATTTGCAGCACTTAACTGATGTTAATTATTTCCAGATAGAGGACAATGAAGGAAAACCAAAAGGGTTATGATGTCAAATGAGATGATCCCAACGACCCACGTGGCCATGGCCCAATCCAGCAGCTCCCATAACTCAACGACAATGACCACATGATTCAGGAGGGCACTGAGATCCGCACTTTGGAGTACTGGGACTCCCCAGCAACATCTACTAATGTCACGAGTCTGTGCTGGCCACCACGGCGACCAACTGCACGTGGAGCGGTGACACGCCATGCTGTACAGACATCATCTACCAACAAAGCCTCCTTGGCTTCCATGCTCCCTCCTCCATGCAGAGGCCCCGCATGGCTCTGCTCCCAGCCCTGATCCCCCACGTTGGGTTCTCCCCTTTAGAAAGAAGCAGCTGAGAAGTTCTGGGTAAAAACACATCTCGGTTTGGACACTGAGCAGTCTCTCCCCCTGCCATGAGTCTCCAAAAATGTAAGCTCTTAATGGGAAACACGTTTCCTATCAAGTGATTGCAAAAACTTCAGCAAAGCTTTTGCAATTAGCTCAGAACCATCCGACTCGCCGCTATCACTCCTGGCTGGTGCAGCCCCACAGCAGGCTCACAGGGGCTGACACACATCGACTTTCCATCGGCATTTCCTCGCGGGGGCTTAAGCTCAGCGTAACCAACGGGGTGGGAATGAGCTGCCAGAGACGGGGGACGTCTCGTGGAGGAATGTCTGCATCCCTGGCAGCCCGGAGAGCGAGCGGGGAGAGAGCCGAAGATGAGAATCCTGTTGTTGGTTTTGCTGGAGACATAAATGCTGCGTTTAATGGGGAGAGGGGAAACGAAGATCCTCCTTTTCATGCACTGATGTTGGCACGGACACAGCGACGTTCGTGCCCTCACCACTCAGCACTGCTCGGTGCATAAAGCACACAACGCCACGGCGCAGACACGGCTCAGCAAAGGAAACTCCTCGCTGCCCGCAGTCACACAGCTGCCCCTCGGCCTTATTTTAGAAAGCCTCCCTGGTAATTTGCCTGTGCTTTTGAAAAGCAAGTAATATGTTTTGAATTATAAGAGGTTACAGGGACATTTTTGTGGTAAATTTGGACTTTCATTTGCAAAAAAGAAAAGAAAAGAAAAACAACCCTTCAGAGCTACAGAAATCCTTTCGGAAATAACATTTTTTTGTCATTGCTAAGCACTTTTCAACAAAGCCTCACAGCTACTGTTCCAAGGAGCTGTTTACGTCCCGAGCAAAGAATACTGAGGTACTTCTGCCCCTGCGAGCCAAGGGAGGAGCAGCACAGCTTCTGTCTGTGCACTGCGACACAAGGAAAGGTGCGTGCCTCGCAGCATGCAGGCAGCACGTTTTCTGAGCGGTTCTGAGCCTCTCAGCAGCAGCCCCAGCTTAGATAGGGCTGGGAAGGCTCCAGCCAACCCTCAGAGCCCCCAGCTCCTGTGGGCACCGATCCCATCCAAACCAGGAAACTACTGGGGCAGATCAACACGATCATCAGCAGTTACGGCGTGCCCACCCTCCTAGCGGGACAACAATTGTGCGGCCATCAATTAGGGGAGGAGGCACCGTCTGCTGACATTTGAACCATTGGAGCTGGAAGGCCATCCAGTCAGAAAGGTCAGCTCCAGCCCCACGTGCTCCCTTTCGAAACCCCTCTGAGATGCAATCACAGCCCAGGCACTGAGGAACAAGCGGTGATGCAACAGCCAAGCAGCAGGATCGGCAGCAGGATTGGCAGCAGGAAGGGAATTCAGTACATAGGACGGAAGGGGAAACGCTCAGGTAACTTTAAGGTGTGCTCAGCCCCAGGGGGTGCACGGGGTCAGCGGATTTGTGGACAGAAGTCAACGCTAAGGGCTCCTCAAGGGCACCACGCATCCCACTGGGACAGCAGCTCGGGTTGGCCAGGAGAACGGGGTGGATCTGCAGGCTGACCCTCAGCAGGTGCCATTCAAAAGGCCATCAGTGCTGACGGACCACACATGCCATCTCCATGCATAACACGGGCAGCGTTCTGCTTGCTGGTATCACAGGCATTGCCCATTGGTGCTCACTGCACGGCCCGGTGACGAAGACGAGCTGGAACGTGGCCAAGCCTGCACGGCGAGTTCTGATGGACGACGGGGAATCTTCATTCCAATCATTCCGAATTCTGACACAACTCCCCGAGAGCTGAGTCCTCCATCCCACACCACGCCAGCAATTCAGACATTCAGATCTCATCGAGGAGGAAATTAAAACGGCTTAAAGGCACAAAGAGTTGTTCATTAAGCACGAATATTTCATTACCAAGAGCACAGTGAAACCAGGCATTCACGCAATATTCCCACTAAAAGATACTTCCTGCACTGCCCGGTGCAAAGCCAACCCTTCCCACCACAGCTCTAACAAAAGATAAGAAACCCACAGCATGAAGTCAGCATCACAAAGAAAGCGCCTGTTGACTTTAAAGTAAGATCAAGACCACAGGAGAGCAGAAAGTAAAATCCCACCACCCTCCCACAGACCCTCACACGATGGTGTGATGAAGGGATGTCCTACCGGGGGCATCTGCTTGGTGATATGGGAAGGGATTCCCTTCTTTAGGGGTCTTCCCATCAACCGCACGTCCCGAGAGGAGCCAAACCACCAAACCCAGCACAGCCAGCCCGCTCCCACCTGCCCACCAAGACCAAAGCCCAGCCACCGGCCACTCAAATGCAAACTGCTCAGCTGTGGCTGCTTATTCTAAGTTCTTTGCATTATTTTGATGACTAATAATCACATCCATGCACTCAGAACAGAGGAATTCAAGGGCCGGATGACTTCTATTTACAATTAATTGTGTAACACCCAAGGACGGCACGAGAGTCCCAAATTCGGGGAGCTGTGGGGCTGTGAATAAACACTAAAAACAGGAAACCCTCAGAAAATCTCCAGGTGGATGTGTACATAACAGAGCACCAAGCACAGCAGCCACGAACGGCGCAGCAGATCCTCGCTGTGCCCACAGCCACACGCAGCCCCGACAGCGCTGAGGAGCTCAGTTTGCCCATCTCTCCTGCAGGCGTCCCAGGGGAAATATCCCCGCGTGCACCGGCTTTGCTATGACTTCAGTTCCTCCCACATCTGGGCTCGCTTGGGAACGACATCCAGCACAGCCCGGCTGGGGTCAGCGTGTGACCCCGCACCAAAATAGCTCCGGCACAGCGCGGCATTCCTGGGCACTGCACAGAGCCAGCCGCCACCAACGGAGCCACGGGGAGGCAACAACTCCCCATCCTTCTGCGACAGGACTGACAGCACCCCCACCCCGGTCAGAGTGGGCTGTAATTGGGCTGGAACGTGATTTAAAATGTATCATCAGCAGCTGTTAATCACCACCTCCAAGGCTGTAAGGCCATAAGAACTTGGCAGTGTCAGGAACGCTCGTAAAGCAGAGCACGGGTCAGTGGGCCAAGGGTAGGCTTTGCTTCTGCGCCCCAGGGACACCGAGCCAGGATCCTCACCCAGAGCAGCACCAACAGAACCGAAATTCTGCACATCTCATGGGAGGATCCCGAATAGCAAGTGTGTTCTTACGCTCCTCTGTACAAAACTACAGCAGGCTGCACTGCTGGGCGCGCTCCTTCAGTCCCCAAATGAAAGCCTGCTGCCACGCTGATCCTTTATTTATCTGATGATGATCCTTCTGTTTCATCCGGATTCCTATTACACATTAACCAAAGAATATAAACCCCAAGAACAGCCTGTTACCTACAAGTTTCCTGCTAAGGACAGCAGCCTGCGTCACAGTTATCTCCACAGAAAAAGGGCAATCTCTGCTTCAACATCTCATTTTTAAAAGCAAAAATCATCAGCAAACAACAGCAAATGATTAAAAGGTTTGGAAATATAAATGCAGCAAGGAGAGATGTTTCAGTTTTTAGTTCAGTGGCATATCGTGGAACGGCTCTGGTTGGAAAGGACCTTAAGGATCACAAAACCATGGGATTGTGGCATGGCTGGGCTGGAAGGGACCTTAAAGATTGTAGAACCATGGAATCGTTGGGTTGGGTTGAGTAGGGTTGGGTTGGAAGGGACCTCACGATCCCCAATCCCACCCCACACCATGGGCTGGCTGCCCCCCACTCATGATGCCCTGGGTCCCACCCATGGCTGTGGGCACCTACAGGGATGGAGCACCACAACTTCTCTGTACCAGAGCCTCACCACCTCCTGAGTAAAGAATTTCCTCCTAAAACCTAACCTGAATTTCCCCTCTTTTAGCTTAAAGCCGTTCCCCCAGCCCCATCACTATCAGACTGTGCAAAAAGTCCCTCGGAGCCCACGCAGAACCCATAGAGCCCACTCAGAGCCACTACAGTCCTATCAACCCCACTCAGATCCCCCAAACGCCTCTCAGAGCCCTTAGAATCCCACACACTCCACTCCAACCCCCTACAGGCCCAGACTCCACTCAGAGCCCCTCAGACTCCACTCAAATCCCACTCAGATCCCCTCAGTGCCCACTCAGAGCCATTTCAGTCCCACTGACCCCACTCAGAGTCCACTCAGAGCCCCCGGACTCCACTCAAAGCTCCTAAGAGTCCCACACACTCCATTCAGTGACCCTCAGACCCCACTCGGAGCCCACTCAGAGCCCCCAGACTCCACTCAATGCCCTCTCAGATCCCACTCAGAGCCCCTCACAGTCCTTAGAATCCCTGAGACTCTTCTCAGACTTCACTCAGAGCCCACTCAGAGACACTACATTCCCACTGACCCCACTCAGAACCCCCAGACTCCCCTCGAAGCCCTTAAGAGCCCCACACACTCCACTTTGACTGCACTCTGCTCCCCTGGAGTCACAGACGCCACTCAGAGCCCCTCAGACCCCACTCAGAGCCCTTACAGCCCCACCGACCCCCCTCAGAGCCCACTCAGAACACTGTGACTACACTCAAAGCCCCTCAGATCCCACTCAGACCCCTTCCAGTCCCACAGACGCCACTCAAAGCCCCTCAGCGTCCCAACAGAGTCCCACAGACCCCACTCAGAGCCCACTCAGAGCCATTACAGCCCCTCAGACCCCACTCAGACCACTGTGACTCCACTCAAAGCCCCCCCGAGTCCCACAGACCTCATTCAGAGCCCCTCACGCCCCTCACCGTCCCACAGACCCCACCCAGAGCCCCCCCACCCCCCGCTCACCGCAGCCGGAGGTTCCCCATGAACTCGGGCATGGTGACGGCGTCCAGCAGCACGAAGTCGGCCTTGCCGAACTCCAGGCTCTCCTGCTCCGCCATGGTGCCGGCTACGCGTGCGGGTGTGTATGTGTGTGTATGTGTGTGTGAGTGGACGCCGGGCTCCGAGCCGCCGCCGCACCCCGAAGGGCGGGGGGGGGAGGAGGGGGAGCGGCCCCGCCTCACCTCAGGTGGGCCCCCCCCACCAGTGAGCCGTAGATGTAAGGCGAGAGCGGCCCCTGCCGGCCATAGAGGAGCGGTGGCTGTAAGGCGAGAATGGCCCCTACCGGCAGCACGCGGTTACGGCGCCCCCTGTCGGCAGAGCGCGGCACGGCGGCGGTCGGGAGGACCCCGCCCAGCGCGTTCGGCTCGGGCCGGACGGCCCCGAAGGTCCGACGTCGTTACGGACGTCAAAAGCGGCAGAGCTGAAAGCTGCCCCGGGTAGCTGGCTCGGCCAGGGGCAATTAGGGTAGCGGTGTTAATTAAGGAGCTGGGAGCAGCCTCAGCAGCATTCTGGGGAGGAGGCGGCGGGTTTGGGGCATGCAGGCGCAGAGCACCGCGGTTAACCCCATCCCGATCCCGCAGCCGGCAGTGGTGCACCCGGGGGCAGCACCTGCAGAGAACACCCCAAATTCTGCCCCTTTTGGCATTTTGCTGCGCTTCGCCCAATTGCTTTCACCCTTCCAGGGGGGCCCTCGGGTGCATTTCCATGCTATGTTGCTGCAGGTGCTTAATTAGCAAGGTGCAAACGAAGCTCCCGCTCCTTGCACACACACACACACACACACACACACACACACCCACTTGGCCAAATATTGACACAGCAGCCGGCAGTGCAAAGGGCCCTCGGTTAGCAGCAGCGCTGAGGGCGGAGCGCTGCAGGTTGCGTTGCACGACGTGGAAGCACAGAGCTGCAGAACACAGCTGTGGCTCCGCAGGTCGGGCTGTGGGCTTCCAGACTGCGTGTCCGAAATCCGGCAGCGAGAGGCTGAAGGGCGGAGAGCGACGGGAATGCTTTGATCTGCAGCATGGCTGAGGCTGGGAGGAGGGGAACGGTGTTAAAGCAGAGGGATGCGCTCAGTGGGGGCGCGCTGGGGTTGAACTTTGGGGTTTTGGTCTTTTCCAACCCTAGTGATTCTCTGATTGTAATTAATCACCTGCCCGGTCTCCTCTGAAACGCGTGACTTTTACTCCCAGTGAGCTGCAATGGCGCTCCATTTCTTCTTCCTCATCTTCCTCAGACGTTCCCATGCGGAGGGATGTGTTGGAGCACTGCAGACTCACCTTTCCCCATGAGGGCACCGTGAGAGCTGGGAGGGCAGCTGCAGAGCAGCACAGCTGGATGCCAGCATGGCACAGCTGGGTGTGAGGGCAGCACAGCTGGATGCCAGCACAGCTGCAGAGTGATGCAGCTCCCAGCTGTGTGTCTCAGCTCACGGTGGGCACCTGAGGGGCAGCGAAATGCTGAAGAAGCTGCACTATGGCTATCTCCCAACGCCCAGAGAATGTTCATCCAGATTAGCAACGAAGAAACATCTCTACACGAACTTCCAGGGGTGAGCAAGAGGGGAGTGCTCAGAGAAGTACGCAATTAATTGCTGGAGCCACTTGTTCGGGAGTTGGCAGGCTCTGAAATAGGGCCAGACGTGGTCTTCTTAAGCAGAAGTTAATTGGGGGTGGTCCTGTGTCACACAGATGGCTCCAGAGGTGACCCATTGGGCTGAAGCGCCATGTGAAGTGTGAGCAGTTCTGAATTACACAGCACAGCTCCTGGACACAGCCACACGTGGCAGAGGGATCTGTGTAGGCTGCGTCAATGGGCCAAGCCCAACTGCATGGCACACAGTGAGGGTGAGCACTGCGCCCTGCTCTTGGGTCCCAACAAACACATGGCCTTGGGAGGAGCGGATGGAGAGGTGCCCGGTGGGAAAGGACCTGGGGTGCTGATGGGCAGCCGGCTTAGGTTGGGTGTCAGAAGGGATTTCTGTATGGAGAGGGCAATGCGGGGTCAGTCCGGGCTGCCCAGCGGGGCGGTGGTATCCCCACCATGTGGACATGGCCCTTAGGGATGTGGTGTAGTGATGGGACCCGAGAGCTCCGGCTGAGCGCTGGACTTGGTTGGTGATCCTGAAGGCCTTCTCCAGCGTGGATGATTCCATGGTTCTGAGGTTTGGTGGTTCTGCCATGGGTTTTCTGCTCACTGTTGGCCAAAAACCCCATGGAGACGCTGTCCATCCCCCAGCCACTGTGCAGGGCTGTGCCCGGCTCTCAGCAAATGGGCAAGCAAGCCCATGGTGTGAGATGTGGAAGAAACGAAACAGAGCAGTGTTTGCAGGATGAGAGATCCCACAGCAGACACATGGCCGGGCTGGGACACTTCCAACAACTCATCCATGAGCACCAGCAGTGTGGTGAGCTGCGGCTCTGCATGGCAGTGCCAATGGCTTCACTGTGCCATGGGCTGCATGGTGCCATGGGCTGCACTGTGCCATGGCTGCACTGTGCCATGGGCTGCACTGTGCCATGGGCTGCATGGTGCCATGGGCTGCACTGTGCCATGGCTGCACTGTGCCATGGCTGCACTGTGCCATGGCTGCACTGTGCCACGGGCTGCATGGTGCCAAGGCTGTATGATGCCACGGGCTGCACCTCACCCAGCGCTTCCAGAACCCACAGGCGTCCCACCAGCATTCCAATGGAGGCAGCTGCCAAGGAACCGAGCAGAGCTGTCAGGAAGGAGCAGTGTGGGGGTGCCAGGAAGCGCAGCTCCCGGCTGTGCTCTGCGTGTCCCATTGTACCCATGGGGTGGGGGACTGAGACCGTCCCAAAGCCGGGATGGGAGTTCCTGGCAGGATTCCTCTCTTGGCTCCGTTATCCCGCACTGTTTGTGGCTCAAACACACTGCGGGGCAGAGGGAGCTGCTCATGCACAGCGTCTCTTCCTCCCCTGGAGAGGCAGCTTTCGTTTCAGGGCTGGGAAATCACATGCTTGATGGCTTCAGCGTGATGTCATTGCCTTTGGAGTCCAGAGGCCGCCCTCCAGCCCGGAAAGCACTGCAGGACTGGAAATGAGGAGGGACTGCTGGAAAAGGGCTCCGTGCTGTGGGCCGGGCGGCTCTTTGGCACAGCAGCACCGCGGGCTGCACACAGTGGCTGCAGCAAACCCAGCCCGGCTCATTGAGGGCGGCTGTCGATGGGGTGCTGAGCCAGATGGAGCCTTCACCCCCCTCATTTGTGCAGTCCTTCATCCTCCACAGCCAACACTGCGACCCGGGGAGCAGCATCTCATCTTTGGCACTTTTAATTTATCATAATTAATTTCATGAGCAAAGGCTGAGCCCACCGCCCCCACTCGGCACTTTAGGAAGAAAGTTTCCTGCAGGGAGCGCAGAGACCTTCTCGTTGTGCCCCTCTTCCAACTGTTTTCTCCCTAATGAGGGTTCTTCCTAATTTTTGTCACCCGAATTATTGCCTCCGATTTGTGAGGTTTATTTTAACTCCTGGGTATGGTTTCCACTGGGGAATAAAGGGCTGAATGGATCAGATTAATCAAAGTAGGGCTGTGAATGCACAAGATCAATGGAGTTGTAGGGGAGAACACAGAGGTGGCGTTGAGCAGAGAGGACACAGCAGGGGAGGATGCCAGAGAAAAGGGCAATTGAAGCACTGCAGAGCAGGTGCCTCCACCGTGCTGTGGTTGAGCACCTCTGCTTTTCTGTCTCCTGGTAGCGTTTCCCATCACACACGAGAAATAAGACAAAATAAGTGCCTGCATGTTTCCACTCTGAGGAGGTAACCTGTGTTGGAATCACATGCAGTCATCTGGCTCATTTGTGCTGAATGGAGATGGGGAAATTCCCACGGCAGCAGTTCAGGATCCCAGGCTGAAGGGCCAGGCTGCAGCGGCCACGTGAACAACACCAAGAAGGATACCAGCAGCACACGTCGCATTTAATTTCCCTGTGCGCCACTGTGTTTGGGTTGTGTTGTGTTCCACTGCTTTGCATTGGGCTAGGGTTGTGTTCCACTGCTTTGGATTCCATTGCATTTCATTTTGTCACGTTGCGTTGGGTTAGAGATGTGCTGTGTTCCACTGCTTTGCTTTGGATTTCACTGTGTTCCATTGTATTGCTTTGCATTTGGTGAGGGTTGTGTTCCCTTGCTTTGCGTTGGGTTAGGGTTGCATTGTGTTCCATTGCTTTGGATTCCATTGCATTTCATTTCATTGTGTTGCATTGGGGAAGGTTTGTGTTGCATTCCAGTGCTTTGCTTTGGGTTAGGGTTGGAATCCATTGCTTTGGATTCCATTGCATTCCATTGTGTTGGGTGGGGTTAGAGTTGTGTTGTGTTCCAACGCTTTGGATTCCACTTCATTTTGTTGTGTTGCGTTGGGTGAGAGTTGTGTTGTGTTCCATTGATTTGCTTTGGATTCCATTGCATTTCATTTCATTGTGTTGCACTGGGTAAGGTTTGTGTTGCGTTCCATCACCTTGAATTGGGTTAGGATTGTGTCGTGTTCCATTGCTTTGCTTTGGGTTTCATTGCTTTGCGTTGCTTTGCATTGGGTTAGGGCTGTGTTCCATGGCTTTGGGTTCCATTGCACTTCACTGCATTGCTTTGCATTGGGTTAGGGCTGTGTTCCGTGGCTTTGGGTTCCATTGCACTTCACCACATTGTGTTACATCCCACTGTACTGCATTTCATTGCATTTCATTGGACTGCATTGCATTCCGTTGCATTGCACCCCACTGAAGAATACCAGCAAACAGATGCAATTAGATGCTGCTGGCCGGGCTGGGAGGAGGGGTGAGCACGGAGCGATGCCCATTCCATGGGGGTTGGCCACACTCACTTGTGCCCGTGAGAGTGGAAGTTGTGGTGCAGCAGCAGCAGGTTTCCAATTCAGCCCATCCCCGTGTCTGTCAGAGGAGCGAGCTCATCGGCTGCTCGGGATTTCTGAAGGTTCAGGTGGAGGACAAGGGCTGGGATTGCATGGGACGTTCCACCGCAGAACAACCGCCGACAGCTGAGCCTCCCATGGGGCTCAGCGTCCCAACACCGTGCTCTGGGATTTCCATCTTATGGGGCTCTGTATTATGGCATTCAGCAGCGATGTCAGAGTTTGACTGCCTGACACAGACGTTTGGGTTCATTCTATCCATCCATTTGAACGCCTGCTCCCAGACCTCCATCATTAAGCCACTGTCTTGGTTGCAGATGTGCTTCCCAGTCCTCAGACCCGGAGTAATCCCTTTGTCTTCACCAAGGTGAGACCCGGGGGTGACAGTTATACCCAGGGGACAAAACCACTGTGAACAATGAGGTGACCGTGGTGTCCTCCAGCCACAGCACCCACAGACCCCATGGATCGCTGCCTGCCCCACTCCTCTCCTCCCCTGACTCTATGGGGCACACAGCAGCAGCCAGCCAGCATTACACAGGCTGGAAGCCAGTGCTCCAAAATGTGAGGAGCACAGCTGGGAAGCGCAGCAGCAAAAGGGGAAACAGCAAGTCCTGGGCTGACACATAAAGCCGGGCTTCTAGACTCTGCCAGCAGTGGACAAGCTGTATTTTCCCTTCAGAGAAGTACTGGGTATGTAGATCAAGCCAGCCCTTGGCAGGGGGTTGGAGCTCAGTAAGCTTTAGGGTCCCTTCCAACCCAACCATGACATGATCCCATGGTTCTACAGTCCTTAAGGTCCCTTCCAACCCAACCATGCCATCATTCCATGGCTCTCTGATCTTTGAGGTCGCTTATAACCCAACTGTGATCTGATTCAACGACCTCTTTAAGGTCCCTCCAACCCAACCGTGCTGTGATTCCATGGTTCTACAATCCTTAAGGTCCTTTCCAACACAACCATGCTATGACTCCATGGCTCTATGATCTTTAAGGTCTCCTCAACCCAACCACGCCAGGACTCCATGATTCTGTGTCCTTTGAGGTCCCTTCCACCCAACCGAAGCCATTCCATGATTCTGATTCGAAGCTCCAGAAGAATCAAAGTTTTCTCCAAAATTCATTTGTGAGAAATGACTCCAAGAAATTGAACCCCGGCCAGCTCCCCCTGTGGAAGTCGTTGCTCATTTGGGGTTAATTTAGTTACCAGTTAAAGCGAGGAGTATTCAATTAGAAGCAGCGCCGACGATCCAGCAACAACCTTTCTCCAGCTTATACATAAATTTTTTTTTCCTTAAAAAAGAAATAAAGAAAAAAAAAACAACCAACAGGGGAATTTTTCATTTACGATCCCACTCTCAGAGCTGGGATTGAAAAGAAAGCAAACATTCTGTGCTTCCTTCCCAGCACATCCTGAGCCCCCAGCCGGGCTGCAGGGCTCACATGGGGCAGCTCCGCTTCTGATGCTTCGCACTCTGTGCACGGCCGCCCCGATTGGCGCTGCTGGGAACGGGACGTGCGGCGGCTCAGACGCGTTTCCTGATGACAGAAAGCAGAACTTGTGCAGAAAGAGCACTGCATCCCATTTTGGCAGAGATCAGAGGGAGCCTACAGGAGAGCGTTCCCTGCAGGGGCCGAACGGTGATTAATTGGCGCCGATTGGTATTCAAAGGAGCAGATGGAAAGCTTTGGGAACCCAATGAGGCTGTTTCTAATTTCTCGCTTAAAGCCACGGCGGCACCGTTCAGTTGGAAGGAATTAACTGAGATCGGCATCAGAGCCGCCCTACCACAGCCCTCCCGCCGGGCAGGTGGGCAGAGCCGCTGTATGCGGAGCAGGGATCGCTCCCGGCCATTTCTGCGCCTTTTAACCCCGGCGCGGCCGCACGGAGCTCTGTAAGGGGCTGTGAGATGCGGGGCTCTGCTCAGTGCGGATCGCAGCTCCTTAGCGGGACCGGGAACGAAAGCACTGCGCCTGCAGTGCTGCTTCTGCTCCGGGCGGGGCAGAGCTGTGAGGGGCCGCCTGCAGCCACACACAGCAGCGCTGTTCCCAAACAGCCCGAGGAGCGCAAAGTCGGACCGCGCAGCGCCGCGATGTCCGCCCGCAGCCGACGTTCCCCGCTCCGCTCCGCTCCGCTCCGCGCCGGGCTTAAAGCCGTGCGAGACGCGACGTCCGAAGCTGCGCCCCGTCCGCGTCCGATCCCCGCCGGCATTCGGAGCTCCGCGTCAGTCGGGAAGTGAAACCTTTCACGTTTTCAGCCATTTGCGCTCAGCGGCCCCATCCAAACGCCGTCCCCGCGGGGCGCAGCGCTGTTACCGCGGCTGTCCCACCCAGCGCTGCAGGCCGAGGTCCGCACATCGCACACCGCGGGGATTTTTGCTGCCCCGATGGCCGCCCGCGGCTTTTATTGCTGCAGCACAACCCGCGGTGTGGGCGCTCCGTCCCTCCCATCGCTGAACGCCGTTCCGCGTAGGAGCGCCTCTCGTTGTTCCTTTCGTGAGCAGCGGACACTGCGCGTTCTTTGCCGACGTCCGACGGTCCGAAGCGCCGGGCAGACGTGCCGGGACGGCGGCACAGCTCTGCGGTCGCCCGAGGTTCTGTTTGGAGCGGGGCTGATCGGCCGGGGGGGGCGGGGAGGGGGGAATGGTTTGAGTCTGTGACCGTAACACAGCGCCCAAAGCCGGGAAGGACGGGCGGGGATTCCGCCGCATCCCTCAGGCGGCCTCCGCTGTGCGCCCCGCAGTGCGCGGCGGCTCCAATGGGGGCACGGGGGGATACTGGGACATGGGGGGATATGGGGACACGGGGGGATATGGGGACATGGGGGGATATGGGGACACGGGGGGATATGGGGACACGGGGGGATATGGGGACACGAAGGGATATGGGGACATGGAGGGGATATGGGGACATGGAGGGGATATGGAGTCATGGAGGGATATGGGGACAGGGAGGGATATGGGGGGATATGGGGACACGGACGGATATGGGGACAGGGAGGGGATATGGGGACACGGAGGGGATCCGGGGGCCGAAGGCTGCAGGAGCACAGGGCTGGGAGCTGTGGGGCGCGGGAGGAGTTTGGGGTAAAACCACGGGGCCGGTGGGGCGGTGCCGCAGCGCAGTTATTGGTTCGCACTCCGCTGCGGCCTGAGGAGCCCCTCCCCTTCAGGGCAGCAGCGGCACGAACCGCCCGTCCGGACAGCGCTCGGAGCGGCGCATGGAGCGCACGGCGCCCCGCCCCGCCCCGCCCCGCCGCCTCAACGCGACACCGCCCGCAGCGGCGCAACTCGGCCCGCACACCGCTCGCTCTGCGCATGCGCGCCCGCGGCCGCGCTCGCGCACTGCCACCTCGGTGGCCGCGCGCACGCGCAGTGCGGCGCCCCGCAGAAGCCGTGGGCGGAGCGCTTCGCCGGAAGCCCCGCCCTCTTCCGGGAAACCGGTAGGGAGGCGGGGAGCGGCCTGGGCGGCGATTGGCCGCGCGTCAGATTGGGCGGGGACCGGGCGGGGCGCGAGAGATCGGGGAGCGACGATTGGCTGCGAGGCGGAGCGGTAGAGGAATGGGCGGGGCGAGGAGGATCTGGGCGCGGCGATTGGCCGCGCGGCGGATGGGGCGGGGCCGGCGGCGCCCGCGCCTGTCAGTGTGAGGGAGCGGCGGGCAGCGCTGCGGGACGCGGTACGTGCGGGCGGTGCGGGGCGACTCCGCGTTCGGGGCCGGCGGGCGGAGCTCCACGCCGTGCCGCGCCGTTCCCGACGGAGGGCCGCCCTTCCCGGGGTCGGCGGGCCGCGCGGGGCGGGGGGCAGCGGGGCCGGGCCCGCGGGGCCTGGGGCGGGGCGGGGGCCGGAGGAGCGCCTTACCCCGCGCCGGGCGCGGCCGTACGCGGTGCTGCCGGAGGGCTCCGTGCGTCCGGTGCGTCGGGCGCGTGCGGCGGCTCGAGAGCGGCGGCCGCGTGCGGTCGGGCCGCGCCGTTCGGAGGCGCCGATCGGAGGCGTCGGACGCCCGCCGCGCTGCCGCCCGCCGCCTGTCCCGCTCCGGCCGCGGCCGCTGCGCTCCGTCCCCGCGCGGTGCCGCTCCGCGCCGTTCGGGCCGGGCCGCCGCCCGGGCCTGGCGCAGCCGCCGGATTCCTCCGCGCTGACTCACGCGCTGCGAGCCGCGAAGTGCGGCGCGTTCGGGCGGAGCGGGCGCGGAGCTGCGGCGCTGAGCGCTGGGATCGCCGCTTCCCCGCCGAGCGCTCCGGGCGCAGCGCACGCGAGGGCAGCCCGGCCGGCACCCGCCGCGTTGCGGCGATGCGCGGCGTCCCCGGGGCGGTTCGTGGCGGGGCTGCCGGGGAGGTTTGGCCCGGGGCGGTTCGGGCGGCGCTGAGGAGCGGCTGCGGTCGCGTTCCCGTTTCTGCTTTACCGCGCATCGCCGTGGCGATGAACCGCCGGCGGCGACGGTTTCGGAGGGTCGCCCAGGAGCGCGGGGGGCGGTGCGGCCTCCTCTGCAGGCACCGGCGGTGCTCCCGGCGCTGCCGGACCTCCTGCAGGGAGCTGCGCCCCCGGGGGCTCCGCGTGGGTCCCTCCCGGCCCTTACTGCGCTGTGGTTCTGTGAGGAGCTTCCATCTATGCCGAGTTCGACAGAGCTGTGGGCTTGTTTGGTGTTTGCGTTTCTGTAGATGTGAATTGGAAACCCCGGGCCGTGCAGCGGTCTCACAGTGAGCGCTGGGCCCTGCTGACAGCACAGAGCTGCTTCTGATGCGCTCGGGGCTGGAGGTGATCCCTTCAGGTGCTCCATTCGCTGTGCTGCGGTTCGGGCGGCAGCTGTGCCCCACGGGCTGCAGGGCAGAGCGGTGGCAGTGGGCTCTGAGCTGGGAAAGCTGAGTGCATAAAACACATAGGGACGCTTTGCTCCGGGCACGCGCTGTTGTTCGCATCTCTGTTCATGAAAAGAGTCGTGGAGGGACTCAGACTGATGGAAACGGGGACGGATGTTTGGTACGTGGAGAAGTTCTGCTCGCCGATGTTTCCCTACAGCTGTTGTGACCTGGCTGCAGGACAGCCGGGCGGTCGCTGGGGCTCTCCATCCCAGGGTAGGCAGAAATGGGAGTTTGCAGTGCTTGCCATCAAACCACTGGAACAGAAGGTGTCTGTAGCACACCTCACTGACAGCACCGGGGTTCTGCACACCTGGAGAGCAGTGGGAGCACCGTACGGAGGAGGCAGCGCAGCGCGAGGAGCAGCCCAGCATCACAGCTCCTGCTCGGGCTGCTGGCCTGCAGCCTCTGCTCCTTCCTACCCCGAAGCCCTTCACACCTCCAGGAAGTCTTTTCTCCCCTCGCTGAGTTCGCGTGCGCTGTGTGTGAGTTAAGGTAGACGGGTGTGCTGAGTGCTGCAGCTTTCTTTTCTCAATCCCTACTGAGACAAATCGAAACTTCTCCCTTCTGTCGGCACGGAGCTTCTCTGCACTGCAGTACCGTGCTGTGAGCCAACACTGCTGGGAACGGAACCGCCTGAGTGTTGGCTGGAGCCCAAACGTGGCAGCCCGGCGGTGCCCCGGTGGAGGTGAGGGCGGCCGTGTTGTTGGAGTGCCCCATGAGAGCCAGCTGGCAGAAGTCAGCGCGGTGCTCATCGCGCTCTTCTCAATAAGGAAGTGGGAAACCTCACGGAGACGACGTGATGTGTTTTTCGAACGAAATGTCGATGTGAAGCGGCCGCAGCGCAGGAGAGGAGAGCCGTGTGCAATGCAGGGCACCGCTGGGGTGGGAAAGGGCAGCGGGGCGCTGCAGGGAGCGCTGCTGGGAGGGCAGGAGGTGGAAGGAGCAGGAAGCGCTCCGCTGCCCCGCAGCACTGCTGTGTATCTGCTCGGCCCGCGCAGCGCCCGTCGTTCTCAGCGGAAGCCGTCGGCTCTGTGCCGGTGCTGAACAGCACAACTGATACCACGTCGGCTTTCGTTCTGTACAACTGCACTTTCTATTTTACAGCAGTGAGAACTGACGTTGGTTAACGGGCTGAGAGCTGCAGCCTTCCTGAAGAACCCTTCCCGCTGCCAATGAGGGCCCCGCGTGGACCGGTGCTGCTCACGTTCACTTACTGCCTCGTTACCCGACTTCTCCTTTTCCGCTGGCAAATAATGAGCCCATGCACACATCTGCGGAAGGAAGGAAGGAAGCCGGGGGTACTGAAATCAAGAGTTGAGTCTCAGTGATGTGGATGAGTGAGAGGAGGTTCTGAAAGCAGCGAAGCCGGGACCCAGAGCACCGGGTGCTGCTCAGTGCAGGAGGGCACTCTGGGGGGCACAGCTCTCAGCACTCACGTTGGAGCATCGTGGGGCTGAGTGCTGCTTAACCCGTCCTGAGCCGCTCACCTCAGGAGAAGTTCTGCTGTAGTCATTATTGAGAAGTTCTGCGTCGGTTTCTTTTCATCTCAGCTCCCACCGAGCGCTCTGAGCCGCGCGTCCATTGCATCGGGTGGGTTTGTGGTTCTTGTAAAGCCTTCATGGTTGGATGGCAGCGGTTGGGCTGTGCTGGCAGCTCCGGAGCCCACACCGCCCCATAGACCCACGTGAGCCGTGCTTTGTTAGCTGCCCAGCGAGGTACACACTTCACTGATCTCACTCCCAGTGACGTTCCCGTGCTGCTCCTTTCCGTGTCAGACAGTTGCAGTTCCGCATCTCCCCTCCCTGTTACCTTTTAACGGAGGAGCGCTTTGCGGAGTTGCACGCTCTGAGAGGTGGGCAGGGCTTTGCACTGCGGCCCCTGAAGGTGAGGAGAGGGCAAGGAGGGACAGAGTTAATGCAAACCAGGCGACAGTGAGTGTAAAAATAGCTCTGAGCTTGTTGGTGTGCTCACTGCAGGCTCACTGTTAGTCATCTGCCTGCCGGCTTCTGCTGCTCCAAGGGATTGTTTTACAGCACTGAGATCTGCCATAATTTCTGTAGAGAAGGGGAAGGGATGGCTGTGATGAGTGGGGTGCTGCCCCACGTGGGAGCTGGTGGGTGTGGGTTTGTCTTCACTTCCATGCTCAGCGCTGCGTAGGACCTTGGTTTGGATTAGATCAGTATTAATGCATGCCGTGGGCAGGCTCCTGTTTCTCCTGAGCGTCGAGCTGCTTTGCCTGGGAAGTGTTATGAGTGTTGTGCTTTTCTTTTCCCATTCCTCATTAGGGACTGTGAAGCTGTGAAATGGCAGTGATGGGGATTGCGTGCCATGGAGCTCCCGCTCCGCCCGCCAAGCAGCAGCAGGAGCTCAGTGCCACCAAAGGGCTGCACGAGGCCGCGAGCGAGAAGCAAAGCAGCGTTTGCAAAGTCGAGGATTCAAAGAAAGCCATCTTCCATAGTCAGTGGAAGATCCTCAACGATGTCATCACCAAAGGAACAGCAAAAGAAGAAACAGAAGGAGGCTGCGCGTCCATCTCCATTATTGCCCAAGCAGAGTGTGAGTAGCAGAGAGTGCTGCTCTTCACTGAGGAGAAGGGGCGCGTGAGGCACTGTGCGGTTTCACTCTCCTGGGGAGCCCAGATGAGATCTATTTGTAATCCCACGTGGGGTGGAGTTGCTGACACATCCCGGGCTCTATTTAGGCAGCTCATGAAACCTCTTAATAATGTGGCAGCATTATTGAATGGCACAGAGCAACAGAACAGTGCGTGGCTGCTGCACCGTGCTGCGGTGGCTGGAAATGCAGCTCGCAGTCTTGCTTCTGTTCCTGGCTGGCTGCTGCGGGGGTTCTACAGTAATAATAATGATAGAAATGCTGAGAGGTGGTTGGGTGGGGGACAGCAGAGGATCAGGAGATGGTGGTGCGGTGCTGTGGCTCTGCTGGGTCACCATGTGGGTTAGCACGTTGGGAGGGAGGTTCCTCAGTCTGCTTCTTACCATCATGCTGAAGATGTTCAGTGATCCTGTTTTCTCTCACATAGGTGAGAACAGTCAGGAGTTCAGCCCCACTTTGTCAGAGAGATCCTTCATTGCCCACAGCAAGCGTTACAGGTGAGAGATCCCAGAACACAAACACTGCACTGCTGTGTGTTGCCCTGTCCGGGTCACTAGAGCTCTGTGCTCTCTGTGCTGCCTCCCTATTGTGCTGCCCGCTCTGCTGCTCCAGCTGGGAGCTCAGCTTTGTCTGAAATCACTGAGCAGACCTGAGGGGCAGTCTGGGTCTTCTGTTAACAGAACAGCACTGATGCTTTTGGAACCTCATTACAGCATTCTGTTTGGAAGCTGTGGGAGGCACAGAGCGCTGTGAGGGCCGTTTGTGGGAGAGGGAACTGCTGCTTTTCTGGGGAGGGTAAACAAAAGGGGATGAAAGAAGAACCTCTGCTTAATAACAGCATCAGCAACAGGGCTGTGAAGAGAAACAGCTCAAGGGAGGAAAATGAAGATCTCTGTCATTTTGCGTCTGTGAAGTCTTCTGGGCATGAGCCCCTTTTTTGTCACTCCATGCCTATGAGGGCACAAGCTGGAGGGCTACAAAGCCTCAGTGCACCCTGAAGTGGGGAGGTGGAATGTAGGGATGGGTTCTGTTTTGTGGCAGCTCTCAGACACTGTGTCTGACTGTGGGCTGTGTGCTTTGACATTGTCCTCTGCCTCTGGTGTTGTCCTGTAACCAACTGAAGCAGAGGAAGACATTCCTCAGTGCTTTGCCCCCGAAACACTCTGCATTTCTTCCTAATGATGCCAGCTGCAGTACTGTGCCGTGGCACCAGAGTTACAATTGCTCACAGTAAAGGGGAAAGGAGCTGTGCTGCAGATCTCCATCCTGTGCATCTCAGCAGGCAGAACTGCTCAGTCTCCTCATCCTCCTGTTTGTAACTCTTAGCTGAGGCTGTGCTTTCCCCATCTCATCTAAGAGCCCTCATGCGTTTTGGTTTCCAACAGCCGCTCAGACAGCCTCGATCAGATCCCAAACAATGTGGCCCATGCGACAGAGGGGAGGATGGCTCCCACCTGCTGGAGGGGGAGGCATCGCGGTAAGGCGAGGAAGAAGCGTCACAAGAAACGATCCAAGCTGAAAATACAAACGGTGGCTGCTGGCAGACGGGGCCCCAGAACTCCAGAACAGGAGAGCTGCACTCCGATTCCCGTCCAGGTGAGAGCTCGTGGGCACTCTTGTTGTGTTGCTGGGACCCCTGCAAAGTGCTGAGCGCTCCTGGTTATGTCTGGGCAGCCATCCTGAGGCTCCTGCTCAGCTGCTCTGTTCTCTTGTGTTTCATAGGAGGATGAAACGCACCACAGTGCTCTCTACAGAAACAGCTTTTGGTTGTCAGAACTGAACAAGAACTTGCTTTATGATCCACCCCCGTTTCAGAAACCTGAGAAAGTTCTGTCCACAGGCAAGCTCCATTCAGCGGGCAGCCAGCACAAAACTGACCTGCACAAGCTGATAAGCCCTGTCCAGTGCCTTAATCATGTCTGGAAACTGCACTACCAGAGGGACAACGTCCCTCAGCCTGAAACTGTCTGTCCTTTTCCATACAACATCATGCCCCCTCCCTTCCCACATCTGGACAATCCTATCCATCCCATGAAGCTTAATGCTCTGGAGACATATTTCCATCGTGATCTCAATTACCCAGACAGCGAGCATCGCTTGTCTGGCCTAAACCTGGGATACAGCTTCCCCAAGTGCGTCAGCCAGTCTGTGAAAAGCAGCTTGGACAAGGTTTCTGTGGAAGAATACTTGGTGGACGCCTTGAAGGGCAGCGTGAGCCTCGGGGAGCCGCAGAACTTAGCCAGCCTCGCGAAGACGTGGAGGGGAGGCGGTCTGGACCTGAAGGAACAGTTTCAAAAGGCGGATGAGAATGAAGGCGTGCTGCTCACTGAGGTGATCTTCCCGTCCTACACATTCATGTCGTGGTAGGCAGAGTTTCTCTTGGGCTTCAAAAGAGAGATAACCCATATCCTTCTGTCACAAGGCTGCCTTTTCCAAGGGGATTTTGATATGGTTGAACACTTTCAGGTAGAGATGTGACTTCATTTTTTGAAGGATATAAAGCCCTGGCTTAGCTTGGAGACTCGTTTGTGCTTGTCTATGGGAAGTATTTCTGAGCATTGGTCTTCCCATATTGTTTCACCTCAAAGCAGCGACAGAAGAAACTTTGTGGATTTTTAAAGAGAAGTGATGTTCTTGTGCCGTTTATTGGAAACTGTTGAACTCCACCGACAGCAGCTGAAGTTTCTCTGCTTACTTCATCTTGTTTTGTGGTTTTTCTCCCCCAGAAACTAAAGCCAGTGGATTATGAGTACCGAGAAGAGGTTCACTGGACCAAGTGCCACGGCTCTCTGGGCATCGGCTCTTTTGGAGAAGTATACAAAGTGGAGGACAAGCAGACAGGATTTCAGTGCGCTGCCAAAAAGGTAATTACATGTGAGGAGGGGGGGGAAGTTATGTGATGTGAGGAGAGGGGGTTATGTGCTGTAGGAGGCCAGGCTCTATAAAGGGAGTGCGTCCTCTCGCTGTGCGGGCTGTAGGTGCGGCCACAGCGCGGTGACGACGAGAATCCAAAGTGCTTTGTTTGCATGGAATGCTGGCGTGGTTCCATCACCTCTGTGCGACTGTTCCTCAAATGACTGCAGCAGAAAACAGAAAAGAGTGCGTGTGTGCGCGCGGGGGGCGGGGGGGAGGGTTGTATTGAATACAAACGTGTTATGCGTGAAAATCCATCTGAAAATGTTCACTCGTTGCGTTGGTCGCTGTGCCATGGCTGCCCCATGGAGGCAGGCAGGAGGTGAGGCTTATCCAGGCTTCCTTTAACTGTTCTGTTTTTCAGCTGGATAGAAACAGACGTAGTTACAGCACACAGAAAAACCTGACGAATGTCACCAGATCCGTTCCTTTGTTCCTCCAGGTGCAGGTCGAACACTTCCGTGCAGAGGAGTTAACGACGTGCGCAGCGATAACGAGCCCTAAAGTTGTGCCTTTGTACGGTGCTGTGAAGGAGGGACCTTGGGTGACCATCTTCATGAAGCTGATGGAGGGTGAGAAAGGAATGGTGCAGCACAGTGACACGGATCTCTCCTCCCTGCCCCACTCTGTGTTATTAATTCCCGGGTGCTCCAGGCCTGTACTCGTGAGCGTGCTGGGAAGCTGCCCGCTGTCCCTGTGGTTGTGCGGCCGCTGTTGCTGTTTCTGGGCAGCATTTCCAGCCCAGCCTCGCTCCGTTCCAGCTGCATGTTCCCACTGAAACACAGAGCTGCTCCTTTCTGGTTTTGGTGCTGTGTTTATTTATGCATGTCCCTGATGGCAGAGCACGCTGTGTAGACAAACCTGGGTGTTCCTCTGTCACCCAAGGCTCCTCCTGCAGCCAGGCTGCTGGCAAGCTCAGCCTGGGGACCTGCAGCATGAGTCTGACCACACTAAAAGTGGTTGCTTTTAGTGCAGAACAACACTGTGAAAATGATGCAAAGCAATGGGCTTTGTGAAAGGCACCGGTGTCCATGTGCTGTAAGACCTCTGGGGATAAACAAAGGGAACTGACCCGGGTGTGGGAGATGAGGGCTGTCAGAGCCGGCAGATTCCCTGATTCCGTTGAACTCTTCTCAGCTGAATTAACACAGACTCCATGTGTTCCCTTCCAGGTGGATCACTGGGTCAGCTAATTAAGCAGAGCGGCTGCCTGCCCGAGGACAGAGCCCTCAGTTACCTGGGGCAGGCGCTGGAAGGTCTGGAGTACCTCCATGCTCAGAACATTCTCCATGGAGATGTGAAAGGTAGGATGCTGCTGATGGTGCTCTCTTACCAGGAGCACGCTGCTGGGGATGGGGCTTCCGAGTGGCAAAAGGTCACTGAATGAGATCTTCAGCTCTGCCTTTGGGACTGAAGCTTGGTTTAGTCTGAAGCAGTTGGGTGTATCGATAGGATTTGTCACCCCTTCCTTTCTGGTGTCTGGGTGTGAGTTGGGCAGCTGTGACAGACAGCTGAGATGGCTCTGGTGGTGTACAGGGAGACTCCGTAGGAGTAACAGACCTTAATTTGCACTCATTAATAAAGCAGCTCTGTGGGTTTTGGGCTTTGTTTCCCTCTGAGTGACCCCACACGAAGGGCACTGATGAATTTATCACCTCTTGTTGGCAGCGGAAAATGTGCTTTTGTCTGATGATGGGAGCAGAGCTCTGCTGTGTGATTTCGGTCACTCTGCTCATCTCCATCCTGATGGCTTGGGGAAGTGCTTGGTCACAGGTAAGGCTTCTCTGCTTTCACTGTACAGAATTGCTCTACTGACTCTTTCTGAACATTTATATATGGATAATTTTCAAGTTACTATGTTTTCCAGATGTAACTTTCTCATAAGTTGATTAATTGCACTGTGATGTGTGCAACTGGCAGCTGAAATGAATGTAGGTTTGGAAGCTGGTCCTTCTCTTCCAGTCTGGAGGGGTGTTGTGTATTTCATGCTACATTCAGAGCTCTCTCCCTTAGAGAAACCAGGTGCAAACTTTAATATCTAACTGGTTGTTCCTGTAAACTCATTAAACAGCCAGGGCAGAATCCCAACCTCCACCAAAGGCAGAATTCCTCCCTGGTTTCTGGGCAGTGGAATGGTGAAAGAAAAGGACGTGTTTCCTAATGCTGTGTTCACCAATGGAGGGTTATAGTTCCCCTCCCATGTGCACTGGGAAGGGCAAATTAATACATATTCCAGTGGGTGAGGCCTGTTGGCAGCTTTGGATGCTGCTGTGGGGTGAAGCTGACTCCTCTCTCATTTAACTGAAGAGCCAGGGAGGCTGCCTCAGCTTCCCAGCAGTGGGATGTCTGTCCGGTTGGCACTCAGTGAGCTCTCATTTCGATGTTGATAGGGAACTATGTGCCCGGCACGGAGACACACATGGCTCCAGAGGTGGTCCTGGGGAAGCGCTGCGACTCCAAGGTGGACGTGTGGAGCAGCTGCTGCATGATGCTGCACATGCTGAACGGGTGCCACCCCTGGACGCAGTATTACAACCATCCCCTCTGTCTGAAGGTAAGCCACTCCGATCTCCAGTAAAAGGTACTTCGGCCTGTAATATCTCAGCGCAGCCACACAGCAGTCCTGCCAGGAGCTCTCTGAGATGACAGCAGCTGTGCTACAGAGTGGGCATTTCTCACTCCTGCAAACTACTGCATGTTACACGGACCGGGGCTGTTTCTTTCCTATTGTGCTCGTGGCTCAGTTGTGACCTCCAGCTGCTCAGCTGTAGGCAAATTACTGCTCAGATCCATCGTGTAATGCTGTCGTTACAGTTGGGAGAGCTTTCAGGATGGGAAGAACCTTTTTTTGCAATCAAATGAAGCCTCTCTGGTTTAACCTCTTTCACTTCCTGTTTGCTGCACAGATCGCGAAGGAGCCGCCTCCTCTGAGGGAAATTCCACCTTCCTGCAACCCCCTCACTGCTGAGATCATTAAAATGGGTCTGGAGAAGGAGCCCGTGCAGAGGGCGTCTGCATCTGAGCTGAGGACCAAGGCCAGCACTGCGCTGCAAGAAGGTAGCAGTGTGCCACACCTCTGGCTTGTCTTCCACGCTGGCACAGTGGGCACTCAGCACTCGTGTCACTGTTCCTCGGGGACATAGTAGTGCATTTTGCAATGCATTCTGCTTTCTGCTCAGTGTATCGCACTTCAGCACTGGTGTGCATTTTGGGTTGAGAGCTTTTCCCTGCATCACTTCTACTGAGATTACCCCAAAGGGACCCCAAATACACTGTGATTTCCTGTGCGCTGTCACTTTTCCTTGTCTGCTTGAAGCAGATGATGCTGTGCTTCACACACGCTTGTGAAGGTGTGCACTGGGTTCAGTGTGTCCGCTGCCTGGAGCCTGCTGTGCATCAAAGCTGGGGGCAGAGCTGCAGCATCCTTGCCTGTAACTCGTGCTTGTGGCCCTCCCTTCCCTCTGAGACAACCCATAATTTCTGTCAGTCCTGCTGCAGCGCACCAAGAGCTTGTGGGCTTTGTCTGGTTTTGTCTTCTGGAAAAGCTGGGCGTTTTGCAGCAAGAGACAGTTCAGAAACTCATGCAGTGACAGGAAGCCTTTGCCTGTATATGACAGCATTTGTGTGTTGTTTTGCAGTGGGAGGTGTGACAAGCCCCTGGAGAGGCGAATACAGAGAGCCCAGGCGTTTGGTGTTGCACCAAGAGAACAACCCGCAGACATCCCTGCCCCCCGCAGTGAGCCCAGCTTCGGCCACTCCTGACCCAGAACCGGCAGCGGGAGGCTGCTGTGCCGGCCCTGCGCCACCGCCGGCCCTGGAGAGAGCGCAGCAGCGCGAGGGAACCCGCTGGAATGCGAGCAGGGAGCTGTCCAGGATCTGGGATCCTCCTCCTCTCTCCTCCACTCCCCTCCCCTTAAAGAGCTGCAGCCATACGGAGAGAGCAACCACCATTTCTGAACAAGAGCTCCAGCAGCTGGAAATAGGTATGGAGCACGCCGTGGCACTCAGCTCGGCCTGTCCGTCCTGGCTCAGTTCTCATCGCAGCAGCAATAGCTGCTACATCCCAGAGGAGCTGTGTCAGGTGTTCTACATACACTGGTGTCAGTGTTAGCTCTGTAGTGCTGAAGATACTTTGGGTGTTAATTGTAGTGTTTGGGATTGGAGCCGGAAGGAATGAAAGGAATCACTGGAAATGTTTTCTCTTCCTGTCTGCTTGCAGAGCTGTTTCTGAACAGCCTTTCTCAGCCATACTCACTGGAAGAGCAGGAACAAATGCTTTCGTGTCTCAGCATTGACAGCCCATTTGTGTCAGATGCCAGTGAGAAGGTGAGCAGCAGTGGGGGCCAGGCTCTGCTAACCTACCCTTACCAATGCTACAGTCTACTTAATGCCAAGCTTAATTAGTTCAGTTTGCTTTAACCCTGCGGTGTGCAAGGTAGGGAATACCAGTAAAAAAACCCACCTGAGTAAGCCTTACTGAGCCAGGGATGGGCGTGATTCGACTGTACGCCCTTTGGTCATCGTTTCCAAGGCCAAGCAGTGCACTGTGGGACACAGCTCTGTGCTCCTCTGTTTCCTTTGCACAACACCAACCCCCAGCAGCTGACCTGGTGCTCGGTGGGTGCTTACCAACACGCTGCTGTTGTCACACTGACCTCCCCTGACTCTCAGATAACGCAGGCTCTTCTAAGCAGTGCAGCTGCTGTTTTTCCTGTGTGTTCTCTATCTCTTAATGAAATTAGATTTATCTGATGCTTTATTGTGCTGTGGGTGTGGTGAAAACCCCTTTTTTTCCCATCCAACTCTTCAGCCGAAGAGTTTGACTATTGAAAATAGCTGTTTACATCTGCACAGTGCTGCTGTCTATCCTTCCTGGCTGGTGGGTGAGTGCTGAATAACTCAAGGCCCACCCCGACGGATTTCTGCTTTGTTTCCCCTGGGGCTGTTCCCATGCTTGCCGTCCCACGGGAGCTCCGTTTCTTTGAGAGCCTCTGATGGCCCCACACTTCCTCCTGCAGAACTCCATGAAGGCTTCCCTCAGCCTGCGGGACACCCTGAGCTCCGGCATCCATTCCTGGAACAGCCAGACAGACGGACAGAGCTTCAGTTGGAACAACGTGCTGAGCCGCAGCCGCCACACGGACACCCCCAGCTGCTTCAATGGTGAGTCCCTCCTCCTGAAGTCAGCACAGGCAGTTGCATACAGCTTTCTCACTGCCTGGTGGTGTCCCTGGGCCCTCCTCAGCCCTCAGATGCTGTGTTGTCAGGGACCGGGCTGTCACGGGGCCACGTCTGCTCCCTGCAGGTGGGCGGGGGGCACTCGAGTCTGTATAGCCAACTAAAGGCCACAGATGCTCCCGAACCCACTGAGGCTGATTCAGCTTTATACCTCATGCAGCTGCCATGTGCAGGAATAGGTGCTGCCTAACCATCTGTTTCTACAGAGCAATCCTGAGGGCATGTTGTGCAAATGAGCATGTCTTCAGCTGCTTTCTTGCTAAGCCCAGCTCTGCTCTGTGAGTCACCTTTGTCTCCAGCAATCCTTTGTGCCAGGACCTACCTGAACAAAATCCCTGATGACAGAAGGAAGCGCCTCTGACGGCCGTGCCTCGTTAGTGTTTCTGTGTGCAGGAGCTGAGGACTTCTCTTGTGTTTCAGGAGTGAAAATCCAGATCCAGTTGCTAAGCGGAGAAAATTTACATATCAGGGATTTCCACAGGACAAAGGTGGGAGACATTGCCACTGGGATAAGCAGCCAGGTGAGGCACAGGGTCGGAGCTATCGCAGTCTTTCATTTAATCCATTCCTTCTATCCTACTGCCTCCTAATGCTTTAAAACGGTGAACCAGGAGTCTGCACAGGGACCCTAACGATGCACTTAGTAAAATAATTTCAGTGCTTGTTGATAGGAAAAGGTATTTTCTGAATGACAACCACTGCCAACTGTTGCACGCATCGTAGTTGAGCTCCATCTTCAACAGCACCTCTCTGCTGCAGCGTTCCCGGGGCTGCGATGCTTTGCTGAGGGATGTTATGTTCTGAGTGGGGCTCAGCGTGCTGCTCAGCTCTGTTTGCTCTGCTCCACAGATACCAGTCCCCGCCTTCAGCCTGGTGACGAAGGAAGGCCACCCCGTTCACTACGACATGGAAGTCCCCGACTCGGGGATTGAGCTGCAGTGCACCCTGGCCCCGGACTGCAGCGTCAGCTGGGCGTGGAGAGTCAAACACGGCCAGCTGGAGAACAGGCCGTGAGGCCACTCCTGTTCGAGAGGTTTTTACCTTGCTGAAATGTGGAATTGCAAAAGCTTCTGAGCACCCCTGCCATGGAGCACCACGCGCTGGAGTCTGGTGCTGAAGTAGGATAGCGGCTCAGCACGGTGCTCTCACCTTGCTGCTGTTCCGGCCCCGTTCAGGACGTGTCCTGAAGTGTAGATGTTCCCCAGAACAGTGGGCAGTGCTTGTTTTGGGTGTGTTAGATTGAGCTTGAGAATGGAAGGTGGAAATTTCTGCTCTTCAGAGGAATGCGATTGTGCTTTTCAGGAGAACGTGGAGACTGGATGAGAGCTCCCATTGCTCAGCCAAGGGAAGCCAGTTGTTCCTGGGCTGGAAAGAGGCCGAGTGTCTTCAGAGCAGCTGTCGGTGCCCAGGGGAGCAGGCTGATGTCTTCCAAGCTGGAGGAAAGCCAGAACGTGGCTGCAGGCTTTGAGTGGCAGCATCTCTGCCTCGAGCCTTTCGCACGGGGAAGACACAGCAGTAACTGCCTGGGTTCTGGGTTTCACCTTCCACACAGACGTTTCCTTCCTGAATCACAAAAGAGCTTTGTTTCCAGAAAGAGATTTGGTTGCAGCTCTCATCTTCATATCTCCTCCTGCCGTAGGAGCTGGGGCCAGAGGAGCACGGCCTGGGCAGGCAGCGCCACGTCCTGCAGCCCCACAGCTCCCCTGCAGGGGATGGGGCAGAGGAGGACAGCTCAGACAAACTGCATTCTGCTGCCAGATTCCATCTCCTCTCAATCCCACGTTCAGCTGTGGATTTGGCCCTGCTTCAGCCCCTCCTCACCCACTCGGAGCGCCGCTCAGTGTGGCACGGACTGGGCCAGCAGATGGGCGCTTTGTGCCTTAATTTCTGGTGACCTTTTTTACTGATTTGTGTATTTCTTTTTTGTAGTATATTGAAACTGTGTGTGTTGAATTTGGCTGGGCAGCAGCTGCTCTCCCTTTGGTCACAGGTGGGCCCTGCCCAATCCAGGCCGTCCGGGAGACACAGCGAGGCAGGGATGTCGAAGGGAAATCCACTTAAAACAGCTCAAAAAAGTTCAGCTCTGGACTTCTGCTCTGAGGAGCAGTGCCCCACAACCACTCTCTTTGGCTCCCACCACACATGGCAGTGTTGTCCTTAACCAGAACCGTACAGCTGTCATGCTGTAGGAAAGTGGAACTCTTGAAGAAAACTTAAACCCGTCCCCACTGTGGGTATAATTTCTTATAGCACTTTTTTGTTCTGAAGCACTTAATCCACTGTCTGAAATGGGCTCCCAGCTGTTCTGAACCGCAGCCACTGGAGGAAGTATCCCACTAAAACATGACGCATTTCCCGGCACAGACTGCAGAGCTTTACACTTCACCTACAGCATTAACGCCGCTCTGAGGGCTGCGGGTGCACAGCAGTCCGGTGCGAAGCTGGGATGGGGGGATGTGGGCGTCCTCCTGTCCCCACACAGCATCGCCACCCTTCCATCCTGCTCCTTTCCTCCAAACCCTGCGCTGTTCTGCAGCAGCCCCTGGCACAAAGCAGCGGGCAGGGCTGATCCGTGTGGCTTTAAGGCTGTGCTGCCTGCCCTGTGGGCTCTCTTCTCTCCTGCTGCCGGCCCGCCTTCCTGTTGCTGTGGCTGGTTTTGCTGTGGCAGGCTGAAAAATGCCACTTCCAGGAGGGCCGCGCAGTGCTGACGCTCAGGGAAGGTTTTTGTTATCCATGCTAACTGCTAACGTCTGCCTGAGCCGTGCATGAGAACACAGTCAGGCTGTAGGCCCGACCTCAGCAGAGCAGCAGCACACGGTGCTTCTGTCACATAGATCCTTCCTGCAGCCCTTGGAAAACCCGCTTTGGCACAGCAGCGCGGGGCCGGGGCTGAGGGCAGCGCTGGTTCTACAGCACGTGTGACACTTTATCAAGCTGCCGTTTCTGGAAACCAATGTTTCACCTGCAGCTTCACCGAGGGGAAAAAAAATAAAAGCTGGGTATAAAGAAAAGAAAGGCAGACTACTGACTGTCATTGGTGTGCTGTCCCAGAGAGCGAGGAGGGGGTGCTGCGGCCGGCGTGGTGTGACGGAGCGCGGCAGCACTCCCAGCACAGCTCAGCCCGTCCCGCAGACACCGCTTCACCCTCGGGGTCGGTTTATTACCAGTTCTGCTTTAACAGGCCCTCGGTATATAAAAATAATAATGTATACAAATGAGCAGTTAATGTTTTACATTTCTGGCTTAAAGGCATTTATAAGTTACACATTCATTTCCCATCCCTCCCTCGGAGCGGTGCGTGGTGCTGAGCAGCGTAGTTACAGCGGGGAGCTGCGCTGCCTGCGGCTTTCCTGGGGAGCCAGGATGTGGGCAGCAGCCGTGGGGCGGCAGTGGGGAAGGGAGCGGAGGGCAGCTGAGCGGTGTGGGGCATGGCTGTGAGCAGCAGCAGCAGCAGGGCTGGGTGCCGTGGGCCGGCGCTGCTCACCCGGTGAGAACCCATGAGAGCGCCAGGCCCTGCTCCCTCAGCACAGAGATGTTAAGGAAGACGTAGAAAGTGAGTGTAAAATAGCACCCCTGCCAGCTCCTGGGACTCGTGCCCAGGGTGGGATGTTTGCAGCAGCTCCGTGCTGGAGAGGAGGCGCAGCCGGTGCCCGCCCAGCTCTGCAGCAGAGGAGAACGCGGTGTCCGAGGGCTCCGCGGGGATGAGAGGGGCACCAGCAGCACTGCGGCCCCGGCTGGCGGCCCTCCTTCTCTCCAGCGGCAGGAGGTCAAAGGCACCAGCAAGCTGAAGGGGAACGGCGGTGTGCGGGGCTGCCCCCGAGGCCTGGAGTGCGATGCAGCAGCTCTGGGCAGGGGCTCCCAGCGCTCCCCACTTCCCCCTGGGAGAAGAGCTCAGCAGGGTCACTAAGCAAGCACTGGGGCAGCCCTGCGGCCGACCCAAAGGTGTGCGGGGCAGTGGGGCGGCCGGCGCTGAGTGGGCACCGCTCCCCACCCCACGCCCCGGTGCCCCTCACAGCGAGATGTCCGGCGTGGCCTGCAGGCTCTGCCCCACCGCCCGCTTCTTGGCGCTGCCGCGGCCCTTATCTGCGCGCCGGTACGGGTTGTTCCGCAGATCTGCAGCGGGAGAAAGTGCGGAGCGGCAGTGAGCCGCAGCCTGCCGTGTCCTGCCTGCCCCAGCAGCGCCCACTGACGGAACCTTCCCTCACGCCCCAGGTACGAGGCTGCTCGGAAGCACAACCAGCAGCACACAGGTGGAAGGAGAGGAGCCAGGAACAAGCGGTGTGTGTGCCCCACTCCCCAGCCCTGCCTGTGCCCGGCGCTGGAGGTCCGCCGTGCTGCAGCCCCCTACCCGCAGCCCCCGCCCCATTACCTACAGGCAGCCACTACAGGGGACTCTCCTCGCTGAAGCTCACATCGCAGAAGAGCCGGGACGAGCGCTTGCCCGTCCGGGCCGTGAAAGGAACAGTTTTCAGAGCTGAGCACAGCAATCCAGAGACAGCGAGGAGGAGGAAGGAGGGAAGGAAGAAGGAGCAGAAGAGGAGGAAGAGCTGTGAGACAGGGCAGAGAGGTCGGCAGCCTCGCTGCGTGCGACAGGAAGGTGCTGCAGGTGGGTCTGGGCTCTGCACTGTGCTCGAGGGCCCTCTGCTCCTTGCTGACACCCCCATATCCCCGAGGCTGTCCCTGCGGTGCCACTGAGACAGCAGAGCTGGGGGCCCGGCCCAGAACGTCACTGTGTGATGAGCCATGGCCCCACCCGATGTCCTGCCCCAAGGGCCCTGTGCTGGCACGGCCTGAGCCCCAGGCGTGGCTGCAGGGGGGACGCCCGGCCGCTCACCTGAAATAATGTCCTCGATGGCCCCGTCTTTGCCTTCATAAATGAGTGGCTCCTTCACCATCTGCTTCTTCTTCAGCTCAGCAATCATGTCCATCTGCTGCCGCTTGGCTTTCTGGAATGGTGACTGCAGAGGGGACAGCAGAGTGAGCAGTGCATCCCCATGCTACCCATCTCCCCCAGCCCAGCTGGAAGAAGCCTTTTGCTCTCTCCCAGAGGCAGTGTGCTCTGGGTGCAGCAAGGCCGCCCCACGAGGGCAGACAGATCCGGGCTGCTGCCTCCTGGCTGTGGCTGCGTGGGGTTTGCTGGGGCAGCGGTGCTGCGGGGCCCTGTCCCAGCACCAGGTACCTTCAGGTCAAGCTGCTCCCCACTGCCAGGTTGGCTGGACTCTGCCTCCTTGGCCGCAGCCTCTTGTTTCTTCCACAGCTCGATGTCCTGCTCTGCTTTCTGGGGAGAGGCATAGGGAGGGCCTGCTGAGCTGGGGGCTGCTGCGGGGCTGGGGGAGCGCAGTGCCCTCCTCCCTCTCCTTGGTGGTCCCCAACAGCCCAGCCCAGTGCCTGCAGGGAGCTGCGATCTGCAGCTGCCCCAAAGGACGGCTCCGAGTGCTAGGGTCCGGTGAGCCCCCACCTTCACTCGTGGCTTCGTTCCTTCCCAACCCCCAGGAACAGGACACCCCCATCCCCTCCTACCTTGTAGGCTCTGATGAAGCGCATGAACATGGGGAAGAAAGTAGTGGGGGGACTGGTCTTGGGGTTCTCCCCGAAGTATTCCACGGCTGACTCATAGGCCTCCTGTGGGCAGAGGCAGAGATCTGGGGGCTGGGAGCTGGCAGCAGCCCTCCCACAGCCTCCCCCATGGGGCACAGGTGTGAGCAGAGAGCACCCCGGAGTACCCCCTCACAGGGCTGGAGGCCCGACACCCACCTTAGCAGTTTTGCTGTCAGCCTGCAGCTTCTCCATCAGCTCCGTGTTGGCCTTGAGGAACTCCTTGAGCACAAGGCTGTCGTCCTGCCGCATGAACTCCTTGCGGGTGAGCTCCATGCCCTGTTGCAGGCTCCGCACGTCCTGCAACACGCCGTCCAGGGACACTGCGGGGAAGGCAGTCAGCAACCAGCTCCAGGATCAGGACGGGCTCAGTCGGTCCCCAGGTGGGGGCTGTACCCACCATGGCCCCCAGCCCCATGCCCACAGGTGCTACCTGTGCCCGCCTTGTCAAGGAAATGCAGCTCGGTGTGGAAGCCGGTCAGCTCGGGGTACTTCTCCGTGATCACCCGCACCAAGTAATGCAGCAGTGTCTGCTTACGGTCTGTTGATTTCATCTCCAGCAGCTGGGAGAGAGCAATGTCAGCCCTGCCCTGCATCCCACTGCCCCACTGCCCCCTGCTCGGGGCAGCCCTCCCTCCTTCCCCATAGCTGGTTCCCATGTCCCTCTGTGCACACACACCCTTCCATCTCCACACATGCTCCAAACCCCACGGCTGCCTCCAATATCCCCCCCACCCACAGCAGGTCACTGCATCCCTCTGCTCCCACGGTGTGCCCCCATGCAGTGACACTGCCTGCCCACACCAGACCTGCACCCAACGTACCGCATCGAGGCTCTGCAGGCGGAAGCCGTAGGCTGCCCCACGCTTGCTGCTGTTCATGTAGTTCCCAAAGGCCAGGACGATCTGAGGAGACACCCCAGGCAGGTCGGCATCACACCCCAGCAGCCCCCCATGCCCCCAGCATCCCCCATCGGGGCTGCCCCTCACGCCCCTCACCTCGAGGATGTTGCGCAGCTTGCTGGAGGACTTGAGGGACATGGAGGCGGCGATGATGGCATTGAGTTGCTGTGGGTGGAGGGGAAGCGCGTGAGTCTCCCTGCAGGATGCCGCCTCCTCGCAGCCCCCCCAGCGCCGCCCGCAGCCCCACACACCGGCATGAGCAGCTGGGCGGTGTCGCTGAAGTTGCCCAGGAAGATCATGACGTTCATGCGCTCGGCCAGGCGCGGGATCCTGCTGAAGCGGATCATGAACTGGTCCTCCTCCGAGAGCTCCTCCAGCGGCTGCTGCTCCCGCTCGAACTTCCCGATGAGCGTCCGCTCGTACTCGGTGGGCAGGAAGCGCAGCAGCAGCTCCAGGAAGTCGAGGCTCAGCGCCTGCTGGTCGTACCTGCAGCACAACAAGCGGTGCCATCCCCATCACTCCATGCCACCCCAAGCACTCCGTGTGACCTCATCCCACCGAGGAGGGGACACTCACGTCTCAATGGCCGTGCAGATGTCCTGGATGCTGCGGCCGCCCTTGCGGAGTGTGATGGCCAGGTTCTTGGCCCTGTTGGACTCCATGAGTGTCACCTTGCTGGGGGCTTTCTGTGTGGCCTTCACCTTTAGGGCACTGATGTCCAGGCCAGGGCCCTGCGCTTTGGTCTTGAACTGCTCCTCAAAGTCACTCATGTCCAGCTCCTATGGGGACACAGGGCTGAGGGCATTGCTGGGGGCTGCGGTGGGACACAGGGGACGGGGCTGTGGCCAGAGGACTGCAACAGGATAAGTGGGACGGAGAAGAGAATGAGGATGGATGGTGGGGATGGAGTCAGGACAAGGACAGGACAAGAGGACAAGGATGGAATAATGAGGGGGTAAGAGGACAAAGTGAGGGGAGTGGGAAGAAGGCAGAGGATGAAGATGAGGAAGAAGATGTAGGCAGAATGAGAGGATGAAGATGGAGACAGGAGACAAGGAGGGGGTGACAGGAAGATGACAGGGCAGATCCCATGTTGCTTCCCTCCATCGTGCTGACCTCCATCTCCCCTGAGGCTGCAGCCCCGTGAGGCAGTGACACAGATGGGTGCCACGTGGGCCTGGGTTCAAAGCCAGCACGGCCGCAATGCGGGTGCATGGGTGACGAAGGCGGGGGTAACGGCAGTGCGGCTGCGGCAAGGACTTGGGTGCCAGCCATACTGAGCCCCCTGCTCCCAAACCCCCGTGCCCATGTGGCCTCACCTGCAGCACTTTCTCATCATTGAGCTCAGTGAAGACGGTGCCATCGATCTGGCTCGGCTTCAGTGCAACCCAGTTAAAGACAGGCATGCGGAACTTGGTCTGGATCGGCTTCTTCACCTTCACTGTGGGGCGAGAGCAGGGCAGTGGTACTGGGGGGCCAAGCCCCACCCCAGCATGCTCACAGAAACATCCCAACATGCCCAGGCCCAACTCACCTGAACCGTTGGTAGTGGGGGGGGCACCTGGCCCAGCGTGGGGCTGCCCACCAAGCGGTGGGGGTGGTGGTGGGGGTGGCACAGAGCCCTCCGGGCCCCCAGGGAGCGGCGGGGGTGGTGGGGGTACCTGGGCACCTGGCAGTGGAGGGGCTGGGGGGGGCGTGATGCCCGTGGGCAGTGGGGGAGCGGGGGGCACAGGGGGCCCAGGCTCAGCCCCAGGCAGCGGCGGGGGGGGTGGAGGTGGGGGTGGGGGTGGTGGTGGGGGTGGCGGTGGGGCAGTGGGTGCTGGGGCAGGAGCTGGAGCTGGAGTATCTGCAAACAGAAAGAAGTGGGTGAGTCAACACTACAGGACACAGGGCCACTGCCAAGATCCCACTGCCACCGGGTGATCCCTGGGCACATCCCTGCACCCCCTGTCTCAGTGTCCTTTGCTGTGCCCCAAACACACTGCCACCCCTCCTCTGTGCCACCTGTCCCAAACGTGAAGGGGACACCGGGGACACGGCAGGCGGCTGCCATTTCCCTGCACCCATGGTACCTGTGCTGGTGGCGGTGGCCTCTCCGGTAACCACGGGGGCTGCTGTAGTTTCTATGACGACGGGGACAATTTCGATGGCGACGTCTCCATCGGGCCCACGCAGGATCTGCACTAACCCCTTCTCCTCCAGCTCCGCCAGCCGCCGCTCCAGCGCCAGCCGGTAGCAGTCCTGCGGCTGTGGGGTCGGCGGGCTGGGCGGCCGCGGCGGGCTGAGCTGCTCCTGCAGCAGAGATAAAACCCAGCGTGTCACCGATGTCCCTCTCGCCCCCCAAACGAGGCTCCCCGTGCACGGCAGCACCGCAGCACCCATGGGCGCTCACCCGCAGCGCCTCCAGCTCCCGCCGCGCCTGGCTCAGCTGCTTCTCCAGCTCCGCTATCTTGGCCATGGAGTCGTTCTCCGCATCCTGCAGCTTCTCTGTCAGCTGTGGGGGATGAGGCACTGTCGCTCAGCCGCGGCCGCCACCCGCCCCGAGCGGGGTTTGCGTCAGCAACTCCGGCCCACGCGCCCACGTCCCACCTGGCTGACGTGCTCCTCCAGCTCCTCCATGTGCTCCAGCACGGCCGTCTTGGTCTCTGAGTCCTCCAGCATGGCCCCCACATCAAAGACGTTGTCCAGGTAGGCTTGGATCTGTACCTGCAGCTTGTCGCTCTCGGTGAGACGCAGGCTCTGCCGTGGGACAGACAGAGGCACCGTCACGGCCGGTGACAACCACAGCGTCCACCCACCCCCATCCCACCGCCAGGACCGCAGAGGGGCTCAGGGAAGCCCCAACCCACCTCCAGGTACTGATCGAGCCCCAGGTGGGTGAACTCGTACTGCAGGAAGACACGGAAGTTCATGTTCTCCACCGAGTGCACCACGATGTTGATGAACTGCATGCAGGCGACCTGTGGGATGGGAGCAGGCTCAGCACAGCCCTGGGCACAGCACGGTGGCCCTGGGGACACAGTTGCCTGTGGTGGCTTCCCTGCCCTGGGGAGCTGGGAAAGCCAGCTGCTCAGCAGCCCTTGGGGACACAATGGTCTGAGGACACCGTGGTGGCTCAGCGGCCCTCATGCACAGAATGGCATGCTGCCTCGGAAACACAATGCCCTGGGGACAGCACAGCCATCTGACAGCCCTTGGGACCCTGGGGAGGGACCAACAGCTCCTGGGGACGTAGCACACTGGGGACAGCCCCACAGCTGGAGACACAGCCAAGAGGCCTGGTGGGCCCACAGGAGCTGTCCCCAAGGCAGGAGGCTGCGGGTCCCCAGGCTGTGGGTCCCCTGCCTTGTGAACCACTCACCATGAAGTCGATGTTGCTGTCCTCGTTTCGGAAATACTCCATCAGTTTCTCAAAGCGGTTCCTCTCGCCACAGACCTGGGGTGGGAGCAGGGGCTGAGGGCTGGGAAAGGCAGGGCCAGAGTGGGCAATGCTGGGGGTGTCAGGACAGCAGGTGCCCACTGGCAAGGAGAGCCCAGCCCTGCTGGGTGCTGCTCAGTGCCATGGTCCAGCTGGGACATGGCCCTGGAGACAAGTGTTGGCATGGGGACATCAATCCCAACAGTTCAAGTGGCCTCAAATGAGTTAGGAGATGGGAATTTTTAGGATCTAGGGTGTTCCAATGGGGCAGGGCTCTGCTGCACAAAAGGAAACTGAGGCACAAGCACAGGTGTCATCACGGGGACATTCTATTCCTGCTGGAGACTCACCTCCTTGAAGTTGTCAAAGGCAGCGAGGATAATGTCATGGCCACCTCGGACCAGGCAGACAGCGGCCAGCAGCTCCAGCACGAGCGCCTTCGTCCTGCAGGGACAAAGGGCATGAACCAGGGCTGTGGGGTGCGTGAGCAGACAGGGGACAGGGGACAGATCCTACCTGGCATTCCTGTTGTTGAGGCTCAGGGTGATCTCATTGACACAGGCTGGGTGGTTCATCACCAGGCTGAAGCCAGACTAGGGGGAAAAGGGTTATGAATGAGGTCAGGCATCCTCTGGCCCACCCCAAGGACACCCTGGGATCCCGTGACATGTCCCTGCCATGGTCCCACTGTACAGGTGGCTGAGTGAGGACATGTGAGTGCAAAGGCTGGGTATCCCTATGCCATTATTGCCTGAGGACAGTGGATGCGTACTCCTCCTCCTCGCTCCATGCCAATGCCCTGAAGAGGGCAGCACAGGGGCTAGAAGCTTTTGGCGATCCCTCAGGGAACCCTGAGGATGCTACCGGTGCTCACCTGGTAGTTCATGATGGCACGGAGACACATGATGCAGACATGGACATCATCCTTCTGGTTGACGATGCGGGAATTCCTCAGTGCCTTCCTGCTGTGCGAGGGGTTAAGCCTGCTGGGCAAGAAGGCATCTGAGCAGGGGGCACCTGGGGGCACCTGTGGGGCGCAGCGCAAGCAGGGCAGGGGCAGCGCGGGGGCGGGCGGGCAAAGGGGTCAGGCAGTGGCCTTGGTGGCCCTGGGCTCACCAGCCAGCAGCAGAAACCCAGAGACCAAGCCAGCTGCATCCTGAAAGGAGGGATCCCCCATGTCTGGCTCAGTGGCCATCTCCATCTGCAAGCCCAAGGGACTCTTGGCACCAGGGGTGGGCCGTGGTGGGACTGAGGTGGCAGGAAAGCCAGGTGCCCCTCGTGCATGGGCAGTCTTGGAGGCTCACCGGGGCGAATAGGAGCTGCCAGGTGACCTGGGGCAACTGTCCCCATCGCTGCCCGGGGCGCTGCAGGGGACGCTGGGGTGGACGTGGTGGAGGAGGGTGTGGATGTGATGGTTCGAGAGGCAGCAGCTGGAGGCACGTTAGAGCCTGCAGGACAGGAGGGAGAAACAGGGCTCCCGCGCGGCCCACAGGATGGCTGGGGCACAGTGCTGGGGGCCAGAGGAACACAGGTGGGAGGCAAGCAGGGCGGCTGCTGCCGCTCGCAGGGGCTGGCATCAAGCACCAAAGTGCTGCCCTTCTACGCCTGTGACCAGGCTGAGGCATGGTGGGTGACAAAGGGCTGGGACCCCGCGGGTGCCACATCCGAGCCATCGCTCCTGACCTGTCCCTGGGGATGGGGACACACCGGCTCCTCCGGAGGTGCTGGCAGGTGGTGAGAGGCCCTGCGGTCCTGAGGGAGCCCCCAGCCACTCTACGGCAGCTGTCGCCCTTCCGGGGGTGGCCACAGCTCGGTGTCCCCTCAGACCGCCCTGTCTACTGGGGACAACTGCAGGGACTGTCCCCATGCCAGAGCCAGCAGCGAGTCAGGGGGATCTGCACAGCCCCAGTGGGGCATCTGCCACACCAGCACCCTGGCCCCGTCACCTACCGTGAACACAATCCCCCGGCAGCGTGCAAGAGAAGAGCGGGGTTAGAAGAGGGCTGCAGGGTTAGCAAGCAAGAGCTGCCAGCCGGCAGGGCCCGCTCAGAGAGCACAGGCCTGGTCATGTTCAGACCCTCACTGTTTTTAAACCCTCCCATGTCCAATGAAGCAGTGGGTTGGGGATTTGCTCCCCCAAATCTCAAGCAGCTCTGATTTTGCTCATTCACAGATCACCCCAATCCTGCCTTTGGCCAGGGCATCCCGCAGCAGGGGGCAGCGCTGAGAATGGATCCAACCGTGCTTCTGCCCTGGCTCCCAGCAGGGTTTATCCACTGCTGGGAGCACACGTGGCTTTTTCCCTCCCCAGTCCCCCCCACAGTGATGGGAATCCATTTTGAGGACCAGGACTGCATCTCCCTGCTGAGCCCCTCTCTGAGCCAGCACAGCACAGCATGGCAGGGCCAGGGGGCAGCGAGGCAGAGTGGGGTCCGGCTGGGGTGCCACATGTTACCTGACAGTGAGGTGCCGCACTTTGGAGATGCCGTGTGTGGGAGATGAGGAGTTGCTTTTGCTCAGGTCCTCAACTGACCGCTCCAGGGCTTTGCCCTTTTCAGAGCCCGGGCTGCCGTTCTCAGTGCTCTCCATGTCATACCTGGTGGCCCATGTGGGGACAGGGACAGATGGGCAAGGAGAAACCTCAATGCCAGCAGACACATGGGGACATCCAGGGCTGTGAACGTGGGCTGCTCAGAGCCCCCCAAGCCCACCCAGCCCCTCTGAGCCCGACAGGAAACTGACCCCAGCCCACTGACGGAGCATCAGGGCAGGGGATTAGGGGAAAAGGGGCACCCAGAATGCCAGTGGCAGTGGGGACGTACGCGACAGAGCACTGGGCAAAGGCGAGGTACTCGAGCAGCACGTCCAGCCCCTTGTTCTCCTCATTGAGAAACTCCTGGACCCAGCTGGAAAGAAGAGGGGTTAGTGGGGTATGCCAACCCTTCTCTTTCTCCCACATCCCCTTCCACATCCCCAGCAGAGCCTCCCTGGGGTGGGGAAGGCACCAAGGCACACCCTGGCGAGATGTCCCCAGCCGTAAGGTTAGGACATGTAGGGGACATGGCACCACCATGTGCCACCTCTCCAAGACAGGTGGGTGTCACACAAAGCCCCAATGCCTGATCTGCAAGGGACACAGTCCATGGGCTCTGCCACCACCCCTATGGAACACCCCAGCCTTGGGCAGCGGGTCCCCATGCCCAGATAAGAACACAGGCAACCCTCATACCACAAGGGACCAGGGCACACAGTGTGGGGGGCACGGTCCTACTTGGGACCCATGGGTGGCAACAAACTAGCACGGCCAAAATGGGAACTGGGTTCTGCAGCAGTCAGAGCACAGCTGGCTGCTGCCTCAGCACCTCCATCCTCTCATCAGAGTCCTCCCAGACAGGCAGGATGAGGCCACCAGCCTCCACCTGTGCCTCCACATCACAACTGTCACCCCCATAGCCAGAAGCCATCAGCACATGAGCCTCTGCCTCAGTGATGCCAAGGACCCCCTGATCACCGCTCCTTACCCAATGTAGTTGGTCCTCAAGGAAATCTCCAGCTCCCGGAGCACCTGTGTCGACTCCTGCACTCGCCGCTTGAACTGGGGGAATAGGGACAGCCAAATGGTCACTAGGCTGATGACCAGCACAGAGGAACAAGGGCAGACTCATAAGGTGCAAGGCAGCCCTCACCTTCCTGCTCACACCACCCGTGTCCAAGTAGCTCTTCAGCTTCTGGATGTAGGCAGACGGTGGGTTTTTCACCTGGAAACGCTCCTACAAACCACATAGAGAGGCTGAAGCCAGGACATCTGCATGCAGCATGGGGAAATATCCCAGCTCCCAGTGCTGCCCAGAAGCACAGCAGCCACCCACCCCCTGTACTGCAGATGGCCGCCTATAAATGTTTAATCAGGTTAATAAGCTGCTGTCTCACTAATGGAGATGGATGCCAGCACTTGGATTCACTGCTCCAGCCTCATGTACCAGCAGCCACCAACCGTGAGTGGCATTTGGGGACAGGGCCAGGAGCAGGGCCAGCAAGGTGCCACACGGCACTCAGACCTCACCTGGTCACAGACAAGCTCCCACTTCTTCTCATTGTCATACTGGCTGAGCAGCTTCATCTTGTCTGGGGGCAGGTTCATGGAGCTCTGTGGGGAGACAGGTGTCAGGGGCACAGCTGTCCCCAGAGTCCCCTCTGGGCACGTGGTGCTCCCCATTCACTCAGCACCCAGTGTCTCTGTTTGCCAGTGGGACCATGGGGACATTGCTGTCCCCAGGATGTGATCGTGTCACCATCAGGCATCACAGACCCATCAGCAATGTCCCTGTCCAAGGGTGTCTGGGATCCCCACTGCAGAGGGCACAGGAGCTGGAGGACAGGGGATGCTGGGAGGAAAACTGAAGTCACTCCTCCACATCACAAGGGCGCAAAACTCCCAGCCTCAGCCAGCCCGGATCCCTCAGTCCAGCAGCACCACCACCTTGAATGGTGACCCAGGCTGGGAATGCAGCTGAGCCCCAATGGGCTGAGAATGATGGAGAGCCCTGAGCCCTGACTGCAGGCACACAACAGGCCCAGATGGTGAAATCAGTGTTTATTTGTGGACACGATCTGAGGGCAGGGTGCTGCATGTCACCACGTCCCTTCGTGCCAGCATTGCACAACTCAGCCGCGCCGCCTCCCCACCCATCAGCCTCTCCACCACCACAGCCTCCTGAGCAGGACGTGACGTGGTTTCCGCTCCCCAAATGGCAAGAGGCAGCCACCGAAACTGCTCCTCGCCATGTCTGGGGGCCCTGGGACACCCCAGGCTCAGCTCCTGCCTGCAAGGCACCAAAGTGTGCCCTGCAGGCACACCCCTGGGGTGTGCAGACATCGCGGGGTGACCTGCAGAGCCTCGGGGGAGCCCCCCACTGCGCCTCCGGCACAGCACACATGCCCTGAGTTTAAAAGGTTTGAGATTTGATTTCCCAAAAGAGCAATCTCTTGGAGGTTCAGCCCCAAGAAAAGCAGGAACAGAGCCTAGAAAAGCCACGGCCTGGCAAGACAGAGCGACGGCACATGGAGACAGTGCACAGATCCAACCCTGTTGAGTCACCTTAACCTCCAGTTTTGGGGTTCCCCAGCGCCGGGATATGAGGTGTAGTCACCAGTGGGCGCAGCCCTTGGGACACCCACATCCCTGGGGAATCCCACAAGGGTTTGGCCAGGATTTGAGCTGAGCAGAGAGGGATGCAGGCAGCCACAGAGGAGCCCATGAAAGAGAAGTGCCAACACGCCAGGCAGGAGCGGAAACCTCAGCGCCCACCTCCCACCAACAACCTGTTGGGCTGCTTTTGCAACAAACCAAACCAGGGCAATGGGGGCAGGAAGGAGCCTGCACAGAGGCCGAAGCCACGGTCACCGAGATGCCTGGAGCTCCAGGCCACCACGTTGAGCCGGTGTTTGGCTGGATTTGGCCGGGCTGCCTGGAGCCGGCTGCTCCCTCCCACCTGTCCACAGCGGGTGAGCTCAGCACTAACACCAAAATTATGCTGCAAGGCCACGAACAGCCTCACCGAGAGCCTGCTGGGCTGCATTGGAGTGGCCGGATGGGCCCTGGGACAGGCAAGGCAGTGACACATCCCAGGTTGCTGCACAGGACCCGCCATGGGTGAGTGACACCCCCAGGGCCCCTTCTGCTGAGGAGTCCTATTCTCACATGGCCCTGCCTGTGTGAACAGATGGGACCCTGCAGACCCAAGCCCACAGCACATCTATAAGCTTTGCACTCTGCACTGGGCTGTTCCAAAGTCTGAACATAGAATGTCCTGAGTTGGAAGGGACCCACACAGATCACCAAGTGCAAATCCTGGCTTCTTGCAAGACAATCTAAAAATTAAACCAGCATGGCCTGATTGTACCAGCTGTGGAGCTCTGAAAAGCCAGGAACAAGCCTCACTGGTGGGACAGGGCCTTGCATGGGCTTTCTGCCCCAGCAATGCAGGAAGAGTGGGATGGCAGAGATGTCCCTACAGAGGTGGCCACACTTGGGATCTGCCACCAAGCCTTGCTGTCCCCAGCAAGGGCACAGCCCCTTCCTCACACAGCAGGGCTGGGCCTGGGGGCAGGATGTGGCACTGTCTGGGTTACAAACAGGGTGGTGGATGCCTTCCCCACGAAGGCACGTGGTGCAGGGGAAGGAAGTGGCCTCCCACCCAGGACACTCTGCTGTGGTCCGTGGCGTCAGCCAGGAGCACAGAGAAGCTGGTTCTCACTTCCTGCTGGGGGCCCTGGTACCACTGGAGGCGTGGGGCAGAGTGGGAGATGTGATGCAAGGAGACCTCACAGGTGGTAAAGGCAGGATTCAGTGCTTCTCCTTGGGTGACAAGGATTGGAAAAGACTTTAAAGATCATCAAGTCCAACCACAACCTAACCATATTACCCTAACTCTAACAACCCTCCTCTAAATCATGGCCCTGAGCACCACATCCAGACAGTTTTTAAACACATCCAGCAATGGTGACTCAACCACCTCCCTGGGGAGCCCATTCCAGTGCTTAACAACCCTTTCAGTAAAGAAGTGTTTCCTGATATCCAACCTAAACCTCCTCTGGTGCAACTTGAGGCTATTTCCCCTCGTCCTATCACCTGTCAGCAGTGGGAAGAGACCAATCCCGCTCTGCTGCAATCACCTTTCAGGTCCTGGAAGAGAGCAATAAGGTCTCCCCTCAGCCTCCTTTACCCCAGACCAAACAGCCCCAGTTCCTTCAGTCTCTCCTCGTAGGCCATATTCTCCAAGCCCTTCCCCAGCCTTGTTGCCCTTCTTTGGACCTTCTCCAGCACCTCCATATCCCTTCTGTACTGAGGTGCCCATAACTGAACACAGAGCTGGAGATGAGGCCTCACCAGTGCTGAGCACAGGGCAGGATGACTTCCCTAGTGCTGCTCACCACACCATTCCTGATCCAAGCCAGGATGCCATTGACCTTCTTGGCCACCTGGGCACACTGCTGGCTCATATTCAGCCCACTGTCCATCAGCACACCAAGGTCCCTTTCCATCAGGCAGCTTTCCAGCTACTCCTCCCCAAGCCTGTAGGGTTGCCTGGGGTTGTTGTAACCAAAATGCAGGACCCGACACTTGGCCCTATTGAAACTCATGCCATTAACCTTGGCCCATCGATCCAGTCTATCCAGGTCCCTCCGTAGTGCCCTTCTCCCCTCAGACAGATCAACACTCCCTCCCAACTTGGTGTTGTCTGAAAACTTACTGAGGGTACACTCAATCATCAACATCATTAACATCATTAATATCAATCAACATCATTAATAAAGATGTTAAATAAAAGCAGCTGGAGGGGACAAGGGGACTTACCCCAGCAACTCATCCCAGACTGGTACCCTCATTCCACCCAGCACTCCACTGTCAAGCCCGTCTCCATCCCGCTGTGCCATGGGGTGCACCCACAGCAGGCCACACAGCCCACAAGGGCAGACACAGCTGCTGAGCAGCACCGCTGCCTGCCATGCTCCTGACAGCCTGAACAGATGCCACCAAGCATCCCTCAGGGGCCCAACATCTCCAGCGCCTGCAGTGACACCTCAGCAATGCCCTGGCAGGAGGTGGCTGGCTGGGACCCTCACCACAGCCAAAGCCAGCAGGGGGAGGACTTGCTGCAGGGCTATGCAGAGACTTACCCTGCACCTGAAACCAGACAGGGGGAGGCAAAGCAGCACCTACAACATTTCCAACTATGAAAAGGACTTCTGGTTGTACAACAGCACCATGAGGCCATGCAGAGCAACCCTGCTGGGCAGGATGAGGGGTTCTGGGTGTCAGGCACTCCCTTTTTATTCCACACCCTGAGCAGCCTTCAAGCAGGGCCAGTCTCTGCACTCAGAGAGAAAATGAACAGCATCCACCACGGAAGTGTTTGCTCTGCAAAACACGCACAGTGCTGCCGTTGCTGGTTGGCTGCCCGGACGGCTCGAGTGAAACCCCGACTGAGACAAGACGCCCGTTGCTTAGGGATCACGGCTGAGCTGCTGAGGCGTCTTCTGTGGTTTCCCGACCTGCACGGGGCTGGGGGGAGAGAGGCAGTGTGTGGGGTTGAGAGCTGGAGGCTCACGTGCAGATCTATGTGTGCAGCAGCGTCAGGCCACACGGCAGATGCAGAGCCACACAATAGCAATGGGAAGCTGCTCCCAGCCCAGTGTGAAGGCCCAGATGCCGGGCAGCAGGCACAGGACAGCACCCCAGCTCAAGGCCACAGGGAAGAGCGATGACAGCAGGAGGATGGGCTGGCAGCCAATGGGATGTGCCAGTCCCAGGATGCTCCAACCCTTGTGGTGATGCTGTGAAGGTGATGCTTCTGCTAGGCAGGGCTTGGAGCATGCTTTCTCTGTGGCACAGGACTTCCTACATTGTCCCCCAGTGGCAAGCATCAGCACCATCTCATTCCAGCAAGCACATCTCTCCTTGCTACACTGACACGGCACTGAGGCCACAGCCTCTTCCCAAGGCTCAGTGCCAGGTACCGGGGCAGCCCGGGCTCTCCCAAACCCCAGCACGCAGCAATCAGGGCTGGGCAGCACTCCCAGGAGCACCTCACCCTGCGAGGTAGTTCCTGGAGCCAGCCATGGCCAGGTCCCAAACTTACCAGGTGTCAGAGGGAAAAGCTGGCAGGGAAGCAGGCAGCACCCCACCAGGGGCCAGAGCTCACCTCAAGGGACGGTAAGGAGTTGCTAAGGGACAGGCACTGCTACTGTGCAGCTGCGGCCAAAGCCTCCCTGCCGCCTGCTGCTCCCGGCTCTATTTTAAGCACAAGCAGAAGCTGCTCTGAGCACACGGCAGGGAAATGAGACTCGTCAGCCACTCTCACCTCCCCACCGAGCGCCCACCCAGCGCCAGCATGGAGGGGGGATCCCCATATTGGGATGCCCTCCGGATTCAGCCAGGGCCTGAGCCAGATACGTAAACACAGGCTTCCTTCCCATCACCAGGCTGTGCGGGCAACCATCCCTCCATGGGGATGCTGGGGACATCAGCAGAGCTGCACAGGAGCCCTGACAGCATGGCACCATCCCGCGTGCTGCTGCGCTGTACAGAGACCAGACTGGGGACAAATCCAGCAGGAAGCAGGGCATCATTTTCCTTTCCTGGGTGAGATCCCCCGGCACACGGCACGGCTGCAGCTGGGGCTCACTGTGACCGACCTCAGCGCCGCGCTCCGGCCAACGGTACATCTGCAAACATCTGCAGGGTGACGTTTGCTGGTTCCCCAGGACAACTGCAAACGCACACCAGTGGCTCCCGGCCACGCAGGGCCCTGCAGCACACGATGATTCTTCAGCAATGTGAAGTTTTTGAGGTCTCCCTGTTTCCATCCCTGCCCTACAGGCTGTCCTGATTTTGCAGAGCGTTTGCTGCTTTTAGGTGATACCAGCAGCTAAACAAGGGCTCTGGGGGAATCTGCCACCCGACTCCTCGAGGGCTCAGAGAGTTTTTAGGTCTCTGCCCCTTCAGATGCGGCTGATCTCTCTTCCAGATCCCCAGAGGGGCCAAAGCAAAGCTCTCATGACCAGCTGAGCAGGGAGCTGCCACGGCTCAGTAGCAAAACCTCACAGCAGGGCCACCACCGTCCCCATCTCAGAGCCCTCACAGCTATTTTTGGATGCTCAGGCAGCCCAGCTGTGGCTCACCTCCACCACACCCTCATCTCACTGCTTCATTTAAGCCCTCCCTGAACCTTTGTTTGCTTCTTGATATGTAAAAGAAAAGAACAACACTGCCCTGAACACACGCACCTGCACGCCCCTGGCCCAGCAGCCGGAGACTGACTCCTTCCTCCTCCTGTCCCCATATCCCCTAACTCCACAGCCACACCAGCACGTCCCAAATTGCTTGGCACAGAAACAGCCCTGCCATCCCTCCGCCAATGCAGCATCTGTCACGGTGCCCTAGCTGGGAACAAGCCAGAATTTCTGCACTAACACAGAATTCCCCATTTCTGAGCACACGGTGGCAGTTGGGACCCCCAGGACCCCTCTGCTGGCCCGACAGCCCTGGGCTGACTTTCAGCCTGGCTTTTTCCCAGGAGCTCTCTCAGTTTGGGATACCTGTCCAGAAACTGGTTTGCACCGATGTGCTCTCACAACACCAGGATGCAGCAGCCCTGCTATGGCACTGCTGTCCCCAAGGCTGTGTGATGGACCCAGATCGTGTCCCAGCAATAGCACAGATGGATCACCAGCATACCACTTCACACCTTACTGCTAATCCCACACCCTTAGCAGTAAGGAAGTGAATCCATTAACACCATGAGTTTCTAGAGGTGATTAAAAATACAGTCGGTATGGCTGAAGGTCCTTGGTGCCTGTGTTGTGGGGGTCCTGCTGCTCCCCCTGCCCTGAGTGGGATGGAATGAGGGGGAAGGGAGCCTCTATGAAAGGAGGAAGAGAGATTGGGACACCCAGTTTCACAAGAAGCCTGGTTCCCATGTCGCTGAAAGCAGCGTGCTCGTCCCGGTAACTCCCGGCCAGGGCTCCTGCTTGGGACCCAGGAGGTTCGGGAGAGACTTCGGATCTCCACTTTGCCCTTTTTGATCACTTCTCAGCTTAGGCCTTTGAGCCCCCTGGAGTACACCTGGGCCCCATCTCACCAGCGGAAAGTGACGTTTCCTGAGGCCTCGCAATCGCAGCAGAAGCACCTCAAGGTCCCCATCCCCTTCCTGAAAGCACCGCATGCGTCACCCCAGAGCCATTACAGGCACAGCCACAATCTGAACCTCATCCTGCAGTCTGCACCCAAAGCAACACACGGCACCGTGGGCACACAGCAAGTTACAGCAAAGCCCCATCCCAGGGGGCCCAGGAGCACCACCCAGACCCCACGTTGCAGAGCCCTTTGCTGTGATCCCTCTGCAGCGACAGCAAGCCAAAACAGATGCAGAGGAGTCACAGCCTGTGTCTGCAGGCAAAGCAGACACTTCAGCTGTGATGCCTGTCCCCAGTAATCCTCCAGTAATTGCTGCACGGCGGAAAAGCCTGTAAATAATCTGTGCTGGGCCGGGCCAGCGGGTCCTGCCTGCCACGGGGCCACACACACACTGTGGAGCATCTCAGGTCACAGCACCGGTGCTGCTCTGGCCCTCGTTGTGTAACGGCAGCCGCCGGAGCTGTGCCGGCAGCCGGAGCCGGGCTGCTGCTCCGCACGGGTTCAGGTGAGCGCATGGGCTCGCTGCAGGGGATAAGGGGATTAAAGCAGCAATCGCGAAAGCAGAAAATGTTTCCCTGCTCTCGGTGCATTGCCGATCTGACTTTGTCGTGGAGCTTTTTGGTGAGTGAGGAGACACAGGAGCACGACCTTCAGAGCGTGTCCCAGCTCCCCGGCGTGCGGGGCTTTGCAGAGAGGGGAGGCGAGCTGCTCTCGCCTCCGCGCTCCGGAGCTGCAGAGGGAGGAAAAGGCCACATCGCTGCGTGCGGGGGAAGGCACAGGCACGGGGACCGCGTCCAGCACAGCTGTACAGCGAAGGTCACAGCCATCCTTCCCCTCCCAAGGACAGAGAGAAGCGGCCAGCAGCTCAATCCAGCGTTGCTGGTGCCCGGCACTCAGCTCACCTCCTTCTTCTCTGCCTACCCGAGCACCGCATGGGGCTGTGGGGCTGCACGCGGAGGGTGAACCGCCCCACGGCACAGGACAGCCGGCGATTTGCCCCAGATCATGCAGCGAGGCTGGGGCTGATCTGCCCAGCCCTCACCCCAGCACTGAGATGGAGAGAGGAGGAGGGGGAGAGGCAGAGAGCTGTCGGGATGTGCCGGAGAGGGGCAGGGGAGGTGAGCGAGGCAGGTTGATTTCTGTAACACCGGCTCGCTGCAGCGTGCACGGCTGGCACTGCTCGCTGGCTACGCGCTGCCAGCTCCGGGCCCATCGCCGCGGCTGCAGAGCATCCCCGGGGCCGAGGACAGCGTCACCGGAGCGGGCAGCGCGGAGCTCGGGGCATCCCGCTGGCAGTCCCCGTGAGCAACGGGAGGAGACGGCCCACGCCGCGGGGATGGGAAAGAGGCGGCGGGGGGGGGGGGGGGGGGGGAAGGGGGGGGAGGAAAAGCAGAGAAAAGCCCGGGCAGGACTGCGGCTTCTCCAGGACTCACCAGGACGCGGCTGAAGCGCTCCTCCAGCTCGTCCGCGGCGGGCATGGGCTGCCGGGCGGGCGGCGGCGGCCGCGTTGGGGTGGCGGCGGCGGCGGAGACAGCGGCGGGGCCCGGAGCCCGGGGGTCTCGGCTCTCTCGGGCCGCAGCCCCCTCCATGCCCCCGGCCGCGTTGCCCATGGCGCTGCCGCCGGGCCCGGGGTGCCCGGGGTGCCGGGGATGGAGAGGAGCGGAGCGGTCACGCTGCAGTGAGCTGGGCTGGGCAGGAAGCGGAGCTGCAGGAGGGATGGGGCGGATGAGTGTCGGGGTGTTTTTTCCCCTTCTCTGTCTCTCTTCGCCGCTTGCAACTTCTCCTGGGCGTTATTGAGCCGCAAACGCCTCCCCCCGCCTACACCCCCGCCCCGCGGGCAGGGCTCCGCTGCGCCCCGGTCCCGACCGGCCGCCGTGCCCCCACAGCCCCGCGCCGCAGCCCCGGCACCTGCCGCCCTCTGCCGCAGCCCGGCTCCAGGGTCCCAAAGCCCACGGCTGCGCGGCGCTGGGGTTGGTTCCGTTTTAATAATATTTTTGTAAGGAAGGGAAGGAAGGAGGTACATGGGGCTGGGAGGGCAGCGGGGACGGCTGGGGGCCTTCCTCTTTTCCCCCCGGCTGCCAAAGGAGGGCGAGCTGAGGCTGAGCAAACTCATCGCACCTCCGGGCAGGGCTCTGAGCATCCCCAGCAGCAGGGATGGAGCCTCGGGAAGGGCGGCACCGGAATGCCTCAGGGCTGGGGCATGGATGGATGGCAGGCAGCTGTGCTAGTGGATCAGAGATGCACTGTGACACTGCCCAGCTCCCCATCCCGGCTCTGGAGGTGCCTCCCCAGGAGCTGGCAGCACTGACAGGGCGCTCTGCGTGGGGACACCTGTCTGTGACAGGCACAGAACTACCCACTGCTCTCGTAGAGGATGCAGGAGAGGATGAGGCAGCTGTTCTCACCCCGTTAACATGCAGCTCCTGCTTCCTGACAGCCCTGGCAGAGCAAGGAGCAATTCATCTCCTCATGGCTCCTACTGCACTGGCATCAATAAATGTAGTTCTGAGAAGCTGCCATTACACAAGCACATTATTCCAGATAAGAGAGATGGAGATAGAGAGCTGCTGAGGGCCATGTAAGGACAAAGACCAGGACCCCCTGATGTGTGCCAAGGCCCGGCAGCCCTGCACAGCCCCACTCACCCGCTCGGGCTCCGATGCTCATTCTGAGTCTGCCTGAGTGTCGCAGCATCTCCTGTTCTGCAAAGTGTGCCTGGTCACCTGCCGAGGTGTCAGGGCAAGCCACCTGCCACTCCAGAGGCCTGTGTGGGGGGAGAATGCGCCAGACCTGTTCTGTCAACCTCTGCAGCAAAGCAGGGGTTGTTACCCTCATCACATGACCTCAAAGCATTCCCACCCTCTGCAAACCCCAGATCCCATATGGGGATGTGTGACGTGTCCAGGGGAAGGCTGGCAGGAGGCAGTTGCCACAGGTTCCTGACCCAACCTCGATGCACTGATGAACCGTCCTCACACTGAGAACCATTCTCTGTGCCTTGAGAGGCCTAAGAGGAGCCACAGGCAGCTTACAGACACACACAGAAATTGGGGTCACCCACATTACAGTACATTCTGACATTCCAGAGCTTGACTTTGCAGTTTAAATATCTTAGTTTCACTAAATATTTCATCATTTCACTAAATATTTTGCATGCAATTCCCTAAGATCCTGTTTGAACAGATCCGCTTGCCTTGATCCCAGCTGGGGTACAGGACGAGAACAGAGTCTGCCTGTGCAGGAGACCCAGCATGGAAAACAGGCCCAAAGATGAGCCCCAGGCTGCCCACTGGGCCAGGCTGTGACCCCAAGGAGCCAGAGGGGCTCTCCTGGCTGTGGGGTGCCCCACACCAAGGAGAAGTGCCATCCCTTGAAGGATGCCCCACATCAAGGCCAAGTGCCAGCAGAGCAGTGTGCTGACCAGGGCAGAGCAGGGAGGTGACACAGGGGAAAGCTGAGAGCCTCAACCACCAGGAAAGGCAGAGATGAGGCCCGTGCTCCCGATTCCTGGCCATAGGGAGGGCAATGATGATGGGAGGAGAGCAATGGCAGCACGGCACCAAGTGAGGGCCGTGCACTGGGCTGTGTACCTTTTGCACAGAGCAGCGTTTCACGTGATCTGGGGTATAAGCTGGGCCCTGGGGGCCGCCACTCGCAGGGCTGAGCTGTCAACGCGACACAGAGCGGCACAGCTCTGCCCGCAGGTCGCTGGCACAGCTCTGTACGGCGGCCCCGGCTCTGGAGCCAGATACCAGGAAGACCAGGAGCGCCGCTCAGCTCAGCCCCGCAGCTGCAGCTCGGCCGGCTCTGGAGAGCGCAGCCGCCTGCTGCCCTCCCTCGGCCCCGGCGCGCAGTGCAGCCTCACCCGCATCCACTCAGGACTGAGGCAGCGCAGGACCACGGCCTGAGGGGAGGCCCCTCGCCCTCCATCGGGCTCAGCTTCGCCTCTGTGCCTTCAGATGACGTTCCCCACCCTCACCGAGGGCTCAGCCTGGGACTGAGCTGACCCAGGAGCCCTGGGAGAAGCAGAGCCCATCGAGAGCAAAGGCGGAGAAACGCGGCGTCGAGCAGCGGTACCTGGGCCAAAATGGCGGCGGGCACTGACAGGGTCCGACGGGGCGGGGCCTCGGGAGGAGCGGGCACTCATTGGCGGCCCTGCAGCCAATAAGGCCTCAAAGGCTCGGGGTCGGTTGATGGCGGGAGGCGCGAGGTTCTTCATTGGTTGGGTCACTCTGGAGCTGGCCAATCCCGTTGAGGGTGTGGGGCGGGGCCGAGGCTCGTGGCCGTGTGTCACCTGAGAGCCGCCATGTTGGCGCGTGTGGGGAGCGGCCCTGGCAGCAGCTGCTGTCACAGAGGCACCGAGCTCTGCATGCATCGAGCTTAACTTGATAAAGTATTACAGTGAGGTAGTTTACTAATGGATCATCCGTTTCAAGAATGGGGCCAGCTGCAATTGTGAAACGTGGTGAGGCCCATCTGGGCATAGCTGAGATGTGTGATTCAGGTATTACTGATGTTCTTTTCATCACCACTTCCCTTATTACTTACAGTTTCTGTCACTATTTAAGTGCCTTTGCATCCGAGGTCTGACATTCAGCCTGCCTTCTCACCACTCCTCTGGTATTTTATTAGTGATACATGAAGGCTTTTATCTGACGCTCCCCGTGAGTTGGTGGCTGTGCACTTCCTGGTGTAACAGTCCTTAGGAGAGCATTCTGGAAGTGATGTATTCGTCACTTCCCAGTGTTTGCGTAGTACTAAGCTTTTACATTGAGGTTCACCTCAGACTTAGGTTTGTTTTCTTAATTCGGTTCAGCTCACAGCAAAATACCCAAAGAGGAAATCACGAATCACACTTCCTGGTTCCCCTCGCCCTGAGTTTGCAGGAAGGAGAGATTCCACAAAGAAATATCATCATATTCCTTGATGCTAGTGCTGCCCAGGGGATATTTGGTCCGGATAAGCATTCTTACGCCTAGATTCCGCAACCCAAAGTAGACATGAGCTATTCGTTAATGCTTGGCTCAGACTGAGACCCAGAACCTCGAGAGGATTCAAGCAGCTGACCTTTCCTTGCATACCTCTGAGGAGCTGGACCCAAGAATAAGGAAGGGAACCACTTACTGAGGTTCTCCAGCTGTGCCGCTCTCCCACCTTGCTGGGGGGCATCCAGTGATTGGTGTCGGTGCCCTGAAGTGGTGTGGCTGAAGCGAAGGTAAACCAGAGGGAGTCTGTCTCGAGTGAAGGATCACTTATTAATTCCTTTCCTTGCAAGAGCTGAGATTGGATTTCTATTTTCAGTGCTGCTGAATTTCTCAGTGATTGTAATGAGTTCCAGGTATAACTCCACTCTTCATTTAGTCTATTGCTTTCCCTGACAAGTGTTCATTGTTCTGTGTTAAGCCACAGGAAGCAGTGGAAGGGGAAGAAATGTATGCTGGAGGACACAGGCTTCTGTAGATAAATCAGATTCTGTAGGTAAATTAATGTTTGCAGCATCAAGTACAGGCAATCCTGAAGCAAAAGGCAAGATGATAGAGAGAAAGCTCGTATCTGAACACCAGGATGTGAATTTTCAGGGCTGTGGGTAGTTTGAAAAACAGACTGAGATAAACATAGTTCCCAATGAGAAATATTTTGGTAATGTCACATGGTAAATAGCTCATCAAGGGATTGATTATATGTAAGTTGGTGTTTGCTTATCATCCACAACTTGAAGGCATTCTGCTTGGTTCCCAAGGGACGTGTGTGAGTTTAGATCAGCCAGAGTCTGTGTAATGAAGAAAACACGGAACAGATGATACTAATGGGTGGAAATTAGGATATGATGTATGCGAGCATCAAGAAAAGCACTTGGAGGAGTAATGGAGGAGAAAAGGGTTCTTCAGTGCCTCTGTTTCTGTGGGAATGGAAGATAAATACCACGGACAAAATAGAGAATGATTGTACGTTTCTGAGAGCTTCTCCTCCAACTCAAAACCAGAATGACTCGTGAATTGGTCCAGAACCCATCATCAGGAATGAAAAGCATGGCTGTCACAGATTCTTACCAGGTTCTGTATAGCAGTGAGTTCACTTCTGCTGCTGAAAATGTCACTTACGGAAAAAGACAGCAAGTAGATGAACTCTGTCAGGAGTTGCCTGACACAGCCTTTGAAGAGCCGTATTTGGAATTCTTGCTGGGAATGACCTACAGCATACACAATAGCAATAATGGCATCACCAAAAGAGGACTCAGAGGGGGGTGCTCGCCAAAAAGTTTGCCCTGTGCTCTGAGCGTAGGTCTGTGTGTGCACCAGCTCCCAGATCTGTCTGGATTCCCTTTCCTGCAATACATCTATTGTTTACAAGGGAAAGAGGGAGCCAAATCCTGGGCAGAGAGTGCTTGAACCCTGCAATACCACAGTAGTTTCCTTCTTGCTGGCTTCCCATGGGCAAATGTACGCAGAAGCAGCTGTCAGGAATTGATATTATTAACAGGAACAGGCTCTTGCCACAAAAATATGAGCTGGGTCTGTGTGCTGATAAGACTGTTCCATCAAGAGGGGCCACACCGTGATAGCAAAACAGGAAGGTCACAGCATCCTTCCCTGTTAGTCCAAGAGAAGATCAGTTAAGAGCTATGAAATCCTCCAAACAAGGGTCTGCAGACACCTGAGCTCATTTCACCTTTCCAGGGCTGCTGCAGCATGACAAATTCTATCACAGGCGCCTCCTGCCACGGTGACTACAGGCCTTCTAAAGGGAACGGTGAATTATCTGAAAGCAGGTTCCCTGTTGCCCGTACAGCAGCAGCTCCGAGAGCTGGTTTCCCTTCCATCTGTGTCATGTGAGTGTGCCCCAGCAGAGCCCCCAGACGCACATCCCTGCAGTAGTTGGGAGCATGTGGATTCGGTTCTCTTTGATAAAAATAATGCTTGCCTCTTAGTCCCTCATGGCCTCACCTCCAGCTTCAAGGAGCACACAGCAGGAAAGGCCTGAGGAGACACAGTGAGCGGAGGAAGAGAGGAAGGGGTACAGGCGTGCCTTAAGCATTACTTGGCACAGCCTCACCACAATAGCTGCACCATTCAGAGCAGGGCATCTTTGCAAGCTCTCCAACTTCAGCATTTGCTGGGAGAGGGCATCCCTCTCACAGGAGGGATGGGTTCACTGGGACGGAGAAGGTGTGCAGCAGCCAGCTATTCTCCAGAGCCTGCTCGGCCCCACCAGGAGCACAAAAAGACGAGGACATTTCCAAACTGTTGCTTCCACATTCTGGTTTCTACCTGACCTGCCACCTTAGGATGAGGTGTGAGATCACGCTGCAGTTTCTGAGCCTCCTCAGTCCCTGCTGGTTACAGACTTAGCACAAAAACTAGGAGACCAGAACCCCCAGGGGTGGCTGAATGTGTAAGACAGGCTTTAAACTAAGAGAACAGGAGAAGGGAAGGAAGTAGCAGCCCTAGGAGGGAGCAATAGACAAAGGCAAAGGGCACAAGGTGTTGTGATGGAGGGAATCACAAAACCAACACTGTGAAGCTTCAGCAGGCTCACTTCCAGCACTCGTGTGAGCACAAGGAAGTGCCCCCAAACCTCTTACAGAAGTTCAGCATGCTGTGGAGCCTGAGCCCCCCCCACACTACTGCACACAGTGTGGGGAATAAACACAGCATGTTAGGGATGTGCTTGCAGGTGCAGGGCTATGACCTGGTTGGGATCACAGAGGTGGGGGGAGATGGCTCCCACAGCTGGAGCATTACAACAGAGCAACACAGGCTCTCTAAGAATGACAAGATGGAAAGATGAGGTTGGATTGCCTCTCCTCCATGTATGGAAGCAGCTGAAGTGCACAAAGCAGTGTCCAAGGATGCAGGAGGAGCAAGCCAGGAGTTAACAGGTTAGGGTTAAAGAGAGGCTGGATATGGCTACCTGAGCAGCGAGGACAGGCAGATGAGGCCCTCTACAGGCAGGTGGCAGCAGCCTCACATTCTCAGGCCCTGGTCCTTCATGGGACCCCATGGAGGGACAGCACAGCAGAACCTATACAATCCAGGAGGTTTTTAGGGTGCATGGATAAGAATTGTTGAAATTGAACGTTGCTGATCTAGTAGGCTTCAGTCAGGTCTCCAACACCGTGCCTATAGGGCATATAAACAAGCTGTTGTGTGGCCTGGATGGGTAATAGGAGGTGGATTGAAAGCAGCGTCAATAGCAGAGCCCAGGGTATGGCCATCAGCAGTGCCAGGTTCAGTTGGAGGTTAGTAACTAGCAGCGTACCCCAGGAATCAGTGCTGGGTCCAGACTTGCTCAGCATCTTTGTTAGTGGTGTGGATGATAGGGCACAGAGTATCCTCAGCAAGTCTGCAGATCGGAGCCCAAAAAGAGATTCAAAGGGTCTGAAGCACCTCTGAGGAAAGGCTGAGAGATCTGTGGCTGTTCAGCCTAGGAAAGAGAGGGTGCAGGGGGATCTTCTCAATCCATATACATACCTGAAGGGAGAGTACCATGAGGACAGAGCCAGGGCACAGTGCCACCCCAGCCTCAGAGGGAAGATGCTTCCTGAGGGTGGACTTCAGAGATGCTGCTAAAGCCACCCCCACTCAGTCCCTGCCCCGGGGCACAGCACCAGCCTCCTTCCTGAGGCTGTGGTAGCACTGGGTGATGAGAGTGGTGCCAGCCCACAGAGGGTTGGAACAGCTTTGGGCAGCTCTCCCCTTCACCTGGTGATCCTGGGAGAAAGGAGCAGCACAGGGAGCAAGAGATCCTCAGTGCTTTATTGAGCTCACAGAATACACAGCAAGAAGAGACAGGCTGCAGCCCCAGTCTAGGCAGCCATGCATACAGGAGCACCAGTTCCTTGCTGGGGCAAAAGACACACCTGTCCCCACACCAGCACAGGGGCACCTACCATGGGCTGGTGAGATCACGATACAAACTGCAGGCCTGGAGAAGGCTCTGTCCTGGTGACTCTTCTTCTCCTCACCAGCTCTGCGTCCCAGGGCAACACAGCAATACTGTGCTAGGCCTTGCCTGCAGCCTCCATACTGCCATTGTCCTCTTCACCTGTTGGTGGCTCTGAGGAGCTGAGATCTCTCTGGGGCAAAGACCCACAGGCTTGGTCCTCCTCTGCACTGCAGCATGAGTCTGTGGGCAGATGGACAGAGAGCAGTGAGGAGCCAAATGCATGCAACCCCCTTCTGCTGGAGAAACTTGTGTGACACTTGTAGGGAGCAGGAGCTGATCCCTGAGATCAGGATCGTGTACAGGTTCTAGTGCTGCAGCACAGGACACACCTGCTCTAAGCTTACAGCAGAGCTGGCCCCTCAGGTTGAAGGCATGAGACAGCTTTGGGGCAGTGAAGCTGGCCCAGAGCAGAAGCTCCACTCTGGGGATGTGCCCAGCATGTTCAGCAATACAGGGCAGCCAGAGCAGAGGTGGGGGAAACTGGCAGGGAGCACAAGGTGGTGGGTACGGCATAGCAGAGAGAACCAGGGTTTATGGGTTAATGGTTCAGCACCATCACCTTCCTCATCCTGAGTCTCTGATGCTCTCCTGTCCTGGTTCTGAGACAGCAGCGTGAGCCTGTTGATGGCCAGTAGGGCTTTGCCTGTTTTCTGGAGAGAAGGAAAAGAGCACTGAGGCTCACTGGAACCCTCATGCCCTCCACTGTCCCGCAGACACAGCCTGACCCACATACCTGCCACTTCCGACGGGTAAGGAACTGCTTGATCCGCTCCTTTGGCAGTGCCTTCATGCTTCTGGGCAGGGGCTGCTGTAGCCAGGGGTGCTGGAGAGCCCCTGGGCTGGAGAGCCGGCAGCTAGGGATGGATACAGATTGGGGGACTGCCCTCTGGCCCTTGGTGTGGCTCCAAGCAGTGGCTCTGGGCACTGCTCTGTCTATTCAGCACAGCAGGCCTTGCACCTTCCCCTGCTCAGCCCTGGGCTTGAGCGTCTGCTCCCTTCATCTTCCTCCCACCCCAAATCCAGGTCTAACCATGGGGACTCACCCACACCTGGATCTTACCGAGGATCCTTCTGCAGCAGTTGGCTGATGAAGTCCTTGGCCTCCTGGGAGATGTCTGAGAAGATCTCCTCCTCAAATTCCCACTGGGCAGCTGTGATATTGCTCAGTGTCTCCATGTCATTTTCTCCCTGAAAGGGGGACTCCCCACTCAGCCTGAAGAGAGGACAGAGGACTTCAGGGACAGCTCAGCCCCTTCCTGAGCAACTGCTGGCCCCAGGAGTCCACTCACAGGATATAACAGATGACACCGACGCTCCACATGTCTGTGGCAAGCCCCACAGGCTCAAAGGAGACCACTTCTGGAGCCATGAACTCAGGGGTTCCATGCAGCACCTTCACAGGAGTGTCTGGAGCTGCATAGGAGATGGAGCCCATGAGCAGGCACCCCCAGGACAGCCCAGCTGAACCCAGTGCGTGCCTCTGCCTGGGGAAGGTATGTGTCCCTGCACCCAGCTGGAACAGATCTCCCTGGAGCTTCCTGTTGTCACCACGGGGTCCCCCCTCACTCACCCAACTTCCGTGCCAGGCCAAAGTCAACGATCTTGAGCCAGTGGCTGCCTGGGCTGACACAGACAATGTTCTCAGGCTTGAGGTCGAGGTGGACAACAGCCTGGCCATGCATGTACTGCAGCCCCTCCAGGATCTGCCGCATGTATTGGGTGCTGCTGGGCTCCGTGTGCTCAAAGTCATCATCCACAATGCGCTCGAAGAGTTCCCCACCGGCTACACTGCAGGTGCAGGCAGGGTGCTGGGAACCACACAGGGGTCTGCAGGTTCCCAAACCACCTTGCACTCCATCCCAGGGCACAGATACCCACCCCAGCACCATCCCCACTGCCCCACACTCACTATTCCATGACCATCACCAGCTCTGTGGGGCCCTGGAAGGCAGCGAGGCACTGCACAAGGCGCGGGTGATGCAGCAGGTTCATCAGCTCCACCTCTGCCCGAGCTGCCTGCTTCTCCTTGGCTGTCCGTGTCCGGAAGAACTTCCCAGCCCGGATCTTGCCCGTGGCTTTCTCCTGCAGCCGGTACACTGTCCCAAACTTGCCCCTGGCACAGAGCAAGCAGGAGGGATAGAGGAGCTGTCCCCATCGCCACCAGCCCTCATCCCACCCACAGGCAGACCCTACAGCTCAGAGCTGGTGGGGATTGCAGGACCTCTACTTACTCTCCAAGCTTCTCCAGCTGTATGTACACATCCAAAACCTTATCTTGGCTGTTAATGACAACATCACAGCATTCAAAATCCTCCTCACCTGCTGGTGGGAACAGAGGGGGTGATCAGAAGGGTTGTAGGGCCACAGCCAAAGCACTGAACAGAATGGGAGTAAAAATGAGTGCTGATGTGGGGGTGAGCCCAGCGCTGGGGATCCAGCACTGCAGCTGTACCTCTCCCTGGGCAGACCAAGGGCAGTGTGTACCTTCTGCCTGAGACATCACGGTGCCACTGGCCCGTCAAGGTGCTAGCACGGTCAGGACGGATGCTGGATGCCGAGTTGGTGTGGGGAGCGAGGCAGGGGCACCCTTCTGCCTGCTTCTTGGGATCTGCATGGGGAAGAAGCAAGGCTGAACACAGAGGGAGAGCCCCACACAGCCCCAGTGATGTCCTGCACCTTCACCAGGAGAGACCTGAGAAAGACTCCAAGCTGCTATTTGCAGAGGTAGGAAGCAATTTTAAAGCAGCACCCCCTTTTCCCTCAAATGGGAACAGTCTCTTTCTAGGACCCCTATTGCATTAGGCAAGAAGCTATAGCCTCTTACGCGCTCCAGCTTGCAGCAGCCAGGAAATCCCCAGGAAAAGCTGCTTTTCTAGGGCAGAGGAGCTGCTTCCTTAGGCAAGTCCCCTCCAGAGCACAGACACCCCCAGATGCTGCTCCACAGTGGCACCCAAACCCAGACCCTCAGTGCTGACCTGTCACCACCTGGTCCCGTTGCGTCCCAGGCCACCAGCACAGACTTCCAGTCCTTCCAGTCCTGCTGGGTCACTGCTGAGCCACCGGAGTCACGAGTGAGCTGGGAAGGAAGGGTGATGCTGGAGTTGGCATTGGGGATCGCTGCAGCCACATAGTCTAGATGGGAACATCTCAGGGCAAAGCGCCAGCCAGGCTCCAGGCACAGCTGGAGCATCGCTCTCTCAGGGAACAGCCCTCCCCTTCCTTCCCAAAGCATTTCCGTACTTGGGGAGAAACAACCACCAACATCAACACTGAGCTGCCTGGCAGCCACCCCTAAAGCAGCCTCAGCACTGCAATCCCAAGTACCCCACCGGGCACCACTCAAGGCTTTGGACCCAGATCCCAGCTAGAGAAACCCCAACTAAAGCCACCCAGGGCCCTATAGAGAGCTCACACCTCACCACACAACAAAGCCCTCAGCCTCACACCAGCCAATATCCCATCCCAGAGCCTTGCAGGACCTAAATCCTGCAGCAGCCCAGCCCTGCCCCACCCTACCGTGCCCCCACCCCCACCCACAGGTGGGTTCCCACAATGGCCCTAAGTACCCACACCTGCTCCCCCAGCTCCACTTGCAGCCGATATCCCATCAGATCTATTGCTGTCCCCACGCCCATCCCAAGCTGTGACCACCCTGATGTCCCCAGGTGAGCTGGGATGAATTAGGACAGAGCATTGCAAAACCACTCCCTGCTTCTGAACTCTGCTGCTTTGAGGCAAAAATGGGGTTTTCCATACTCTCCCCCCAGGACCAAGGGATCTGCAGGCTGCTCTGAAAACACTGTGCCTCGGTTTCCCCTGCTTTAAAATCAGAACGGCGCAGTGATTTCCCACAGAGCTGCCTCCAGACCTGGGGATGGGGTCGAGTCACTGCAGAGGGTCCCCCCCCTTTGGGCAGCTCTATGTCACAGCCTCCCCATAGCTCAGGGGACGTCACCCCATTACCTGCGGTGCCCCTACGGGGTCGTGGCGCTGCTCTGCTTCTCACTGGTGCTGTTGGGGCAGAAGCGATACGGGGCTCTGCCAGCCACTCCCAAAGCGCTCAAAGTCCATGGGGACAATGTTCCCAGCAGGGTGGCAGAGCCACCGCGTCCACCCTCACACAGCCCACGGCCTGGGGACGGTGACACGACCTCACCGCTCTCCCGCTGCAATATCGACCCTGCTGGGACACAGCACGGCGCGCTGGGGACATGTAGGACGCGTAGGGGACGACGGAGGAGAGGCCAGAGCTGCTGCAGTGGGTGAGGGGCGGTGGAGACCCCCGCCTGTGTACCTCATTGCTTGTAGCATCCTCACTGTGGGGTTTGGTCCCGTTCAGGAGGGTTTGGGGGTTTAGACCGTGCTGTGCTGCAGCGCCTCCCACATCTCAGCACGGGGCAGAAAGGGGATGGAAAGGGACAAAATTGGGCAGAGTGAGGCTGTCAGGTGCTGCACAGCACAGGGAATGGGGTCGTGCAGCACCTGAGGGCGCAATGGGAACCCAGAGCTGCCGGGTGTCAGTGTTGTCCTTGTGCTCATCCCAGCAAAATAAAAACAAAATGCTCTGAAAAAAAAGCCAAAGCTCTTTGGTGAAACTGATCGCACCCCCCTCCTCCACACCTTAATTCCCCGGGGGTGGAGGTGCCCTACACCACCAGTTTCATATGAACCCCGAGAAAACCCAAAGCTTTTAAGAGCTGAGTGCAGGATGAGCCCCAAGGAGCTGCAGAAATGCCCACTGTGGGATTTGGATGCCCAGGAAAGTTTGGTGGGGTCCTGGGGCTGGGTTTGCAATCCCAGCTCTTCCTCCCAAGTCTCTTGACCCCCACGCACACCCCTGTGTCCCCTGCCCCATTTCAGGTTTCCCCTTTGTCCTGGATGCTCGGTGGATTTAAAGAGAAGCTGCCTGTTTATTTGGAGGGCCTTCAAAAACACCTCTGCAGCACTCAGTCTGCTCACGTTGCCCATCAGTGCTGTGCCCTGCTCAGGTGTCCATCACTCTAGGTCCCACAGGGACCGCCATTTGACATCGTGGCCCCACAGCCACACTGCCACACAGCAGGGCCACCCATCTTGGGGCAGCACCCAGACCTGGGGGGCAGTGCCACATGGAGAGAACAGGGACATTTGTGGGACAGTGGGGACAGGGAGGACAGGGACGTGTGGGAACCACAGGAATACAGGGGATGTGGATAGCGTGTAGGGGGACACAGGGGACATGGGGGAGATGAAACATGAAGATGTGCAAGGATGTAGGGTACATGGAAGACTCAGGGGATGAGGGGCATGTGGGGAGACACAGGGGACATGGAAGGCATGGGGGACATGTGGAATGTGGGGAGACAGAGGACACAGTGGATGTGGGAGGCATGTGAGCACTGTGAGGGTCACAGAGCACGTGGGGGGACGTGGGAGACCTGAGGACACCAAGAATGGGGACACATTGAAGCCACGGGGACCTGGGAGGACCCAGGGACAGGTGAGTGACCCTGGGACATGCAGGGAGACACGGAGTGCACATGAGACATGAGGTGATATAAGGGGATTCAGAGGACCTGGGGGTGCAGAGGGGGCATGGGTGGCAAAGGAGGCACCCAGGGACATGGGGAAACAACAGGAACCCGGGGACACAACAGGAACACGTTGGCTGGGGACACCAACCAGGATCTGGGAACTGGGAATAAGTGTTAACTGGGAGCTTAGGACTGGGATCTGAGAAGTGGGGACTGGAGCAAGGGATCGGTTCTGGGTACTGTGGGGTAGGAACTGGGAGCAAGGGATTAGGAAGGGTTGGTAACTGGGATCTAGGAACTCAGAATTGGGAGCTCAGAACAGAGAACACTAAGCTGGGAATTAGGGAATATGATTACAGTGCTGAGAACTGGGAATTTGGTGCTGGGAGCTGGGAAATGGGAAATGGTGAAAGGGAACTGAGAATGGGGAGCAGAGGGCTTTGAAAGAGGAGGTAGAAACGGCTGAGAAGTGTGAATTGTTAGCTAGCAAGTGCGATTTGGGAGCTGGAAACTGGAAGCTCTTAACTTGGAGTTGGAAACCGGGAACAGGGAGAGCTTGGAACTGGGAACTGACCTAAGGGCTGAGAAAGGGGAGCTGTTAGATGGGAACTGGAAAATGAGATGGGAGCTAGGAACTTAAAACTGGCAATTGGGATCTCGGAACCACAGTGGTGAGGGAAGAAGATACGGCAATGGGAACCCCACGGAGCTGTGCGGCCGCTCCAATTGCTCAGTGTGCGTTGGGAGGAGCTGCGGCCGCCATGAGGCCTTCCCTCAGCCTCCTCGGCCCAGGGCCCAACACACCGCAGGGTCTCAGTGCTCCTCACAGCAGCGCCCTCGGTCCCTTCCCCATTTTTATAACCCCATTTTGTGTGTGTGTGTGTTTCGGTACGTAGGCGGATCTGTCGGACGGAGCTGGAGATGGGCGCAGTGCGGGGCTCCCCCCGGGCGGTAGGCCCGGAGCAGGCCGCAGGCCCCACACTCGTCGCCACGGCAACGCATAGCGCGCAGGCGCAGAGTCCCACGGTGGGCCGCACAGCATCACGGGACAGCAAGTCCGCAGCGCTACAACCCCCCTCATCCCGCCCACGGAGTAGGACTACAGCTCCCATAAACCCTCTCGGCGGGAAGAGCACCCCTCCCCTTCCTCTACACCTCTCCCTCCCATTGGCTCCGCCGCCATGTCCGGCAGCAGTACGGCGGCGCCCGATTGGTTGGAAGGCGAACGGGACGAGGCGGCGGCTATGGCGGACGAGCGGGCGGTGTGAGGGCTCGGCCGCCATTTTGTGTGTGTGGGGGCTCGCGCCAGGCCTCGCTGCCGCCGCCGCGAGGCTGGTGAGCGGCCGGGGACTTCGATGAGACTCCGAGCTGAGCCGGGAGCGCGGGGGAGCGTCTCCCTCCGGTGTTGAGTCCTGAGGAGAGCGGCGGAGGCCCGCGCGGTGCGGCCTTCCCCTCAGGAGTGCGGGGCTGTGGGGCGGGGAGGGCCCCGGGAAGGCCGCAGCTCCGGGGGGGCCGTGGCTGAGGGAAACGCGGCGGAGGGGGCCGGTCCTGGGCCTCACTTGGGAAGTGGGGGGATGGGGGGGTTGCAGACATTGTGGTACGAGCTGTGAGCTGGGGCTGTGTTGGGGGAGCAGCGGTGTCTGAGTGACCCCGGTGGGCGCAGCGTGGGGGGAAACGGCGCATTTTTGTAGTGAAAGTGACGCTTTGGTTTGGAAACATGGAAAGCCACACAGTGACACAACGTGCCTTTAATGCACCGCATCTGAAAAACGACCCCCAGACGTAACCCCCTGAGAACATAACCCTCAGTATCACTCGTCTCGGGGTCACGGGTCCCTGAAGTGCTGCAGGGCCCCCCCATAGCCAACACGGATCCACACATCACCACCCAGAGCTCGATACAACAGCCCCACCCGGCCCAGGGGCAGCTCAGAGCCCCCAAGGCCCATCGTGCACCACAGAACCCCAACCTGGGGCTGCAGACATCGCTCTGTGCAGTGGAAATGAGGACTGGGGAAATAACAGCACTTGGACTTGGTTCAGGTGTAAAACAGCACAATTTGGGGGTTCTGGGTGTAGGTCCTGCTGTCAGATGTGGGACCTGCCAGTCGCAAATCGGATTGTTTTCCATTTATACGAGTGGAGGATTTGTTTTGTTATAAGAAAATGCTCTGTTGAAACAGGTTTGCTGACAAATGTCCGCGTTGCTCTATTAGCTCCTGCACTCTGGAGCTTTGCATTTCATACACTGCTGCATTTCTGGGCTGGGAGCTTTATTTCCATGTACCTCAGTGCTGTGTTCTGCTCTGGGCCCTTCGCAGGAAGGACACCGAGGTCCTGGAGTGTGTGCAGAGAAGGGCCTGGAGCTGTGAGGAGTGTGAGCACAGAGGGGAGCGGCTGAGGGAGCAGGGATGGGTCAGCGTGGAGGAGAGGAGCTCAGAGAGACCTTATTGCTCTCTACAACACTCTGAAAGGAGGCAGTGGTGAGGGGGGGGTGGGGTCGGCCTCTGCTCCAGGTAACAGCAATAGGACGAGAGGGATGGGCTTATGTTGCACCAGGGGAGGAGCAGGTTGGATATTAGGAAATATTTCTTCTCAGAATGGGTGGTGGGGCAGTGGCACAGCTGCCTGGGGGTGGTGGTGGAGTCACTGTCCGTGGGGTGCTGTGGAACCGTGGGGATGTGGCACTGTGTCAGCAGGCGGGGTGGGGGGGGGGAGGGATGGGGTTGGATTTGGGGATCTTAAGAGTCTTTTCCAACACTAAAGACTCCGTGGTGCTTTGTGTGTCTTAGAGTGCACGCCACAGCTGAACGTCTAATGATAGTCAAACCTGCGTGCCCTGCACCTATCTGGTTGTTAGAGGTGAGGTCTTTTGGTGCTTTTTTTTTTTTCCAAAAGGATGTGAGCAGGAATGGAGAGAAGCCACAGCGGGACTGATCCTGATGGTGTGATGCGCATAGAGGGGAGCTGTGCGGGGTTAGCAGTGCCAGAGATCCTCCTTTAAAAAGGAGTCCTGCTTATACTTCAGTATCGTTGGGATAGCCAGAGCAGCTGCGTGAGTGCCGTGTCTTAAAGGTAGAGAATAGATGGCATTGAAGCGAGTTAAGCCTTAGGGTTGGCACTGTACCCAGCGGGCAGCTCCCAGAGCGCAGCAACGCCAAAGCCGGGCCCTGGAGAGGAGGGCAGGGAGCGGCCCGGAGCGGGCGCGGGGCCGCCCGTAGCTGCCGGCCTGCGGGAGCTGCTCCGTGCCGTCCCCTCAGCGGCGCTGCGGGCAGGAGCGGGGTTTCGCTTTGCGTGGACGTTGGCTGTTGCAGTGTTGGCATGCTGTTACAATGGACGGCTTCCCTTTTTGCAGCAGCGTTTTCAGGGAGCCGGACTGCTGCTGCAGCGCTTCCTGCCTGAAGAGCGGCTGGAAGCGGAGTCGGGTATCGCAGTCCCCCGCTGGGGACGGGGTGCTTCGGCAGGCGCTGCAAGTCTGCGCTGCTGCTAAGTGTGAGTGCGGGAGGTGGGGTCGGACCCTGCAGGGAGACAAACCGCTCCGGAACACCTGCGGTGGGGATTAGGAGCAATTAGTGTGCGTTAAGACTCCTTCATTAGGCAGAATGTGGCATAAAGTTGGTAGAATCAAAGCAGGGTCGGGGAGCTGATGGGTATGGAGGGAGCGGTGGTGCTCTGAGCGGGGGGAGAGGCTGCTGTGTCTGTAAGTGCCATTGTTGAAGTGTTTGCAGGTAACTCTGAACAAAGGGCTGTTCCTATGAATTCAATGTAACCAGTTTGGGGTCAGTGGGTGCAGGACGGCCTCGGTGAGCACTGGACTGGTCACGGACATCCCTTAGTAACACCCGGGCTGCTACATTTCTCTGACAATTTCCTTGTGTGGGTTTCTCCCCCTCCAGGTGCCGAGGGCTGCGTGCTGCCCGGCTCACCGCGCTGCCCCGGGGTCACTGCTGCCGGAGTGGGACACGCAGCTGTCCGGGAGGAGCCGAGTCCGCCCCGTGCAGCGCTGCGGGGCTCCAGGTGGAGCAGGAGGCCTCAGCGGGCTGCTGCTTCTCTCCCCGAGCAATGACTTCTAACGAGTGAGATCCCAATTAACTCAGCCCGCTCCTAACGAGTGAGATCCCAATTAACTCAGCCCGCTCCAACACAAGGAGCAGCAGCAGAGCCCCCGCAGCCACCCCAGCGCTGCCGCTGCCCGATGGTGTCATGGCAGAGGGAAGGGAAAAGGAGACTGCGAGGCTCCTGGGCAGCACCCCTGCGGTACTCTCCTGTCCTTCCCACAGCTGGTGGCAGTGTTTGCCCCGAGCGGATTTTTTGGCCAAGCCTATGCTAAAACCTGCCTGGAGCCCCACAGCAGCCCCACGCCATCTTCCCCTTCCCCGGAGCTGACGTTTGTTATGAAATAAACCTGCCCCCGTAGGTACCGAGCAGGCTGCCTCCTCTGCGAGATGTGTTCCATAGCGCCCATCCTGCCCTCGGTTACACAACAGCGGCTCAGCCCCAGCACTGCTTCACCCTTCGCCGTCCCCATCCCCCCCAACTCCCCGTCCTTCCCCCCCCCCCATCCCCCAGGTACAGCATTGGGACCGCCCCCCTCAGCCCCCCCTCCCCTCGGTTGTTGACCAGCACTGCTGACACAACTTCTCTCTTCTCTGCTGGAAGAGAACTTTTTAAGCCCCGCTTATGGCACTGAGAGCATTTCTGGGGAGCTCTGCTGCGACCTCACCCCCAGGAGGAGGAGACAGGAAAATGAACCGAGCCTTTAGGTGAGCAAATAGCTTCAGCTTATAACGCGTTAGAAAGGTGTAAGCAGTGTCTGTCGTACACACTGAGAGCACAGCACGGCGTCCCCCTCTGTCGCCCAGCAGCCACAGAGCCTCAGTGCGTGCGGAGCAGTGCTGAGCTCCATAGGAGCCCCATTTCTCCGCACCCCGCGGTGGAGCGGCCGAAACGCACCGAAAACGATCGGAACTGCATTCTCTCGTGGGAGAACGCTTCCAACGCTCCCCAGAAACCACACCGAAGCTGTTACAGTTACAAGTAATTAAATTTATTAGACCTCTATATTTTTTTTTTATAGTCAGTTTTGGCCAATTTACACTTTTTTCTTTTTTTTTTCTTTTTTTTTTTCCTTTTTGGTTTGAACACACACACACACGAGGAGGAGGAGGAGGGGAAAAAAAAAAAAAAAGCATCATCATGAGTTCACTTTGACAGCGACCCCTCCCCACCCGCCTCCAAAGGGGGAGGGCTGAGCGCCGCGTCCCGCAGCTCCGCTCCGAGGGTCGCTCACTCCGGCGCCGCCTCCGCCGCTCGCACGTCCCTCTCCCGCAGCAGCTGCAGGTTCTCCGCCCGCAGTCGGTCCACCTCTATCTCCAGCAGCCGCGCCGCCTCCGCCGCCTCGCCGTGCTTCTTGCTCTCCATCCTCAGGCGGTTGTTCTCGTCCTCCATGCGGGAGAGGCACTTCTCCAGCTCCAGGTACTCCTTCACCAGCTCCTGCTTGCTCATGTTCTGCAGGCTCTCCACGTGGTACCGCTCGTACGTCTCCGAGAAGTCCCTCTGCAGGAACTCGCTGCCGTCCCCCCCCATCCCATCGCTGCCGCCGTCCTCCTCGGCCGCCTCCTCCAGGAAGTCCTCCTCGCTCGTATCGTCCGATTTGGCGGCGGAGCGCCGCGGGTACAGCCCGGTTTTCAGGTCGGGCTCCTCCTGGTCGTGGTCCTCCATCAGGAACTGCGTGGTGTTGTAGGGGGCCACGGGCTGCCCCTTGGCGAACATCTCCGCGCGGAGCCGCGAGGCGCGCAGACTCTGCCGCTCGTCGAACTGCTGCTTCTCCTCCCAGCTGAGCTTCGAGTAGGGCTTCCAGCGCCGTTTGTTCTTCGACGGCCGACGGCGGTGCTTCTTCTTCGCGGGCCACTCCTGGGCGCGCCCCACGGCCGCGCGGTACCGCGGCCTCAGCCCGGGCTGCGCCGCGCCGCCCTCCGACGGCCGCGCCTCGTGGTCCCCCGCGCCCTCCGCCGCCGTCGCCGCCTCCGCCGCCTCCTCGGGGGGCGGCAGCCGCCCGCTCTCCCCGTCCGTCTGCGCTTCGCCCCGCTCGGGCTCGGGGTCCGCGGGCGCCGCCTCCGGGGCGCGCTCGGCGTCGGCCATGGCTGCGCGCTCCGCTCCCGCGCGGACGGACGCTACATCGGTCCCGTCCCCCCGGGCCGCGGGGTCACGGCCGCACAGGGGTTAACGCCGCCGGGCCCGCCCCCCCGCGCGCATGGCACGCGCCGCCGCCTCCTTCTCCTCCTCCCTCCGCGCCGCACCCGCCCCGCCCCCCCCGCGCCGCCGCCACCACCACCCGCCGCCGCCGCCTCCCGACTGCCGCTCCCCACCCGCTCCGCCGCCTTATATAGCTGCGCGCGTCCCGCGCAGGCGCGCTGCGTGCCCCGCCCCACAGCCAATCAGCGCGCGCGAGGGGTGGGGCGTATCGCTTAGACACGCCCCCTCGCCGTTCGGCCGGCCGAGCGCCGATTGGCGAGGCGGGACGTCGCTCGAGCATTTCAGCCAATAGCAGAGCGGGGGCGGGTCAGGGCCGTACCACGCGCGGAGGGGGGAGCTCCGGGCGCGCGGCTCCGCGACCTTCAGCGCCGCAATGAGGGCAGCGCTCCGCCCCCCCCCCGCCCGGCTCTGGTACGGCCCGAAAGAGTCCGCGCCGCGCGGACGCGCACCGAGCGGTGCTGCGGCTTCGCCGGCCCGGGACCGTTCCACGGAGTCCACACCAGGAGCGGGAGGGGGTGGGGGGGCAGAGCCGGGGGGCAAAGGGAGAAAGAAGTGGGGGGGGTCGGGCGGAGGAATCACGGAACCGCCGCTGTGTGATGCGGCCGAGGCCGCGCGGAGGGAGATGTAAACAAACCCGAGCGGAGCGAGTCCCACCTTAAAGGCGCCGCGTCCCTTTTTTCGTGGGTAGTTGGGGGGGGGCGGGAGTGGGAGCTCCAGGAGTGCGAGCAGCGGGGATTGGGGGCCCCGGGAGCGGAGAGCCGCCGGGGGTGCGGGGGCCACTGCCCCCCAGCTCTCAAGAGGTGGCGGCGGTGCGGGGGGATCCCGCTGCAGCCGATGGCATCGCGCTACGACGGCGTCACGTGCGGGGGAACCGAACCGAACCGACCCGACCCGACCCGGGGGGCGGGCTGGCACCGGGCCCGGCCCCGTACGGGTGGTGCGGCCCGCAGCGCTCCGGCCTCGTTCGGCGCCCGCAGGGACCGCACCGCGGGGTGACAAAGGGACGGCGCGCGGCGGGGTATCCCCACGGGGTGCCCCCCCACCCCCCAGGGCAGCACACACAGCCACAACCGCGCTAAAAAGGCAACTTTAATCCGGGGAGGGGGGCCGGGCTGAGCCCCCGCCTGGCAGCGCCCCGACCCCGCTGCCGTCTGTGCCCCCGCGGGTCTCCCGACGGCACCGAGCGGTCCCCGGGACCCCGCGGCTGCGCCGCCCGGAGCTGACGGCGGTTCGGCCTTCGCGGTGCGGGAGAAGCAGAACCGGGAACGGCGGCGGCTGCGCGGGGCGCGGGGAGGCCGCGATGGGGACGCGTCACCTCTTCCTGCCCCGCCAGCGCCGCAGCAGCCACTGGGTGACGAAGGGCCACGCCACGAGGAACAGCAGCAGCGGGTGCGGGGACGCGGGCAGCGGCCACGGAGACTCCGCCTGGAGAGGGGACAGAGAGGTGTGGGGAGAGCGGGGCGGCACCCAACGCCCCGAGCGCCGCTGCCCCTTTTGCGGCCGTCGTCCCGCTGGGGTCGCGCGGGGCAGAACTGCGGGGACGCGTTCCTCACACCTGTCCCTGTGCCTGCCCAGAGCCGCCTCCTGCTGAAGGACCCCTCCCCAGCCCGCTCACCGCCCCCAGCAGCACAGCCGGGGTCGCAGAGCCGCAGGGACGGGACGGTGAGCGCGGGTCGGCAGGGACTGCGCGGCGCTGCCTCCCGACGCACTCACCTGCGCAGCGAGCGGCTCTCCGGGATCGGCCCCGGATGTGTCCTGCAAGACAAGGGGGGCGTTGGGGCACAGCCAGGCACCCCGTCCAGCCACCGCGTCCCCGTCCTGCGACGCGATCGGGACCCGAGGCGATGGGAATCCCGGGGGCAGCGCTCCCCGCTCGGCCCTGGGGCGGCTTCGAGGGCGGCCTCCGCCCTGCCGGTACGCGGCACAACCCGCGGTCTGCCCCCACTCCGCCCCCGGCCCACCCCGAGCTGCCCACCCGTGGGAGCGGTGCCACGTACCTGCCTGGAGGTGAGCAGCTCCAGCTCGCTCAGCCGCTCCAGCACGCGCTGCATGTCGTCCTGCAGGGCCCGCACGGTGCCGGCCACGTGGGCGTCCAGCTCCGGCGGCAGCTGCTGCTCCACGGCGGTGGGCTCAGCCGGGCTCCCCGCATCCTCCTCTGCCCCGGCGAGCTGCGGATCTGTGGGAGCAAAGGGAGGCGACGCTCAGACGCGAGGCGGGGAGGGCGCGTGGCACAGGGACGGCGCTCCGCCGGGAGCAGCGGGGCTCTCTGTCCCAGCACTGCTGGATGGAGGATTTCCACTTCTCGGCCCCAAACCGGCCCCGCTGCCTCCCGACGAGCCCGGTTGCCGGCAGACCGGCAGGTGCCGGCGAGAGCACGGCCGCTCCTCGGCCCCCCGCGCCCGCTTTTATCGGCCTCGTTACAAGTTAACTCCCAAGGTCAAGCAGCCCCGGAGGTTTGCAGAAACATCGGTGGGGAGCTGAGTGTGCTGCGGGCTGCGGAGGGTGGCAGAGCCCCAATGTCTGGCAGGACGGGGACGGCCACCGGGGCTGTTCCTCACTGCGTCCCTGCTGGGGACTGCCGGGATGGCTGCGGCAGCTCCATCCCCTGTGCCAGCACCTCCAGGGACACCGCGGCCGGCCCCACCCGGCACAGCCGTATCCAAGAGCACCGAGCAGACGTTGCTGGCGGGGCTGCACGGTGCTGGAGCTGAAGGACGTACGGCATTCAGCACAGCCCTGACACACTGTGGGACGATAAAGGGATCTGTCCTGGAGGGGAAGCACTGAGCTGCGTGGGAACCAAGGGACGAAGAGGGCGGATGCGGGGATTCGTGGCTACCGACCGTGGGTGCTCACAGCCTCACCCCACACATCCCAGGCAGGCAGGGAGCAGCGGGAGCCGAGCTGCACCCACCTCCGTCAGAGCCCCGGGCTGCGAGGTCGGCACCGCCGCTCCCCTCCCATCTTCTGCCTTCACCCCGCTCTGCCCGCCCAGCCACGCGCCCGGCCGGGGCGCTCTTTGGGAACAGCCCCCGCTCAGCCAGCAGCTGCCCAGCCTGCGCGAGGGTAGAGAAGAACGACCCTGAGACCCCCGGGCCCCACTGCCACCCTGCGAGGCAGGGCTGAGCTGCAGGGGCTCCTCCTGCCGCGAGCCCTCCCACCCGCCCTGCTGCGGCCCCGCAGGGTGGGAGCTCAGGGGGTCTCACAGCGCTCCCAGGAAAGCGGTGAGGCGCCGACGGCAGCGCAGCGGTGTCTGTATGCAGTGCGGCTGCCGGGACCCCAGCACACCTGCAGGCTGTCGTGCCCCGGGGGACGTTACCTGCTCAGGCTCCATCTGCTCCATGGTATCGCAGAACACCTCCCCCTCGGAGTCGCTGGTGCCCTGGCTGCCCTGGCGCGTGTCGGCAGCAGAAGCCAGCCCTGCTCCTGCAAGGAAGCACAGGCAGCGCCGGCGTGACGGGAGGCGGCTGCGGAGCCGCGGTGCGCGTGGGGCGAAAGCTCAGCACGGCCAGCGGGTCTGCGGGCAGCAGAAAGCAGAGGTGTGCACAAAGCAAGGCCTGAATCCCTCAGCAGGAGGCTCAGAGGAAGGAGAAGCGCTCATTCCCGCTGCTCAGGGCCACAAAGCGTCGCTCACACCAAGGAAGGACACTGAGGCACGGGGGGCAAAGGGACGGATTCATCGTGGCTGGGCATGCAGGGACTGCACTCTGCTGCCTGCTGCACTGCAGGGCCTGGCTCACAAGCTGGCACCTGCACAGAGCTCTGTAGGAACTGGGCTGCATCCCGCAGGGACCCACAGCGCAGCCCCTGGGGAGCTGCAGCCCTCAGGGAACGGCACCTCACACCCCACGCGTCCCACTGGATGGAGCCCTCACTGCACACCCCACTCAGCTCCCTCGGGCACAGGCCGGGCGCAGACGCAGCGCTGCTCTGTGACCACACGCGCTGCTGGTGGGAGGGCTGCTGCCAGGTTTGCTCCCCAACAGCACACAGCCAACACCAGGGGCTGCTCCACGCTGGCTGAGCCGTGCGTGCGGCCGGGGGGGCACTGAGACCGCTCCCCCAGCACTGAATGTGTGCCAGGGGCTGCACAGGAAACCCAGGGCCGGGGCTCGGCACAGCAGCTCCGGGGCTGCACAAACCCAGCCGGAGCCGAGGGGTCCTTCCCCCTGTGCAGCACACACCTCCAGGGCGCTATGCCCATCCATGCCTTGCTCTATCCCTCAGCTGCAGTTCAGCAGAATTAGGCCTCTGCACGCAGCCACGAGCAGCACAGTCACCCAACACGCTCAGGGTTACGCTGGGGGTCAGCAGCTGCCCCACAAGAAGCCCCGGCCCTGCATGACACGCAGGCGGGGTTGGACCAGACGTGCCTGAAGCCAACAGCTCTGCGTTGGGACGGAGGCCCGGCCCAGCCCCGTCGCCACTGCCTCCTCCGTGGGGTCTCTGCCGGATGTTGGCCACACCGGGGAGACCAACCTGGCGCCTGCTGCCCGTCCTGCTGCTCCCCGGGCAGCGCGTCCTCCGGGCACTCCAGGGCCGGGCCGCTCGCTCGCTCCTCCTGGCCGCGCTCGGCCGGCTGCTCCTGCTCATCTGCAGGGAGAGAAGGGGAGCAGAGTTAAAGGGCTGCGGATCTCTTTGCGGTGCTGCCCACCCTCTGTGTGGATGGGGGGATGATCCCCTGCACCCCACGCCCCCCCTGGGGTGTTGGAGCCCATGGGGTTAAGTGCAGCCATGCAGCATTTCCAGCAGCCAGGACTTTGCTCCCCGTTCCTGGCCAGGCAGCTATGTGGCAACGCTGCCCTGCACCTCGTCGGGGCTGCCCGGGCACCACCAGCACCCACCCAGCCAGCACAGCCTCCAAAATCACCTCTCTCACCTGGATTATCATTAACAAAAGCTGCAATGACAAAAAGAAAAAAAAAAAAAAAGGCTCACGGGGATCCTAAGAACCTTTAGCACAAATAACTCCGCAGCTTAAGAAGTTTGTTGTTTTAAACCACGTTTCAGGCACCTGGTGTTCATCTGCCTCGCAAGCAGCACTGAGGTTTGGATTGCAATGAGACTGCCCTTTGTAAGTGACAGCGGTGCAGGAGGACACCCACAAGTGGGTAAGGACAGGGAGCTCGGACCCAGCTTCCATGTCACAGAGAAAAACTGAGTCTATTTATGTGTTATTCAGTAAGAAGAACAAAAGCACCCAGGAAGAGGCAGCTGTCGTTGAGGCCGAGCCATGCAGTAACACACCCTACCAATGGGTTTTGGGCGTCTGTGGATGCAGGGGGGGGCAGAGGGGGCAGCGAGTCTGTTTGTCTGACATTAGCATGGCACTGCCAGTTTATACCTGCTGCCAACACAGCCCAAAGCTCACCTGCTGCAGACCTGATGGAGGCGGCGCCCAGCAGCCACACTGAAAGGTTTTTTTTTCCACCGCAAGGCCACCCCAACACCTCCCTACCCCCACAGCCCCCCCCCAGCCCCGTCTCTCCGCACACAGCCGCGTGTTTACATTACGGGATCCGGACGGCGTGCAGCCGCCCCGCCTGGCGCTGTGCCCGCGCCGTGCCGAGCAGGAGGAGCACAGCCCCGCTGCCATGTAGGGCTGCGTGTGGGGCTCCGGGAAGCCAAAGCTCCGCTTTTCTCCTCCGAGTTCGGGGGAGGGAAAGCTCGGGCCGAAGAGCCGCCCGTGTGCCCGCAGCGCCGGCCTGGCGGAACGGGGCGGGACGGCGCCGGGAGCGGCGGCAGCGGGGCGAGGGCTGCGGGCAGGCGCGCGGCACCACTCACCCCCCGCCCGTCGGAAGAAAGCGTCCGGGGGCCGCGGCATGTCGCGGATCACCTCGTAGAGCGGCTCGAAGTAGCGGAACATCTCCTGCGTCGTCTCGTCCGGCCGCACCGTGTCGATGATCTGCGGGCGGCGGGCAGAGCCGTGCAACGGCCCGGAGGGCGGCGCCGCCCGGAGCCCCGCAGCCGCCGTTACCTTCTGGGCCACCTTCTTCATCTCGGCCACGTACGCGGCCATGGCCTCCTCCTTGCTCATCCTGCCCAGGCTGTGCCACGCGTCCCTGCGGGGCGGACGGCGCTGAGCCGGGGCCGACCGACCCCGCGGCGCCCGACCCGGGGCCGGGGGCTCCGTACCACTTATAGCGGCCGATGGGGTCCCAGAAGCCGGGCCGGGGCTCCTGGCAGCGGCCCGCCGTCGCCTGCTTGTAGTAGCTGTAGAAGCGCAGCATCTCCTCGTAGGAAGGCCGGTACGAACCTGGCGCACCGCAACGCCGTCAGCGCGGCTTGGGGCGGCCCCGGCCCCGCTCCCGGCCCGCACTTACCGCTCCGGGGCAGCCCCTGGATGACGCGCACGGCCGCCTGGAACTGCGCCCCGCAGCCCGGCTCCGCCATGGCCCCGCTCCGCCGGCCCCGCCGCCCGGCTCTCCGTGAGGGGACGTCGCGCGGCCAATCACAGCGAGGCTTCCATCGGCGCCGCCGTGCCGCGCCCAATCGGCGCGCCGCTTGCGAAACGGGCCGCGCTGTCCCGCCTCCTCCGAGCCAATAGCGGCGTAGCGCGGGAGCCCCCTGCCGGAGGCGGGGCGCGCTGCAGCCAATGGGAGAGCGGGGAGCGCGCCCTGTGGCGCCCCCTGCCGGCTGCGGGGAGGAACGGCGCGGGGCGGGAGGGGGCGCTGCGGGGACGGCGCGGGGGGACGGAGTGCGGGGACGGGGAGTGGGGGCAGAGAACGGGGACGGGGAGTGGGGACAGCGTGATGGGGCCGGACGTGGGGACAGAGTATGGGACGGGGTATGGGAACGGGGTACGGGGACAGAGTACGGGGACGGGGAGTGGGGACGGGTGATGGGACGGGGCCGAATGAAGGACGGGGCGCGGTGTGGGCTCAGCGCAGACACGGGGCGCTGTAGCAGCGCTGCACCCCCGCATTCCCCCCCGCCCCGCCCCGCATTCCTTCCCTGCGCGTCACCCGCGGAGAATAACGGGGGGGGGTTGGGGGGGGGGCGGTCACACAGCGCTGTTTGTTCACCCCGAGACGGTGCGGGATGGGGGGGGGGGGGGGCGGCTGCACGGGCACGCAATGCATGCATACACACGTACACACATGTATGTGCACGCGCACACGTGCATACGGCTCCACACACACACACACACACACACACACACACATACATGTATGTACACGCAACGCCCCCCCGCTCCAAAATCCCCGCTGCAAACCCAACCCCGGGGCTCCGCACCGCCTCCTCCCCGTACCGCCCCGCTCCGCCCCCGCGCGGCCCCGCACAGCCCCGGCAGCGCCGTACGATGATCTGCGGGCGGAGGGCGCGGCACCGCCCCGAGCGGAGCGGGGGGGTCTTGAAGAAGTTGGGTGAGTGCCGGGGGGTCCCAAAGGGTGGGGGAGTCCCCGTGGTTGGGGGTCTCCGTGGTCAGCGGTGCCCCCCATGGTCGGCATCCCCGTGGTTGGGGGTCCGTGTGGTCGGGGGGCTCCCCGTGGTCAGAGGTCCCCGTGGTCAGAGGTCTCCTTGGTTGGGGGTCGTCGTGGTTGGGGGTCGTCGTGGTCGGGGGAGTCCCCGTGGTTGGGCATCCATTGGTCGGAGGTCTCCATTCATGGAGTTCCCCATAGTTGGGGGTCCCCACGGGCAGGAGTGTACCCCGTGGTCGGGGTCCCCATAGCTGGGAGTCCATGTGGTTGGGAGGTCCAACGGTTGGAGGGGTTCCCCATGGTCAGACACCCCCATGGATGGGGGTCGTCGTGGTCAGGGGAGTCGCTATGGTTTGGAGTCCAATGATTAATGGTCTCTGTGGTTGGAGTCTCCTGTGGTTTGGGGGTCTCCATGGTCAGGGGGGTCGCCCACTGTCGGGGTCCCCATAGTTGGGAGTCCGCCTGGTTGGGGGAATTCCCCATGGTCAGGGGTGTCCATGGTTGGGACCCAGTGGTTGGAGGTCATCATGGTAAGGGTCCTCATGGTTGGGAGTTCCCATAGTCAGAGATCCTCATGGTAATGGGGGTACCCATGGTCAGGGGTCTCCACAGTCATGGGTTCCCATAGTTGGGGGTCTCTGTGGTCAGGGATCCCCATGGTTGGAGTTCCCATGATTGAGGGTCCCCATGGTCAGGGGTGTCCCTATGGCCAGGGGTCGGGGGCCCAGAGTTTGGGAGTTCCCCACAGTTGGGGGTCCGTGCGGTCAGCGGTCCCCATGGTCGGGAACAGCCATTTCCCACCCCAGGAGCGGTGCACGGCCCTGGGGCTGTTGTCAAGGAGTGGTTCCAAAAAATAAATAAAAAGGAGGAAATAATTTCATGGAGAATGGACGGAAATGTCCCGTCAGACCGGGCGTGCGGTCACCGCCAGCCTGGGGACAGGGTTGGGGTGGGGAGGGCGGGTGGCAGCCCCGCTCCTGGTGCTCCCACACTGGATTGCAGCAGCTTTGCTGGCGTTGCACAGCCCTGGCCAAGAGCTCAGCAATGTGAGCACAGCTCTGTGTCCGCTGCTTGGCAGTGTCCCATCCCTCCCAGCCGCACAGTGCGAGAGGAGCTGATGGCAGTGGCTTGTCCCATCCCATCCCATCCCATCCCATCCCGTCCCATCCCATCCCATCTCATCCCGTCCCGTCTCATCCCATATGTCTTGCCCTATCCCACGCCATCCCATCCTGGCGTGTTCGTCTCATCTCGTCTGTCCCTTCTGCCCCTCCTATCTCATCTTACCTGGACTTGTCCCGTCATGTTCTACCTGTGCTGTCATCCATCTCATTTCAAACCATTGTCCTATCCTGTCCATGCTGTTCCGTCCCATCCCATGTTGTCCTGTTCACTCCTGTCTTGTCCCACCAGTCCATCCCATCCCATCGCATCCCATCCCATCGCGTCCCATCCCATCCCATCCCATCCCATCCCATCCCATCCCATCCCATCCCATCCCATCCCATCCCATGATGTCTGTCCTGTCCCATGTCATTTGTCCTGTATGTGCCACCTCATCGTGTCTATCCCACCCCCCTCCACCCCACCCCATCCCATCCCTTCTGTTCCATCCTATTCTGTCTGTCCCATCCCATGTCACCCTGTCCTATTTGTCCTATCCCATCGTATCTCTCCCATCCCATTAGACCCATCCTGTCATGTCTGTCCTGTCCCATCCCATTACATCTTGTGTGTTCCATCCTATCCCATCATGTCTCTCTCATCCCATCCCCACCCCAATCCTCACCCCACCCCACCTCACCCCACCCAACCCCATCCCATCCCCATCCCACTCCATCCTGTCTGTCCCATCCCCATGCCATCCCCATGCCATCCCATCCCCATGCCATGCCATGCCATGCCATGCCATGCCATGCCATGCCATGCCATCCCATCCCATCCCATCCCCATCCCATCCCCATGCCATGCCATGCCATGCCATGCCATGCCATCCCATCCCATCCCATCCCATCCCATCCCATCCCATCCCATCCCATCCCATCCCCATCCCATCCCCATGCCATGCCATGCCATCCCATCCCATCCCATCCCATCCCATCCCATCCCATCCCATCCCATCCCATCCCATCCCATCCCATCGCATCCCCATTCTATCTCATCCCCATTCCATCCCCATCTTACCCCATCCCCATCCCCATGCCATCCCCATCCCCACCCCACTCAATTCCACCCCACCCCACCCCACCCCATCCCATTCCCTCCCACCTCACCCTGTCCCGTCCCGTCCCCCCGCAGGGCTGTCGGAGGATGAGGACCTCCAGCTGATGCTGCAGGGCTCCCTGCTGCGCAAGGTGACGTCGCGGCGGGCGAAGGAGCGGCGGTTCCGCCTGCAGGAGGATGGGGTCACCGTGGTGTCTGAGCGGCGCTTCGGGCGCGCGCCCTCCAAACAGAGCTGTGAGTGCAGGTGTTGGGCCCCCCGGGGCTGGGGGCACTGGTGTGGGCCCCCAGTATGGCCAGTTGGACTAATCCTAACCTTAGCCATAACCGTAACCCTAACCGTAACCGTAACCCTAACCCTAACCCTAACCCTAACCCTAACCCTAACCCAGACCCCTTATGGTACCCAGACTCCAACCCAGGACCCCACTTGGTGATGCCCCGTGGTCCCCATCTGAAAACATGCTTTGCCCCCCAGCCGTGGACCGGTGCCTCCCAGTGCATCCCGTTGCATTCTATTTTATTCCATTGCCTTCCTGCACCCTGTGTATCCTATTGACTCACAGTGCATCCCAGTGTACCCCATTGCATCCTGGTATATCTCAGTGCCTTCCACTGCATCCAGTGTATTCCATCACCTCTCCATCCATCCACTGCCTCCCATTGCATCCCATTGCCTCCCACTGCCTCTCATTGCATCCCATTGCACCCCAGTGCCTCCCAGTGCCTCCCAGTTTATCCCATTGCATCCCAGAGTAACCCATTCCATCCCAGAGCCTCCCAGCATATCCCATTGCATCCCACTGCATCCCATTCTATTTCATTGCATCCCTTTGCATCCCAATGCCTCCCAGTGTATCCCATTGCATCCCAGTACCTTCAGTGCATCCCACTGCATCCCACTGGGTCCTGTTGCTGCCCAATGCATCCCATTGCATTCCAGTGCCTCCCAGTGTATCCCAATGCCTCCCATTGGATCCCATTGGATCCCATTGCCTCCCAGGCTATCCCTTTGCATCCCTGTGTATCCCAGTGCCTCCCAGTGTATCCCATTGCAAGACAGAGCCTCCCATTGCATCCCATAACATCCCATTGTATCCCACAGTATCCCAGTGTCTCCCAGCGTACCCCATTGCATCTCACTACATCCCAGTGAATCCCATTGCATCCCATTTCCTCCCATTGCCTGCCAGGGTATCCCATTGCATTGCAATGCCCCCCTGTATATCTCATTGCATCCCAGTTCCTGCCATTGCATCCCAGTACTTTCCAGTGTCTTCCAGTGCCTCCCAGGGTATCCCATTGCCTCCCGTTTCCTCTCTGTCTTGCCTGGGATTCGTGTCTTTGGCACAGCCCATGGGGACGTTTCTTGGCTCTGGTGTCCCCATGAGGTGCTCACTGGAACCATCCCTTTGTGTCCCCGCAGTCTCCGTTGCGCACATCACAGCAGTGCACCGGGGGCACCATTCGGAGGGGCTGCGCCGGTACGGCCGTGCCATCCCCGAGCAGCACTGCTTCACCATCGCCTTCGAGGGCGGGCGCAGGAACCTGGACCTGGGGGCACGGGATGAGGACGTGGCACTGAGCTGGGTGCGGGGGCTCCGCACGCTGCGGGGGCGGCTGCGGGGCATGAGCCAGCAGGAGAGGCTCGAGCAGTATCCTATGGGGTCAGTGGGGTCCTGGGAACAGCCCGGGGACATCTTGGGGACATCCAGGGACATCTCATGGACAGCCTGGGGACATTGTGGGGACGTGTTGGGGACAGCCTGAGGACAGCTTGGGGACATCTCATGGGGATGTGTTGGGGCAGCCTGGGGACGCTTTAGAGACCGTGGGGGTAGTTTGGAGACAGCGTGAGGACATCTTGGAGACATCCAGGGACATCTCATGGACAGCCTGGGGACATCGTGGGGACGTGTTGGGGACAGCTTGGGGACAGTTTGGGACACTGTGGGGATAGGTTGGAAACAGCCTGAGGATATCTTGGTGACATCTCATGGACAGCCTGGAGGCATCGTGGGGACATCTCGGGGACATGTTGGGGACAGCCTGAGGGCAGCTTGGGGACATCCTCAGGACATCTTGGGGACATGTTAGGGACAGCCTGGGGACAGTCTGGGGACATGCTAGGAACATTTGTGGACATCTTGGGGACAGCCTGGGTATATCCTGGGGAACCCCTGAGGACAGCTTGGGACACCTTGGAGACACTTTGGGGACATCTTGGGGACATCTTGGGGACAGACTGGGGATATCTTGGGAACATGTTGGGGGACACCTTGGGGACAGGTTAAGGACATCTTGGGGTTACCTTGGGGGCAGTTTGGAGACATACTGGGGAAAGCTGGGGGCAGCCTTGGGAAATCTTAGGGATGTGCTGGGGACAACTTGGGGACAGATTGGGCACTTTCCTTAACGCAGCACAGCTGGATCCATGGCATGCTGCAGCGCGCCGATAGGGACAAGGACAACAGGATGTGCTTCCAGGAGGTGCAGATCATGCTGCGCATGGCCAACATCCACATGGACAACGCCTACACCCACCAGCTCTTCGAGGTACCCTCTGCCATCTGATGTCCCTGTCTGTCACCAACTGGCCTAATCCAGAGGATAGAGGGCTGGGGATGATGGCAGAGGGGACACGGCCCACACAGCTCCATAACCCAGGGGACGGGGGGCTGGGGACAATGACAGAAGGATATGGCCCACACAGCCCCAAGGTGACCCGTGAGGCCCCAAGATGGGGGACATTGGGGTGGGGACAAAGAGTCATTGGGTGTCACCATGCCACATCCATGGTGCTCAAGGCAGCGAAGAGATGGAAGACCCCCACTGGGATTTGCACATTCCCTGGGTGCCCCTGGGTGTCTGAGACTCCCAAACACATCCCAGCCCAGGTGGGTCCTTTGGGGTGAGGGTCAATGGCTGCGGTCCCAGTAGGAATGTGACCACTCCGGTGATGGGCGGTTGGAGGACCGGGAGTTGGAGGACTTCTGCCGGCGGCTGCTGCGGCGCCCGGAGCTGGAAGAGCTCTTTGGGCGCTATTCGGGTGAGGACTGCGTGTTGTCGGCCGAGGAGCTGCGGGATTTCCTGCAGGACCAGGGCGAGGAGGGCACCCTGCAGCAGGCCTGCGCCATCATCTGTGCCCACGAGCTCAACGAGAAGGGTAGGGATGGGGATGTCCCCACTGGAGGGTGGGTGGCCGAAGGGCAGAATGGGTACCGTGGGGATGTGGTGGTGGCCACGAGGTGGGCTTGAGGTTCCCCAGGGCTGGAAAAAGTGTCCCTTTGTCCCCCTCACCCTTCCATGGAGGTGGCCTTGTCCCATCTTAGTCGTGGACGTGAAGGTTGGGATGGACACCAAGGGACCTCCGTGTGCCCTAGTGCCATTGCAAGGGTGGATGTGGCACTGCCATGGGGTGGCAGGTTGGGAGCAGTCACCCCATGTCCCTGTAACCAGCAGGATGTGGGAAATGCACCAAGGGATTTCCATGTGCCTTGTGTGCCTTAGTACCAACCCAAGGGTGAATATGCCAGGGGACAGCAGGGGGAGATGGGACACCAAGCGGACATTTGTGCCTTGGTGCCCTGTCAAGTGGGAGGACATTGGGTGGGGACAGAGGATCTCTACATCTTGTGGGTGCCACCATACCACGTCCGTGGTGGTCAAGGCAGTGAAGGGATGGAAGACACCCAATGAATGGGACTTGTGTGTCTTCTGGGTGCCACAGTGCCAGGGTTCAGCACTGCACTGCCTGGGGACATCCATATGGGGACAACCCACGAGGTGCCACCTTTGCCACATCCCCCAGCCCGGCAGCAGGACCTGATGACACTGGATGGCTTCACGATGTACCTCCTGTCACCTGCTGGTGACATCCTCAACCAGGAGCATACCCAGGTACACCAGGACATGAGCCAGCCCCTGTGCCACTACTTCATCTCCTCGTCCCATAACACCTACCTGACCCGCAACCAGATTGGTGGCACCAGCAGCACCGAAGCCTATGTCAGGTGGGTGCCATGAGGTGGCTGTGGTCATGGCGGGGTGGCCCAGGTGATACAAGTACTGATCCAGTGGTGGTGGACTGGGTGACATGGGGACTTACTGGATGATGTGAGTGACACGGTGCGACATGGGGACTCATCCCGCGGTGTAGGGCACTGATGATGGGATGCCGTTGCGTGGAGCTGGACTGCTGGGAGGGTCCCGATGGGGAACCGATCATCAGCCATGGCCATACATTCACCTCCAAAATCCTCTTCCGTGATGTCATTGAGGCCATCCGTGATTATGCCTTCAAGGTAAGGCTGGTGCCATCAGCCCTGGGTGGGCATTGGGTGCTGGTGCTCAGTGCTGCCCACCCCCATCCCCGTCTCTCAGAGATCACCATACCCCGTCATCCTCTCGCTGGAGAACCACTGTGGGGTGAAGCAGCAGGCCACCATGGCGCAGCACATGAAGGCCATCCTTGGGGACATGCTGCTGACACAGCCCCTGGAAGGACAGGACCCCAGCGTCCTCCCATCCCCAGAGGTAAGGCCATCTGTTGTGGTGTCCCCATGTCACCAAGCAGCCCTCAGCTCAGCCCTTCGTCCTGCAGCAGCTGAAGGGGAAGGTCCTGGTGAAGGGCAAGAAGCTGCCGGAGCTGCAGCCTGAGCCCTGCGGTGTCACCTCCATCCTGGATGAAGAGGAGGAAGAGGAGACAGAGGAAGAGGACAGGCTGCAGGTTGTCAATTTTTTGGCGTCTCCATCACCTCAGGGTCACTAGCATTTTAGATTGTCCATTGCTTTGGGGTCTCCATCACCTTGGGATCTCTATCATCTTAGGCTGTCCATTGCTTTGGACTAACATCTTGGGATGTCCGTTGCTTTGGGTTGTCTGTTGCTTTGGGTTGTCCATTGTTTTGAGTTGTCCATTGCTTTGGGGTCTCTAACATCTTGGGTTGTCCATTGCTTTGGGGTCTCCATCACTTTGGGTTCTCCATCACTTTGGGGTGGCTCCGCAGGCCAAAGATGCATCGCATGTGGCCCCAGAGCTGTCAGCCATGGTGGTGTACTGCCAGGCCACCCCCTTCCCCGGCCTGGCCCAGGCCCTACAGCACCCCCGGCCCTATGAGATGTCCTCCTTCAGCGAGAGGAAGGCCCGGAAACTCATCAAGGAGGCAGGTAAGGGCGGAGGGAAGGGGATGGGGTTGGGGACAGAGATGAGGACAGAGCTGCTCTGGCCTCTCCAGGACACAGGTTGTGGTTCTGGGTTGCTGAGGTGGCCCATGGGTTGGGTTGGGGCATCGGCACAGGATGCTCAGGACTGGTGGGAATGGGGGCTCTGGTGAAAAGGTCACCATTTGGGATCTGCCGTTTGGGTGCAGCGTGTGCGTTTGGGATCAGGTCTGGGGTTGGGATTACGTTCAAGTTTTGTGGTCCCTTGGGATCCAGACTCAAGCTTGGGGTCTGAAGTTTGGGGACAGGTTTTGGGTCAGGTTTTGAGGTCCAGGGCACCCATGTGGCCCCCACCCCACTCCACCCAACTGTCCCACTCAGGCCCCGCGTTCATGCGCTACACCTCCCGGCAGCTGAGCCGTGTCTACCCTTTGGGATTGAAGATGACCTCCTCCAACTACAACCCCCAGGAGATGTGGAACGCCGGCTGCCAGCTGGGTGAGCCCCCAGCCCCATATGTCCCCTGAGACCCAACATCCACCCCAATGGCCCCATCTCTGTCCCTACAGTGGCCCTCAACTTCCAGACTCCAGGCTACGAGATGGACCTGAACACCGGGCGCTTCCTGGGCAATGGGGGCTGTGGTTACGTGCTGAAACCCCAATTCCTGCGCAGCCCCCACAGTGGCAGCCCCCGCCCCCTCGTGTTGCGCATCAGGGTGAGAATCCCCTACTGCTGCCACCTGCATCCCATATGGGTGACACCAACCCCATACCCAGCTACGTACCACCTGCCACCCCTTCCCAATGTCCCTTCCCACGGGGACCACGCGGTGCCACCCTGTCCCCCTGCTGTCCCCAGGTCATCACGGCACAGCAGCTGCCAAAGCTGAACCGGGAGAAGCTCAGCTCCATCGTGGACCCCTTTGTTAGGGTGGAGATCTATGGGGTGACGGCGGACTGCAGCAAGCAGCAAACTGCCTACAGGAGCAACAACGGTGATCCCATTATGGTCCCCATTCCTCCCAGTGCATCTCAGCCCCAACCCTTTATGGTCCACATCCCACCCAGCACACCTCAGCCTGGTCCCACTATGGTCCCCATTTCTTTTAATATACCCCGGCCTGGTCCCACCTTTTCCTCCAGTACATCCCAGTGCCGTCCCATTCCACCTGGTACATCTCAACTGGTCCCATTATGATCCCCATTCCTCCCAGTACTTCTCAACCTGGCCCCAGTATGGTCCCCATTCCTCCCCATACATCCCAGCCTGCTCCCACTATACCCCATTCCCTGGGCAGTGACCACCCTGATGCAATCCCGTAGGCTTCAACCCGCGCTGGGAGGAGACGCTCACCTTCCAGCTGCAGGTCCCTGAGCTGGCGTTGGTGCGCTTTGTGGTGGAGGACCACGACAGCACCTCCTGCAATGACTTCGTGGGGCAGTTCACGCTGCCGCTGGGCAGCATGCGGGAAGGTGGGTGCCCCCCTACTGGGGGAGGGCACAACCCTGTGTCTCCTACTCAGTGTCTGCTCTGTCCCCAGGGTACCGCCACATCCACCTGCTCTCCAAGGACGGCGCATCCCTGTCCCCTGCCACGCTCTTTGTGCACGTCACATGCAGATGCCCATGAGGTCCCCGTGGCCAACGCGCTCCTCCATGGTGTTCAGGATGTCCTGCAGGGACAGGATGGGGACACTGCTCTCCAGCCAGGGTGACAGCAGGGCTGCCTGGGGTCCCCAGTGGGGTAGGGGACCCTGTCTGTGTCCCATTTGCTGGCGCTCACACCCCACTTTTCCCCTCTGGCTGAGACCAGGAGATGGGGACATGGTGACAAGCAGGACAGGGTGGTCCAGCCACCACATTCCCATTGCATCTGCAGGAACATGATGGTGACAGCAACTTCACCAGCTCCATCCTGACTCCTTTGGGCTGCAGGGATGGTGCCTGCCACAATGTCCCCAAGGGGACTCTGCCACCACAGCCATGGCGCTGACCTTCTGTATGGTTTGGTGCCCAAGAACCATTGACAGATTTGTACCCAGTGCCCAGTGGGTCGAATAAAGGTTTATTGAACAGCCTGCCCCGCGTCCCCATCACTTGCTGTCACCTGGAGGGGGGGTGGCTTTGGGGACAAAGGGAGGAGATGCAGGGGGAAATGGCTGAGCCCCCTTTTCTGATGCTCTCCCCAGTGCTGGGGGCTCGTTGGAGCCTGATTCACCCCACTGTCCCACAGCCCCAGAAAGTCCCACGTGCTCCTGGCTCTGTGCTCGTAGCTGATGTCCCCATCACCACTGCAGGGCGGCTCTTGGCTCTGTGGGGCACAGGAGGGGACGTAGAGCTGCTTGCATAGTAGGGGGACAGGGACACTGGGAGTGCATAGATGAGCGTGTGCAGCTTTGGAAACCTTTGGCGTGGAGATCGAGAGCGATGGAAACAGATGTCTTCTTGGGAAAAAGGGTCCCATGGAAGAATCCAATCCTGATTCTGAGCCTGTGCAGGAGGCACTGGGGCAGTGGGAAAGGCCGAGCCCCCAGGAAGGCTGATGGCACGTTGTAGGGCACGCAGGCCAGACTTGGATGGCGTGGAGAGAAAAGCATCCGAGCACAGCACGCCGAGGTGGCATGGGGTGGCAGATGAGGAGGTGTTCCAAGCTGGGTCCCCTGCATCTTCGCCCTGGTGAGCACTGAGGGTTCGAGTCTCCGAGGCTGGGGAGGAGAAGGGACAAGGCATTGCTTGCACAAATAGCCCTTAAAACCAAACATCGAGGTGTTCCCAAGCAGGGAGGGATGGCACCAAGGAGGAGGTGGTGGCCTTCAGCAGCTGAATGCACTCGTGCCAGTTTGGAACAGGAAAGATTTAAAATATATATAATATATACTTTTATTATTCACCCGTTAACTCCATTATATGCCAATCATGAGCTAGTTTCAGCAGTTACATTCCCTTGATCATGTCTTTAGGAGGATGCAATTAATTCAAAACAAAGGAGAGCACTGCCAGTGCCTGGGGACGCAGTCGGTGACATCGGTCAGGGCTGGCAGGGCTGGCTCACTTCCACGTGGAGCCACACTCAGCTGGGCCAGGCTCCTCGGTGACACCGTGCCATCCTCACAGGGTCATTTACTGCAACACCAGTCCGACCTGGAGAGCAAAGAGATGTGGGTCACAAGCAACAAGTGACTGTGTGCTACCTCAAACCCAGCCTGGATGGATGGAACTCCCTCCCCATCGCTGCTGGGAGGGCTCGAGCCCCAAACCCATCAGTTCTCTGGGTGAGGAGCTGCTCAAGCAGCCCTGCAGGCATCTCTGTGAGCTCAGTGATGGAGCAAAGCTGTGCTGAAGTGCATGGATTTGTACCCTGTGCGACTCAGATCAGCCCAGACCTCACAGCTGGAGGAGGTGGCAGAAAGCCCTAATTCCACACCTGTCAGACCTCACACCTCTAACGAGCTGTCTGCAGGCTCTCCTGCATTTGGGATGGCAGAGATCCTAATGAATGCCAGAAGTATTAATGAGCTGTTGTGACGCCACGTGGGCAGACTGCAGGAGCACTGTGCTGCACAGCAGGACGGCTCCTGGCTCTCCAGGGCTGCTCCACATATGGTTCCCAACCCACCCAGGACCCCCAGTGAGCAGGATGGATGCTGAGCCACAATGTTGTGTGGTGGAGCAGTTCTGCTCTCTCCAGAGGGGCTCCTGTTGGTATTGCCCCACCATGGTGTCCTGCAGCAGGCTGACACATAGCCCATAGTGCTGCACAGTGGCACTCAAGACATGGAGAAGGGACTGCTGCACCCACTGTGTGTATCTGCCAGCCCACAGCCTCCTCTCAGCCGTAGTTCCCCACCTCTGGAGCCCATCCCACACATCCTCTGGGCTGGAGGACCCCACTCACCTTCTCCGGTGCCATGCTGGGACATTTCCAATTGTACAGGTAATACTGCAGGTTCCCGTCCCCGATCCCAAACTTCAGCTTCTCCAGGAAAGTTTTATTTTCCATGAGATCCAGTGCATTGAAGACGTCAAATCCTTTCTGTATGAGCAAAACACAAAGCCATCAGCTTACGTGCTGGTCAGTTCTCCTGTGTGTGCGCTTCCTGACCCCTCTTTGGCCCTCTGCACCCCAAAAAATGAGGATGATGAGGCTCCAAGCCGCCCAGCCCCTCTGTGCTCACCGACTTGGCGAGGATGAGAGCGTCGCTCATGAGGTCGATGAGAGGCGTTTTGGTGTGGACGTTGTAGAAGGAGTAAGCAGCTTTCAGGCTCTTGTGGGTTGGGTGGTTCATGATGGTGGAGGGCAGCGTGTAGAAGCTCAGGAAGTCTGTCACCTCCCCTGGGGCACTCTGAAAGGCAAAAGTGTGACACCTCAGTGTGTCAGGGCCAGGTTAAAGCCTGCCCAGAGCCTTTAAACTGTAGAATGGGAGCACCAATCTGTTCTATTCTCTGCTCTCGGACCACCCAGCTCCCTCCTGGAGGGGTGAAACTCCCTGCATTTCCACATGGGGTTTTCAGTTTCGGACTGCTGTACGTGCTGTATGGATGGGTTTGAAGTTATGGCCTTGGACTGGATTTCAAATGCATCACTCTGTTTCTGCCACTTCTGCAAACGCCCTTTTAGTCTCCCTGCCATAAAAATGTGGAGATGTGGCACTCAGGGGCGTGGTTGATGGGCACGGTGGGGATGGGTTGGGACTCAGTGATGCCAGAGGTCTCTTCCAACCTTAACAGTGCTAGGAGTGGGCAGAGCGGGGATGGGTTGGGGTTGGACTCGGTGATCTCGGAGGTCTTTTCCAACCATAACGATTCTATGATTCTAAGGGCTCCCTGAGAGCTGGGGCAGCCCCTGCGTAGGAAGCAGCGCCCTGCAGCAGCTCACACCAAGATGATCCCAAGAAAACAGCCCCGCCTCACTCCTCCTGCTCACCTCCACCACGAAGGTGTCGATGATGTTCTCCTGAGGTAGGAACCAGTGCTCCACCTCCTCTCGGCTCATGACGGGCGTCAGGTGGAAATGCTTCAGGTACTCGGTCAGGAGCTTGTGCACTGCAGGGATGTCTTTGTGCTCCATCGGCCGCAAGCCGGGGGTCTTGGGGGTCTGCAGAAAGCAAGAGAAGTCATTTGCACCACTTATAGGGCAGCTTTGTCCCCAAAGGACTGCCTTCACTCCCCAGATGCCTCTGAGCTGAGATGTGGGTCTGACTTTCTGCTCAAAAAGCAGCAGCTATAGAAAAGCAGCCTTCTCCAAATGAAACACGCAGCTCCCACCACCAGAAGGAAACAAACAAGGGCAGGGCAGGTGGTGGCAATCTGAACGCTTTGTTTTTCTCCTCTATCCAGATGGGGAAGTTCCCCAGCAGGACAACTGTGGCGACAGAACCCATCAGTGTGACTGAGGAATGAGGGCCTGACCCAACTCAAGGTCACTGTGAGGCTGTGTTTGGACAGATGAAGGCTGTCACATCTGCATTCCTGTTCTACCAGGAGGACGGGATATGAATCACCGTGAAACAAAAGATCACAGGGATCCTCTGGTTGCGAGGATTCGCCCTCAAAATGCAGGTACACAGGTAAAATAAGCAACGATTAAATAAAATCTAATGGCTTGATAAAGCCATTTACTACATAAACCAGTGCCAGTTCTCCACACAGAGGATTCAGCCTCAGGTGAGGTCTGTGTGTACCCAACTCCCAGCTCACCCACCTCGGGCAACCGGTAAAGCTTCATGGTGCGTTGCATAGTCATGTTCCTGCTCAGGTGGGAGAATTTGACCTCGATGAGTTTCCGAGGGTTCAGGGAGCGGTGCCAGTACCTGCACAAACACATCTGCTGGGGGAGACTGTTCGTGGGCAGCGGGAAGGAGCGTAAGGTTCTCAAAGCTGCCATGAGAGGGCAAGCGAGAACACTGCAAAGGGGACGGCCAGGAGCTCCGGGAGAGAAAAACAAGAGCGTGTGCTGCAGAGCCTCCTGCCTTGTGATAAAGGAGCAGCTTAAGCAAAGCTGCTGGGATAATCCCTGAAGGACACTGCAGGGAGGAGAAACCTGGGCTGGGGCTGATGTGTGCTGCCCCACACCGATAAGTGCAGCCATCCCCATCCTCTGCAGCACGGCAAGGGGCGGGCTGCAGGGCTTTTCATCGGTCCTAAATCTTTTCAGGGAAACGGAGCTCACCTGCATGTCCCCACAGGCTTTGGCAGCACCACTCCTGCTGTGTAAACAGCCTGAAAGATCCCCTCCAGGTGAACCCTCCGTGTGATCTCACGGATCAGGACCGGGGCCACTCGTTTCGAGCGCAGCTTTTTGTGGACACACAGAAAGTTTATCTCCACCATCTTCTTCTCTCTGGGGAAAGAAACAACGCAGAGCGTGAGACCCAACTGTGCTGACCGGGGTCCAACGCCTTGAGCAATTTAATTCCAACTCCCCCAAGACACAGACAAGTCCCATGGGAGGCCAAGGGGCAAGGTCTGGCTTTGCAGAGCTCTCCTTGTAGCTGCCACACAAGGTTTTCCCAGGAAATACAGTCTCCATCCAGCCCTGGAGGATTTCTGTAGGGCCGAGCTCTACGCTGATCTCACTCGTGGTGAAAACAGCCCTCAGGGCTATCGGCTACATGGCATCCTTGCACAGAACCTTGCAGCCCATCCTAAATATCCCCCACCTTGTCCTCCAAGGAGCCAAGCATCTCCATGGCTGAAGGGCATCGACCTGGAATGCCACCAAAGGACAGGATGAGAAACTCATCTGAGCAGCACTTACGTTTCGTAGATGTGGATGGTGGCAGGAATCGCACTGATAAACCCAACCAGCTTCTTGCTGGAGACCACTCTGACACCGCAGTGCCACTGGGGCAGCCAGCCTGGGGGACGCAGCGCCCTGGAGAAGAGACATACACTGGTGGTCACAGCACACCCAAGGTCCTACATGCACCTTCTGCTGCATCCCACCTCCCTGATACATCCCCAAACCTGCTCCGGGCCACCGAGACACCCAGGCAGAAGGACAAGAGGCGACCACAAAGTGACAATGCAGGAATGCTGAGGCATTGCTGCACCTTCTGGCCAAGGCCATCAGTGGCACAGGAGGAAATCAGCATCCCTCGATTCATGAACGCCCCAAGGAAACAGCAGCTCAGCTGTAACAGGTCTCTAAGCGCTGCTGCTGGCAGCGTTACTTGGCAGTCACCTTCATCCTGCAGCTCTGGGTCACTGGGAAGCAGCTGCAGTGCTACGGCCGGGGTTAAGCCAGCAGCATCCCACACCCTCTGCTCTGCGGCTGCGCTGCCACTCACCACAGCAGGAACTCAGGAGAGTAGTCGAAGCGGAACATGTTGTCATCATCTTCCACATAGTTCTCGTTCAGCAGCGTGTACAGCTCCTTCAGCTAAGGGAGAGATCAAGGAGGTCAAGCGAGCTATTCAACCAGCACCGTTCAACTGCTAAAGCCAGCAGCCCTGAACCAGGACCCTGAACACTTCTGGTGTGGCTTCAGCACTCCAAAAATCACTTCCAGCCACCCAAGCACTGAACCGTGCGATGGGGACTCACACACTGAGCTGCCCCTACTCACCACGCCTCTGTCCCCAAGGTCCAGCGCGTCCCAGGTGAAGCCCTGGGGCAAAGTGTATGGCTCCTGGCGGATGTTGTCCTTGTCTGGTTCAACAGGGCCGTGGGTGTTCACCACTTCTCCTGCCAAAGAGAGCAGGGAACTATGAAAGTTACCTCCATCCCCATGGCACCTTGTCTGACCATCCCCATGGCACCTTGTCTGGGCACTCTGCACCTCAGCCTTCGTGCAGGCAAAGCAGCCACAGCAGCGTGGCTGTCAAGAGAAGCACACCAGAGTGATGTGGTGAGGAATTGCCATCAAATGGCACTGACAGAGTTTCCAGGCAATGAGGAGGCAAACAAAGCCCATAGCATGAACTGCTCCCATCACACCTCCGCTTCTGGAAGTGCTCATCCACGGCAGCGCACTCTGCTTTGAGCAGAGATCTGAAATCTGGCCCCAGAATTCTACAGCCATTTGCTACCAGGCCCTAAACAGCCTCGTGCATGTAATGCTGCATGCCTAAAACACCGAGATGGACAACGGGGCAGTCAGTCCAAGCACAGTCAGCAGTTTGGTGCACTGTGGCTGTTTGGTGCCTCTCTTTCCCCACCCCTTTCACGCTGTACCTCCCACCTAATGGGGTTTACAGGCACAGAAGCGCTGTTTGCCACGTCAGGATCCTCTGGTGAAAGGGGCAAACACAAGCCAGGCTTTGCTGCCTCAGTAACCCTGTGCCTGCGGTATTCCACAATGATTTCCCAGCACAAGCACAAAGAGGGACCAAAGCTGGGTATCACTTCCAGCAAACAGCCCTTTGAGACCAAACAAAGCCTCGGACGGATGCTGACAGCATGAAAAGGGAATCAAACGTAGTGTTTGCAGCAAGAGGGGTTGGGAACTGCCTCAGGAAGATTGTGCAGACCATCTGCAGCCACAACAACAACTACATACTATGCTCCCAGCTCCTGGGAGGGCTTCTTGGGACAGCCTGGGGGCTACGGGGAACATACCGAGCTTGGGTACTGGCTGCGTGTCCCAGAACTGGTAGCTGCGCTTGCTGGCCTCCTCCATGGTTTTGGCAGGGCCCTGGCCTACAGAGAAGAGCTCAATGGCTTTCTGAATCTCCTGGATCCTCTCAGCAGGCAAAGAGTTGACCTGAGGGAAAAAAAAAAACAAAAGGACAAAATGAGGATGCTGAGCTTGTAGGCCTGTGTTTCAGCTCCTCGTGAGGAGTGCTGGGGGGTACCAATAGGGTAGGGACAAGCCCTGTACCCCCCATGCTCCTTCCCAAGGCTCTGGCTGCTAGTCCAGGGCAAAGCCGAGAGGGGCAGACAGTCCCTGCTGCTGTTCTTATGCTAATTAAGCAAAAATCAACACCAGGGAACGTTGTCCAAGAGTAGGAAAATGGGTTTGTTGTGCTGGCAGCCGGGCTCGGTGGCACAGAGCGGCCGTTCCCTGCCATCCCCGCTCTGATTTTGGGAAGAGCAGCTGAGAGGCGCCAGTCTGAGCCTTTCAGTGGAGCTGGCTTCGATACCCAGCAACGGGCTGCATTCACCCTGCAGCAACACCTCCCGCAGCAGTGGGAATTCCCATGCACCGAGCCAGGAAATCACTCTAAATCTGAAGGCTTTCAAGCAGCCAAGTGCCTGAATACAACAGCAGGCAGTGTCAGCACTGGGATCATTTTGACTGCCCTGAAAGGTTTGAGATGCTCACCTTCATTGGCTGGTCCTGAGCCTGGTCAGGCTGATCTCCTTTTTCTTTCTTCCGTTTTGGTTTCTTTTTCTTCTTTTTGGCTCCGCTGTCATTCGTTGGACTCAAGCCACTAGGGAACAAAAGAAACATCATTGCAGCTTTTGGGTTGGTTTGTTTTTGGTGTTGGGTTTTTTTTTGAGGACACTTACACAGTCTCCAAAACACTCTAAGGAAAAGAAAAGCTCCCTGTTCCAAGACCTGGCCTCACAGTCCCCTTCCTTCCCTTGTCCTCCAGCTGAGGACCAGGACCTCTGGATGCACTGGGGCCACCCAAGCTGGTGGCCAGGACCAAAGGCTCCCTGCCCCCATAGTTAGAGGCTCCAGCAGCTTTCACACCAGGAGGAACCCCATCGCCAAAAGCCAAGAGATCTGTGTGCATGGATACCTCCTCGGTCCAGGGACCCACGCAGCATCGCTCCAGTCCAAACTCCTGCAAACAAGTTCAGCCCAAGTGGTATCATTCTACCAACAGATAGAAGAGGGGAGAAAAACGTCCCTGATTTCTGAGTGAAGATGTTGTGAGCAGGAGGAAACCAGAGCTGAGTGTTCCGCGTTAGCTGAATTCAGCTGGGGAATGAATGCAGCCCATCAGGCAAAGCACGGAGGAAACGTAATGCGGTGAATGGGAGCTACGCCTGAGTCCTTGGGACTCACAGCCATGCTTGGAGGGATTTTCAATTTTAAACCCACTTAGCAAAGCAAATACCAATGGTTAGAGGTGTTTTCTATTTTAAAGTCCATTTAGCAAAACAAATAGCGTGCCCAATCCCCTCTAACTCCCCAAATTAACCCCCGTGCCCTGCAGAATTGCAAACATCCCCAATCGCAGTGCACGGGGCTGCTCTCCAGCCCATCTGTCAACGAACAGACAGCTCTGCCCGGAGCCCGTGGCTCTCCCAGATGTGCTCACAGCCTTTTTCCTCTCCTATCTCGTCAACTCAAGAGCTGCTCTGATAGATAACATGGGTGGAGAAAGGCACACCGGCTGTGCTAGCAGAACTATCTTGGCACTTGGGGACACGGGTTACTGGCACAGCAGGGACGGGTTGTGGCGGGGCTTGGCAATCTTGGAGGTCTTCTCCAACCTTAATGATTCTTGAAAGAGATGTTAAGGCACAAGGGGAGGCGACGGGAGGCAGCCAGCACGGCGTCACCGCGGGCACAGCGCGCCTGAGCCGCCCACGATGGAGCGCCGGCATCGCTGCACAACGGGAGGGCGGCTGCTGTGGCTGCCTGCAGTTGTGCGAGGCCTCTGGCACGGCCCTGCACCGCGTCCCGATCTCTGCGTTGGAGAGAGATGGGTTCCGAGCTGGATGAAGGCTTGGCTGGATGGCCGCAGCCACAGGGCTGTGCTCAGTGGCTCCATGTGCAGGTGGAGGCGGTGACGAGCGCTGTCCCCCAGGGCTCCATCTTAGGAGCGGTGCTCTTCAATCCCTTTCTCAGTGACACAGAGGATGGGATCAGTGCACCTCAGCAGCTGCAGAGGACACCGAGCTGAGCGGTGCGGCTGCTCCGAGCGGAGGAAGGGCTGCCGTCCAGAGGGACCTGGGTGGGCTTCACAGGTGCCCAAGGCCAGGCTGGATGGGCCCTGGGCAGCCTGACCTGGTGGTTGGCAATCAGCCGAGGTGGGGGCAGGTGGAACTGCATGAGCTTTAAGGTTCCCTCAAATCAAAATCTTTCTACGATTCCAACTCCTCAAACTCCTCCATGCTTAGAAATCAGAGAGGTGACAGATGAGGAGCTGTGTCTGTCCCACATTTAGACACTGGAAAATCCTCCTGACAAACGAGTGTGGCTAATTGGGTGCAGGTAATCTCATTAGGCTGTGGGGGCGGGCAGATGGCAGGGACGTCACAGTGCAGGGCAGCAACACATCATCACTGCGATGCATTCTGCAGCAGACCAGAAACAAAACACTGCTTTCACACAAAGGAAATGAGAATAAACATGAAAGTGTGATTCTCTGTTGGAAAATGAACTCTGTGCTTCACCACAGAGAGGCACTTCCCAGTGCTGACACAGAACCAGGGCGGGGGATCTCAATTCCTCTTTCCTGTCCTTAAAAGGAAAGGAAGTGCTGCTATCGCTCAGTAATAGTGCTGAGTTCCTACAGCCTCGAGCCAAGAGCTGATGGCTCCGAGCACAGACTGGGCACTGGCAGAGGGACAGCCCCAGGCACTGCTCCCAGACACCGCCCCTTTGTGCTGTGCTGGGGACAGCGCTCACCTCACGCCCTTGCAGATGTGGCACCGGGCGATGCGGTTGGTGGACATCAGGACGGGTTGAGGTGTGACTGGATGATCTTACAGGTCTTATCCAACCTTAATTTTCTATGAGTGGGCATGGAGGGGATGGATTTGGGTTGGACTGGGAGATCTTAGTGGTCTTCTCCAGCCTTAATGTTCCATGAGTGGGCATGGTGGGGATGGGTTGGGGTTGGACTGGATGATCTTAGAGGACTCCTCCAAACTTAATGACTCTGTGATTTGCTCAACAGCACCCAATCCTTCCTAACCCACGGCTCACCCATCAGCCACCATTCATCTGAACAGCTGTACTGGGAAATCACACTGAGAAGGCACAGTAACAGTGATTAAATGCCATGTCTGCTCTCTGCTTGGCTCTGGTTCCCGCAAACCTAATCATGTAAGAGCAGAGGAAAAGAGAAACCTTTCCAAGCATGGCTAAACCCATTAAAAGGAGACATGATGCCACACCCAAGAGGCAAATAAAATAGAAATGCACATCTGGGCTGCTGTAAAACAGCCTCTGTAATACGTCTTGCATGACCTTTTATTACCAGACAGGCAAGATCACTGCTGATGGGGAGAGAAAGGCCCTTCATACAATGCAGGTGGGAGCCTGGTGAGGCTCGGATGTGCCATGCAGAGGCACAAAACCTCAGCGTGAATGGTGTGAGATCACTGCCTGTGTCACTGTGTCATCACTTCACACCTCGTGTCCCCCAGCACTGCTCTGATGGGTGCCAAGCAGGTGGCACTGGGTGGCACTGGGTGGCACGGTGATGCTGTAGGAGCCAGCGGGTGCTGGAGGCAGCAGGATGGCACGCACCAACGACACAAAGCACCCAGAATTCGGCATAAAGCTGCAAGATTCCCCGAGGTCTCCGCCCCCCGCCCAACTCCCATCCACGCCACGACCGGGCCCGACCCTGCAGCTTCAGCACACGCTCTCACGCTTAGGAGTGAATGGAAGCTGAACGGCCCGCCCCCATGCCGACCGACAAGCGGCTCGCCCAATCGCAGCGCGCGATGTTATCTGCCGGCCAATCAGCGCGCGCAAGGGGCGGGGCGGCGCTGACTTCCCGGCCGCTGCCCACCTCAATGGGCCCCGCGGCCGCCCCCGCGCCGCGCTCACCCCCGCTTCGAGCCGCGCTCCGCTTCGTTCTCGCAGTCGCTGCAGTGCTCGTGGTCGTTCTCCTCCGCCGACGGCCGCTGAGGCCTCGCTAGCGGCCGCCTCACTGCTGTCTCACTGTCGTCCGCCATCTTGAAACGGGGCCTCGGCGGCTGCCGCACCCCCACAACAAAGCGTTCTGTGATTGGGTGGCGAGCCGCGGGGCATGCCGGGAGCGGTAGTCCGCGCGGGCAGGAGGGGGCCGGACCGGGCGCGGGCGGGAACTACAACTCCCGTCAGCCTTTGCCGCTCCCCACTCGCTCTCTGCTCGAGGGGTCGGACCGATCCCAAAGCGGGCGGCGCTGATTGGCTGAGGGCAGCACTCTCAGTTCCTCCCAGCCAATCGGCGTGCGCTACACTGCGTGGTGCGCGAAGCCGGCAGCGGGTGAGTGCGTGAGGGGGCGAGCCTCTGGGCCTGGCTCAGCCCGGCTGAGGGGCTGCGGTTGGGGGTGTGGCTGCGGATTTCCACGCTGAGATCATGATTTATTTTTTATTTTTTCCCTTTTAATTTCATTTTCTGTCATTGCCGAGCCCCTGGAGCTGGGCTCGGAGTGAAGTTGGTGCACCTTGGCCTTCAAACCCGGCTCCTTGAGATGTGTACCATTAGGCCTCTCTGTTCTGTGTGGTAAAATCATTGAATTTTCCACTTTTTTTTTTTCCCCCTGGTTTTGGCTTTCCTCTTGTTTGTTTGGTTAATTGGTGCAGGCCAGCGCCGCCCCAAACTGCTCTGTTCTGGGGGAAAAGCAGCATCTGTCTCCTGCCCATCTGCAGGAAGGGATGATCGGCCCCTGTGTACAAATCAAACCCACTATCATTAAACATTTACACCTCACAGCACGTTTATACCTCACACCACGGGTCTCATATGGTCTCTGTGGCAGTACAAGTGCTTACAAACTGCATTTGGCTGCATTTTGTATGCCAGCCTTTCACACTGCTCCTTTACCCCTCAGTAATTCCTGCAGCTGTCAGCTCACTGAGGTCTGTAACAGAGGGACAGAAAGAGGTTTGTTGGGACCACGTAACAGAGGGACAGAGGTTCATTGGGATCATGTAACACAGGACAGAAATAGGTTTGTTGGGACCAGGTCCCAGATGGGGCCACAGCTTGGGGTTACTGCGCTTAGAAATGCTGCATTTACTTTACATGGGCAGGAGAGTGTTCTCTTTCTAAACACAGGAGAAGAGTTTCCTCCCTACGAAGCTGTGTACTGATGGCCTGAGCCCCCTCCACTCCCCCACGCCAGCCCTGCCCACATCACAGGGCGTAGAACATCCAGGGCTGGATCCTAGCCCACTCTGAAGGTGAGGGGGGGGGGGGGGGGGGAATACTCCGTGGGGGTCAGATGCTCACTTGGCAACAAAGCTCAGGATTTACATCAGCCTCCCGGAGATCACTGATGTTTGTTGCTGACCTCTCTGAATTCACCCTTCTTGCTGGAGTTAACCCCATTTGTTTGCCAAGAGGAAGGGAAGAGCGGACGTGGTGCTGCTTTGGGCTCTGTGTGCTCTCAGCAGCCACGGAGTGAAGTTGCTGGCAGGTGCTGCTGGCTTTCCTCTCTTTGCTTTAACTCCCACTTCCTCCCTCTGCTGAACTGCCTTCAGCTGCTGCTGAGCGCATCCAGCCCTCTCTGGGTCCCATTTGTGGGACTGAGTCGTGACACAGGTGTCTTTTTCTAGCAAAAAGGAAGCATTGAAATCACACAGATCATCAGGGTTTGGGGCAGGTGCCTCTCCAGGAGCGGCTGTTTCCCCTGGTCTGGCCAGGAGGAGGATAAGGGGTGGCGAAGAGCAGCCCACCACTCCAGGAATGTGGTTGCTAAGGGGATGGAGCCGCTCTCAGCTGATTTGGAAAGGGGCTGAACCAGCCCCAGGGCTATCAGCAGGCACAGGGCTGTGCCTCTCATGCCTCTTTGTGAGCTGACAGCCACGAGCTCACTGCTCAGAGCCCTGATTTCTTGCATCCGTCGCGCTGTCCATGCGGTGCATGCTGTCGATGACAGTGCTGGCTTCCAGGTAATGCAGAGATGCGATTTACTTGCAGGCTCCCGTGGTCTGCGTCCCGATTATGTCAGAGGTAGCTTGTCTCCTCTTGCTCCCCATCTGTTGAGATCAAGCAGAGCTCACTATCTGTCCTCGTGGGCTGAAGTGCTGGGTGAGTTCTTCCCGTTGTCACTGATCCCGTGTCATCCTGCCAGATGTGTTGGTGTCCTCTGATTTGGGATGCTGTAGGTGAGGCACAGCCAGAATCCCCATGCTCTGGGGAAGCCTTGTTTAACCTGGCTCTGTTCTTCAGCATGGGTACCCAGCTCAGAAGGGTGCCAAGACTCTAATAATGTCTCGGTGACTCCCTGAAAATGTATGACTGGGCTCTGAATGAAGTTGCCTGTTGGTATAAATATTTGATGAACAAAACAGCCTCTTCCTGGCACGTTTTCAGCTCTCTCTTTCTATTTCAGAGCACGATGTTCCTGGTCGGGCTCTCGGGTGGAATTGCATCGGGGAAGAGCACGGTGGTGGCCGTACTCCGGGAACTGGGCTGTGCCGTGATTGATGCTGATGTTATTGCCAGAGAGGGTTCGTTCTGCATAGCTGATCTTTCTCCCCGATGTTCCCCTGACAACTGGGATTGATGTGCGGTGACGCGCAGACGGCAGAGGGTGCTCTGGGTACATTAGATCTGCTTCCCTCCCATTCCCCCAGCCGGTGGGGCTGTGTGGAGCAGCTGTCTCAGGGGATTGGAACTAAGATATATTTCTAATAAAAAAAAAAAAAAGAAAGAAAAGAAAAGAAAAAGAAAAAGATCATGTCCTAATAACAAATGCCAGGGGAGATCTTGCCCTGAGTTTCCCTCTCCAGGAGTGCAATGCAGTCAGTGCTTCCCAGCTTTGAAAGCAAGCTCTTGGCAAAATAAATGCATTTCTCCTTACTGTGGGTTCCGTGGGCTGATCCGACCTCCTGAGCCCCAGGACCTTACCCTGTAACTCAGTTACGCTGGGTGGTATCACTGAGCTGAAAGAATTCCCCCGGTGCTGGGTGTTAATACAGAGAAATCCATCCACAAAATCATTTGTGCCTTAATGTGCTCAAAAGAAAAAAAAAGAAAGAAAGAAAAAGAAAAAAAAAGAGGCTGCAAAGATCTCAGCTCAGAGGGAATTCAGCCTGTGCTCCTGCACATCTGTGCCTTCCTGCTTAGAAATCCAGGCGCTGGGTCTGCAGCTGAGCAGCGGTGCAGGCTGTGTCATTCTGGAGTGCTTTTCTGTTTGTTGAAGAACTTACCATGTAGCCACTCAAAGCTGCGATGCTCTCATGTTTTATTGCACTGTAATTCCCCTGGAGGTGCTGGAAATTTGCTAGAGGTGCTCAGAGCCCTCGGAGGCCATAGGAAAACACTATGGATGCTTGATGTCAGTTTTCTACCAATGGCTTCGTTTTTCTCCAATTCCTTTTTTATGTGTGTGTGCTCACTGTATGGATCTCACCCACCCTGAAACGGCCTCAACGTGAAATTCCGATGGAGAAAGAAATTGGTCTTAAAGACTTTTATTAGGTTGGCCCACGGTTACAACCTGTGGCAACGTTCCTGGATTTCTGAGAGGAAATTACATCTGCTCTGCCACTCTCTGTGGCCAGCCTCAGCTTGATCTTAATTACGTTTTTATTATTTCATCCTTTCTGTTGGTGATTTTGATGCCCGTTTAATGTCTGAGTCCCCCCGAATACCTGCTGGGAATTGATCTCTGAGACAGTTGCTGCATTCGTTCTCACAAAGAATGTGGTGGCTGAGGCTAAAAGCAGCACAACAGCTTTGTGACAGCCGGAGCCGTTGGTGCGGCACGTCCGAGGCGGTCGTGGCGCTGAATTAATGTCCGCAGAGCGCTTCGATCCCCAGGTGTCAGCCCTCGGAGGGACCTCGGGCTGAGAGTTTGCAGAGTGCTGCCCGCAGCGCCGGTGCCAGGTGTCTGCCGGTGCGTGCTGGCAGGCAAATGCGCTCTCAAGCTCTGTTATTTAATGAGCAAACCTCATTTGAGGCCGATCGCTGATGCAAAAGCTGCCTGTGCTGTGCGATTGCCTCTGACCTCCGGCTGTTTAATGTTACCAGTGGTGCAGCCCCGCCTGAAGGCCTATCAGCAGATCGTGCGGTACTTCGGCCCCGAGATCCTCCTGGAGAGCGGAGAGATCAACCGCGAGGCGCTGGGAAGCATCATCTTCTCCCAGCCGGAGAAACGGCGGCTGCTGAACGCCATCACCCACCCCGAGATCCAGAAGGAGATGCTGAAGCAAGTCTTGAAGTACTTTGTGCTAGGTAAGGGCGTCGGGGGCTGCTGGCTGTCCCCAGTCACTCTGCTCTCCATGTCAACGTGGAGAAAGGGACAGGGAAAGGGACAGAACCAGCGCTGAGTGACGGCCTTTGTGCTCCGCCGCTGGTGGCCTTTAGCATCGGCGTTCCGAGTATTCATCACTGCCCTTCCTGCCTTTCACTGCTGCCCTTCGCATTCTTCTTCCGTGGCTTAAAGTACATCTGCAGGGCCTGAGAAAGGCATTGTGAGGCCTCTTTGGAGATTGCTCTTTGGATAATGTCATACCTTCTGAAATGGCCAAATATTATTCCCCGCTCCCAACCTCTCTGGGCTTCGATGAAAGCTGCAGAGCACTTTTAGTCTCGATAAGGTGAGAAATGGGCTGACAGCTGTGCTTTCCAAAGTCCCGCTTTTCCCCCTGATAAATATAACAAATACAGCTGTCAGACTTGGTCTAATCAAATGCCAGATAAGATCACCAGCTGTTTTGGAGGTCTCCGTGTAGACAGAAGGATGTCTTAATAGAGTCAGTCTGGTTTTGTGGAGCTTATCGTAGCTGAGCTGCATGACAGCTGAATAGGGCTGTGCGGGGACCCCAAGATTTGGGGTGGAAGGAGCAGAAGGCGAGGGAAACAACAGGCAGGAGAGCTGGGAGCCAAAACATACCGAGTTCTGAACCCAGAACTGCAGAGTTGGAAGGAAGACCCCGTCCTGCCCCTTGGCGAGAGTGCAGTGTGTGTTCAGCAGGCTGCTTTGTCCTCATTAGTCAGGTTTTAATGATTTGGGATAGCTGGATGCTGTCTCCGAGGATTGCTTTGTAAGGAAGGCTCTATTGATCAAGCCATAGGGCAGCGAGAAGCATCTCTGGATAGAGATGCTGGTAAAATGGTGGTTTGCTGGGGGATTGTGCCTTTGTCAGGCTTTTGTTGCCATGGCCTGGTTGGTTGGGGAGCGTTGGCTTTGTAAACCAGCAGAGCTGTCTGCAAGGATCTCCTTGCTCTCTCTGGGAAAAGTGGAACTGCTCAGCTAAAGCTTTCCAGAAGGGAAGAAAACTAAGCTGGAAAATGAGCCGGGAAACATCGGCTTAACTGACTGCAGCCTGGCAGAGCCTCGGACAGCTGAAAGAGAGAAGAGCACATTCTGCTGTGGGCACTGCTCCCCTGGAGAGGCCGGCGACGACGTGTGACTGCTGCTCCTGCCAGCACCGCACTGCCGCTTCCATTTGAGCTTCTTGTTTCATCTCCTCATTATATTTCAGCAGCTTCACCTTTGGTCTGAGATCATCCAGGTTAGGGTTTTGGTTGTTGATTTTTTTTTTTTTCCCCCCTGCAGAAACTTGGAATGAAACCGTTTCCTCTGTCTGAGAGGGAGGAGGGCTCTCGGAGCAGCTGCACTCGTGGAGCTGCAGAGTGTTGCTGGAGCAGCTGCAGTGCACGTGGGAGGCTGCTGTGAATCTGTGTAACGCTGTTCCTTTTGGGGGTGTTGTCGTTCCTGCAGGCTACCGCTATGTGATCCTCGACATCCCTCTGCTCTTCGAGACCAAGAGACTGACCAAGTTCATGAAGCACACCATCCTGGTTTACTGGTAAGTGCCGTGTGCGCCGCAAGCACCGGGACACCACCCCAGCCTTCCCTGCCCCTCTCAGCGCCGCCCTCTGCCCCGCAGCGACCCGCAGACCCAGCTGGCACGCCTGAGGAAGAGGAGCGGGCTGTCCCAGGCTGAGGCCGAAGCACGCATCGCCTCGCAGCTGCCGCTGGACGAGAAGCGCAGGATGGCCACTCACGTCATCGACAACTCCGGCGACCGTGAGAGCACGCGCCAGCAGGTGCTGAGGCTGCACGCGAGGCTGGAGGGTTCCCTGGACTTCCTCTGGGCACGGCTGGCGGTGGGAACGGCCGTGGCCGCTCTCGGAGGGCTGCTGTACATCCTGCTGCAGCATTTCATCTCTTAATTCGCCTTTTTTAGGGTTCTTTTTTTTTTTTTCTTCTCAGTTGTTTTCCAAAGGCCTGGATTTCCAGGTTTGAAAAGGGCACTGAAAGGCCACCTGTTTTAATGAGCTTTGCCAGCTGAATGCAGACAGTGGGGTGAGGTTTCTCCTACTGACTTCCCAAGGTGAATGTGAGTTTTCTCCCATCTCTGTTCTTTAACTCTCTGCTCAGGGTCTGGTGCCCATCTGTGGGGTGAGACAGCTCCCCTGGAGGGGATAAGGCCCTTCTTAGCCCCATGGAGATCTGCATTCAGGCATTCAGCCTCTTCCCTGGCAATCTCTTTATGGGGGGAATAGGTGAGCTCTTAGGTCTGGTTCCTGCTGCTGGGTGTCCCCAGGTTGATCCCCAGTGATTAGATATGGGATTTCCCCTTCTTTCACCTTAAACCTGTGGTTGGGAACCAGCAGCATGTCATTCCCAATGGCTGGGAGTACAGCTGGCTGCTCGCAGCTCCTCTGCCCCTTGTTTCTGCAGCCTAAACAACCCTGTGAGTGTTACCTTCCAAAGGGGGATGATGCTGAGGGTCTGATGCACCCCCAGAGGGTCTGAGACCTGGGAGCTGCCCCATGGAAAGGCACTGCTGGAGAGCATGAGCCTGGGCGAGGCAGGTGCTGGCTCTTGGCGTTTGTTTTAATAAAGCACTAACCAGCAGGCAGTTCCCCGTGGCTCTGAGATTTCCGGGCTGCAGCGCTGCTCTTTTCCTGGCCTTCTCCCAGGCTGTTCCTATGCCGGGGCACGGCTGTGCTCTGTAAAGTTCATTGTGTGCAAGCAAAGCTTACGAGCACATTTATGCGTTCCTGATGCAGGGCCGGTCCCGGTCCCAGGAGCGCTGCAGCCTCTGTTCCTGCAGGGCCGTGGCTCAGCCCTGGCCCTGAGCTCTGCTCTCAGCTCTGGGCTCCTGAGCACCGAGCACAGTGGGGTGTCTGGTCCCACGTTTAGTGTAGCTGTGGGGACCTGCGGGTCCCAGCCCCGGGCTGCTTAGTCTGAGCATCCCGGCACAAGCAATAACCCTCCGTCATGCCCCTCTCCTGCTTTTTAATGTGCCTTTAATTGCAGTGGTGATGTCGGGGCCGGGAGTCCCTCCCAGCAAGCCATAAATCAGAGCTGGAGCAGGACAGGCTAAGCCAGAGATAAGCACTGATTGCGTTCCTCCCTCCCGGCTCACTGCCTCTGCGATAAATGGGGCTGCGATGAGGCCGGGGGGAGTGAGGCTGGCACAGTAATCACATTTGGCGCTCTGCTCCCGCCCCGCTGACGTTTCCCAGGCACTAATGAGTTTAGTAGGGCCGAGAGAGGGCTGATTTCAGGGGGGCTGAGAGGCGCAGTGCTGCCCAGCGTGGGGATGGGGGTGTGCGGTGCCCGGCTGTGGGGCTGCGGTGGGCTCATACCTTGTGTCCTGGCTGCACAGCTGGCACCCGTGGGGAGGACACTGAGCCCAGTGCATGGCTTTGGAATTGGATGCTGCATCCCCCGTGGGTACCCACCTGTGGTCCCCCACCGTGCGTGCCCTTCTCTGGCTGCCATGTCCCTCAGCCTTGGGGACGGGCTGGGGACACACCCCGTGGCCACATCCCTGACCCTCTCGGGGGCACCCTGCACTCAGCGGCTGTCCCCACCGGTGACAAATGGCTCAGCTCTGTGCCATCGACAGCTCAATCGATGGCTCTGGAGGGAACCCGAAGGGCAATGCGCATCCATCTGAGGACATGAGGCCTGCTTGAGACCTTCGTGCTTGTGACACTGGTGGCTGCCACCCAGCGTGGGTCCGTGGAGGCACCCAGGCTGTGGGACAGCGCAGTGTCTCTTTGTCCCCAGGCACGGGCTGGGACCCAACACCCGGGGAGGGGCCGTTGGGGACAGGAGGAGGGGGCTGAGTGGTGTCACTGTGTGGCACCGGTGTCACAGTCGCTGTCACCGTGTGGTCCCTGCAGCATCACAGTGTCACCGTCTCCGCACGGTCCTGCACGCGTGGCACAGTGCTGCAGCACAGCCCCGCGGCGCCACCGCTCGTGGGTGTCACACGGTGTCACTGTCACCGCGCGCTGCACGGGGTGTCACTGCTGCTGCCTGGCCACGGGGTGCCACACAGTGTCACTGCGGCTCCCATGGGTTGTCACAGGGAGTCAGTGTCACTGCCTGGCGCATGGGGTGTCACACAGTGCCATGTCACTGCATGGCCCACGGGTGTCACCCAGCGTCACGTCACCGCCGTCCCGCAGCGCATGGCACAGCGTTGCCGTCAGCGCGTGGCCTGCGGGTGTCACCCAGCGTTGCTGTCACTGCATGGCCCGTGGGGTGTCACGCAGCGTCACTTCACGCCACGGCCACTCCCCTGCACATCCTGTGGGCTGCCACCCCTGTCACTGCACGGTCCCCAACCCACTGGGGGATGCGTCCCCACGGTCCCCGAGTTGGACCCACCCGCCCACCCCGTCCCTGTCCCCCGCTGCCAGGCAAGCAGTGATTTTCCATCAGTCACCGGCTGTCTCGATCAGCCAGGCTCTAATTAAGTATTGGTGTTGGCAGCCCTTAATTGCCAAGCGGTGGGAGGGTGGTGGCCCTGCTGTGCCCACAGCCTCTGTAATGAGCGGCCGTGAGAGGGGATGGGCTAGGGGGATGTACTGCCCCAGCCTCACCCCAAAGCTGCGCCGGGGTCACCCCATAGGATGGGGGGCGTTGCCCAGCACTGGGCTGAGTATGAGGGTTGGCCCGTGCCCAGCTGGCCAGCTAGCTCCGAGTCATCCAGCTAGCCTGTTGGCCAAGTGACCTCCCAGCTAGCCAGAAAGCCTGATGGTCAACTGGCCAGTTAGCCGACCAGCCAGCCCACTGGCCATCAAGTCAACCCGATAGCTAACCAGCGCAGCGCCTGGCCACCCACCAGCAGCCAACCAGCTAGTTGACCAACCAGCTAGCCACCTGCCGGCTAGCCCATAGCCAGCTTCCTAGCCAACCAGCCAGCCCCACCAGCCACCTTGGACAACTCTAGCCAAGCAGGCAACCAAAGAGCCAGTGGGGTGTCTGGTCTGCAGTGGGTGCGTGGTGGCTGGGATCATGGCCAAGGCACTTAGCAGGGACAAGGGAGTGCTGTGCTAGAACTGTGCCTCAGTTTCCCCTTCTGTTTCTTTCTCTCCAGCTCCATGTTGCTGTCACAGTGCCTAGACACCATACCAGATCATCGCTCGTCTAGAAAACTCATTAACACCTTCATTTAATCAGCACTGCTGCCCAACAAGGTGGTCACAGTGCCCTTTCGCAGTGCTGGAGGGGCTGCAGGTCTGGAGGGATGGAAGGATGCAAGGAGGGATGGATGGAGAGATTAAGGTATGAAAGGATGGATGGAAGGACTGATGAATAGAAGGGTGGATGGGTGGATGAATGAAGGGGTGGAGAGATGGGTGGAAGGATGGACAAATGCATGCATGGAAACGTGGATAGATGCATTCATGCATGGATGCATAGACATGTGGAAGGAAGGAAGGAAGGAAGGAAGGAAGGAAGGAAGGAAGGAAGGAAGGAAGGAAGGAAGGAAGGAGGGAAGGAGGGAAGGAGGGAAGGAAGGAAGGAAGGAGGGAAGGAGGGAAGGAGGGAAGGAGGGAAGGAAGGAAGGAAGGAGGGAAGGAGGGAAGGAGGGAAGGAAGGAAGGAGGGAAGGAGGGAAGGAGGGAAGGAAGGAAGGGTGGCTGTTCAGATGGATAATGGATGGGTTTGTGGGTGGATAGGTGCCCCCAGGGCAGTAGGCAGCAGCAGGGGAAGCCCCACACAGGAGCTTTCGCAGCCCATTGATGGCACACCCACCTTGGTGAGCTCATGGGCATTGCACACCTGTGTGCACGTGTGAGCTCCCCCATGCACACAGGCACATGCGCTCACACACGCCCACATGTGCACATACATCCCCACACAGATGTGCACCTCCTCACTTGTGGAGGGGAAACTGAGGCACAGAGCAGCTCTGACCCCATCCCGCAGCCCCACCACCGCCTGCTCGCTCTCTTCTCCAAATCCCAAATCCTCCCTAACGAGCTCCAAGCCGGCAGCAGGGCCATGGCCAGCCCCGTGCCCCTGCGCCATCCCCGTGCCCCACAAGCATTGATCGTGCCCCACACCACCGCGGCCCCTCCGCGCCCCCCGGCCGCCCACCTCCGCCTCGTTCTGCAGAGCAAACAGCCGCGGGCTCGGCTGCGCATCGATTCTGTGAGAGCTGCTGTTTGCTTAACCTTTGCAGAGAGCGGCAGGCGCGCGGCACGAGGAGATGCTGCCTCTCAGCTTTGTCCTTCCCCATCCTTCAGCTGCTAATGGGGCTTTGCTCGCTTGGCTGAGGGGCTGCCGTGACCCACGAGCAGGGGATGGGGATGGGGATCACCCTAGGGTCTCTTCGTGGACCACTCGGGATGTTGTCCCCACTCGCGTGGTGCTGCACATGTGGGGTGATGCTCCTGGTGCTGGCACCATGGGAACGTGGCACTTTGGGGCGGTGGCTGTGCCATGGGATGTGGTTGTTTGGGGTGGTGGCCGTGCTGGTAGGTACACGGTTGTATGAGGTGGTGGCTGCGCCCTGGAGATGCACTGATTTGGGTTCATGGCCATGTCAGTAGGGATGAGGTAGTTTGGGGTGGTGGCTGTGCTATGGGAACAGGGTGGTTTGGGGCTGTGGCTGTGCCAATAGAGACATGATGTTTTGGGGTGGTGGCCATGCCACGGGGACCTGGTGTCCATGCCGACAGGGACAGGATGGTTTGGGATGGTGGCTGCGCCATGAGGATCTGATGGTTTGGAGGTGATGGCTGTGCCATGGGGACATGGTGGTTTGGGGTGGTGACTGTGCCACGGAGATGCAGTGGTTCGGGGTGGCGGCCCTACTGTGGGGACATACTGGTTTGGGGTGGTGAGATGTCCTGTAGTGGCAGCCCTGCTCTGGGGACAAAGTGACATCAGCACACACTGTCTGAGCACAGCAGTGTCCCATTATCCCTCGGCATGAGGCGAGTGCCGTGATTCAATCAGGGGTGTCCAGCGGGGCCCCTCCGTGGCCACACCAGCCGTGTCCCCATCCCCGTGCACAGCTCTGTGCCACCCGTGGGAGCGCTGTGCCGGAGGGTGACTCACGGAGCCCGTGGCCTCGCCGAGGCGTATTTTTAGGAGCTCATTAAAAAAGAAAAGGAAAGGAAAAGGAGGGGAGAGGGAGAAAAGGAGCGGGGAAGCGGCGGCGGAGCGCAGTTATCCTTCACGTGGTGACTGCTTATGGGGACACGGGGACAGCGCAGGGGCGGCACCCCGACCCCAAAATATTCTTAAAGCCCCCAAATCGCCCACGGCCGGCGCTGCGGCTGCGTGTCCCGGGGCTGCGGTGTCACTCCGATGGGTGTCACCGCTCCCCGCGTCCCCGTTGCGATTCGGCCGCGGCGCCGCGGGCGGCTGTCAGTTCCCATCGCGTCGCAGTGCCGGCTGTGACAGGCGGCCGCTCGGCCCCGCAGCCCCCGGTCCTCGGCTGCACAACGCGGGGTGACACGCGGCGGAGCGCGGCCACCAAAGCCCCGGGCGCAGAGCTGGGTGCGCCACAGGGCTTCGTCCTCGCCGTCACCGCCGCTGCCGTGTGTGTGGGGGTGGCATTGCTGGGGACGCCGCGCTCAGCCCCGCTACCGGCAGCAGCGACAGCCCGTGTGGGTCGCGGCGCGGTGCGGGCGTGGGGCTGGGAGGGGTTGGGGCGATGGGGACGTGTTGGGGACGTGGAGTGATGGTGGCCGTGGAGGGGCAGCGTGGCACCGCCGCCCCGTGGGCTGCATTGGGGTGCGGCCCCGCTCCCCGTCCCCAGTGGTCCCTGCTGGGACTGTGGGGACACTGTGGGGACGGTGTCCATTGGGGTATCCTATGGGGTGGGAGCTGTGGGGCACTCTGGGGGCATAGGGCTGCCCCGAGCTTGGGGCTGACGTATGTCCCCTTGGTGTGCGACTGCATGTCCTCCAATGTGCCACATGTGTCCCCTTACCGTCCAACCATGTGTCTCCGTGCGACATGTGTGTCCCCATATGTCACAGGGATGCCCGCTCTGGGCCATCAGGGACACAGGTGACAAACCCAGGGAGCCGTGCCTCGGGCTGAGCCACCCCTCGTCCCAGCGGGGACACAGAGGGGACGTGGGGCGGCAGAACTTCTGACCCCTCCGTGCCACTCGTGCCCCGTGGGCGGCCCCGGGGCTGCACCCCGTACCCGCACCGGGTGGGGGCGTGGCCAGATGGGGGCGTGGCTTTGGGCTACCCGGACGGCTCTGGGGGCGTGGCTCCGCGCGGAGGGGGCGTGGTCTGGGGCGAAGTGGGCGTGGCCAAGGGAGGCTCGGGCGTGACTACATCGGCAGTGGGCGTGGTCACAGCGGGCGGGGGCGTGGCCGGGCGCGGGGGGGCGTGGCCGGGCGCGGAGCGCACCGGAGCTCATCGGAGCGGATCGGAGCGGAGCGGCACCGCCGATCCCCGAACCCCACCGCCCCGCCCGCCCCCAAACCGGCACCATTCCGGCCCAGCGAGCAGCCCCGGCCGGGCGTCGGCTCAGCCTCGGCCGTAAAACTTTGCTGGCGGCCGCTGCGGGCGTGGTGATGGTGCTGGTGCTGGTGGTGCTCATCCCGGTGCTGGTGAGCTCGGCGGGCACCGACGGCCGCTACGAGATGCTGGGCACCTGCCGCATGCTCTGCGAGCCCTACGGGGGCACCGCGCCGGGGGGCGGCCCGCTCCCACCGCCCTCCACGCTGGTGCAGGGGCCGCAGGGCAAAGCGGGCAAACCGGGCAAACCGGGACCGCCGGGACCCCCCGGAGAGCCGGGCCCACCGGGAGCTGCGGGCCCGCCGGGGGTGAGGGGCGAAGCGGGCAAACCGGGGCCGCCCGGGCTGCCGGGTCTGGGGGGTACGGGGGTGGTGAGCACGGCCACCTACAGCACGGTGCCGCGCGTCGCCTTCTATGCCGGCCTGAAGAACCCGCACGAGGGCTATGAGATCCTCAAGTTCGACGACGTGGTCACCAACCTGGGCAACAGCTACGATGCCGCCTCGGGGAAGTTCACCTGTGTCATCCCCGGCACCTATTTCTTCACCTACCACGTCCTGATGCGCGGCGGAGACGGCACCAGCATGTGGGCTGACCTCTGCAAGAATGGGCAGGTATGGGATGGAGGGTCCGGGGAGGTCCTCGGGGGGTCCTGTCCTTCTCCTGCCCACGGGATGCGCATTTCGTGCAGCCCCGGGATGCTCTGTCCTTCTCTTGCCTGTGGGATGTGTGCCCCCACGGTGCTCCGTCCTTCCCTCAGTGGCAGTGATGTGCTCCAGGTCCCTCCCCGCAGCGCCCTGTCCTTCTCCTGCCCACGAAGCGGGCACCCCGGGATGCTCCATCCCTCTTCCAGCTGTGAGATGCGCACCCCCACGGTGCTCCGTCCTCCCAGTGCCAATGATGTGCCCCAGGTGCGTCCCTGAGGTCCCCTATCCTCCTCCTGCCCATGGGATGTGCACCCCCAGGGTGCTCCGTCCCTATTCCAGCCATGGGATGTTCACCCCCAGGGTGCCCTGTCCCTATTCCAGCCATGGGATGTGCACCCCCAGGGTGCTCCGTCCCTATTCCAGCCATGGGATGTGCACCCCCAGGGTGCCCTGTCCCTTTCCCAGCCATGGGATGTGCACCCCATGTTGCTCTGCTCCTCCCCTGCCCATGGGATGCACACCCCCGAGGTGCTCCATCCTTCTCCCAGTGGCAATGACGTGTCCCCATGGGTCCCCTCTCGGTCCCTCTCCTGCCCCTGCGATGTGCCCTGCCGTGCCGTGGGGTGTCCGTGTGCTCCCTGCCGTGTGCCGGTGGCTGTGCCCTGGGGACAGCTGTGCAGGGACAGCAGCTGTAGTGGCCTTGGGCACACTGGGGGGGCTATGAAGTGCTGAACCCACACTGAGGGCAGTGTGAGCCCAGCCCAGAACTGGGTCTGCTGCTCCTCAGTCCTATTTGGGCAGAGATGTCCCCATCCCCAGCTGCTGTGCACCCGTGGGACATCCCCTCCGCCTGGTGACAGCCCCTGGCTGACACACGGTGGGACCGCAGCCCCGGTGCTGAGGCTGCCCCCGTCCCCACCGCCCGCAGCCCCCTCTGTCCCCACATCTCCACCATCCCCATGGCTGAGGCTTCCAGGTGATGTCGCATCCCCGCAACACAAACCCTTCGCCGGAGCTGTGTCTGTCACATTGCAAATGTCACACTGCACCGAGGGGCTCCGAGCTCAGCGGGGTGACACCTCCCCATGGTCTGAGCCACAGCTCTGCCCCGGCAGTTGGGTTTGGCTTTTGGCTGTTGGGTTCTCCCTCCCTTCACTCACAGCCCCAAATCCGAGGCATGAGGGACCCTCAGCGCTTATCTCCATGGCGCTGCCTCCGAGCATCGCTGCACAGTACCCACTGCACTGAGCATTGCCCCGGCACCTCGATGGGGTTTTTCCTTCCTCAAGAGCCCCACAGAGGGATTTGGGAGCCCCGAACCCAGCTGGGAATGGGGTCACCACCCCATCCCTTTGCCATCTGCATCTCCCCATGATTTGAGCCACGGCTTTGCCCCAGCAGTTGGGTTTGACTTTCAGCTGTTGGGTTCTCCCTCCCTTGGCTCACAGCCCCACATTCAGGGCACTCGGGATGCCCGTCACTTATCCCCGCGGCAACAACTCCGAGCCCCCCACGCGGTGCCCATTGCTCTGCGCATCCCCCCAGCATTTGGATGGGGTTTTTCCTTCCCAAATAACCCCACGCAGTGATTTAGGATCCCAAAACACAGCTGGGAACGGGATCAGCGCCCAGCCCTTTGCCATCCCCATGCCGTGGGCTCGTGCCGGCACTAACAGCTGCGCTTCCCGAAGCTGCAAAGCTCCTGTCAAGAGTAAATAAACCCATTCGGGCGTGCGCCTGCAATACAGCTTAATCATCGTCGCGGCCGTCCTCGTCGGGCGCCGGCTTCACAGCCATCCCCACGCGCCGGGTGTTAATTGCCAGCACGATATCAAGGCTCTAATTGGGGTTTGTGTCACAGAAATACGGCCCCAGAGCGAAGTCGGGGTGGTGGGGCTGCACCGCAGCGGTGATGCCCCCATGTTTCCCTATGGAGAAGTGTCCATCGCAGCGCCGGCCGTGCTGCTCGAGTTAATGAGAGCCAGGGGAGCTGCTCCTGGTGATTAATTAGCATTAATTATGATTATTTGTATTAGCTTGTCGCCGTTTTGGCGAGCACGGGGTGACAAAATTGTGTTTGGGAGGAAGATGGATGGATGTCCTCCGTGTTGTGCCTTGTGGGGATGTGGGGGCAGTGGGGGACGGTCTCCAAGGTGCGGCCCCACAGAGGGATGTGTGCGTGGGGCCGCACCTTGGAGAGCCCAAAGGTGCTGTGTTTGACCCCAAGGACCCCAAGGACACGGGGTGCCCCCGAACACCGCACCGCGTCCCTCTGCACTGTGTGGGCACAGAGCTGCAGTGGTCACAGCGGCCACGACACTACTGGGGGCAGCTCACAGCCATGGGGTCAGCAGGGTTGGTGACAGCACTCCCCCAGCTGCCACGTCCCCATTTTGGGCTCTTCTTCCCGCACCCCTCGGCTGCAGGGGCAGCTCCCAGATGTGGGGTTGCTTTTGTTGATATCCCCATTCTGGGCTCCTCTCCTTTCCCACGGGCAGTGCCATGGGGAAACCGAAGCGCAGAGCTGCTGTGCCCCATCTCTGCATCCCCTCCGGTCCTGGGGACACGGCTGCTGGGACAACGCGGTGGCTCTGCTGCCACGGAGCCATTTATCTTCCCTGGTTAGCCAAGGGCTGGCGGGCGCGCGGTGACGAGGCGGCTCCTTAACGAGGGAAGACGGATGGCAGTCGCTGCAGCGGGGACGGGCGGTGTGCTGGGACGTCAGTAGGTTCCAGAGTAAACAGGGGCTGATGGGTGGGATCCGTCACGGCCGTGGGCTGCCTGCGGGTTTGGGGGTGCTGCTGCCTCGGCCCCGATGGCTTTTGTGGTAGCAGCACCCCAGGGGCGGCCGCGGGGCCGTGGTTGTGTCCTTCGGCTGTGGGGTTGGGGCCGTTCCCTGTGAGCCCATTCCTGTCAGTCCTAATTAGGAGCCGCTTCTCCCTGCTGTGCCGCTTTGCATTTCACATGGGATTTTTTACCTGCCGCCTTGTCACTGTCACCCGGCGCGCTGAGATCTCGCTGCAAGGCTCCGGCTCAGATTTGATTACCCCAATAATTCCCTATCAGCCGCAGCCGCAGTGCCACTTCCCTGGGCGGCCGTGGGGCCATTGGGTACGTGTGGGTTTTTACAGGTGTGGGTCTCCCCTCCTGCCCCACGCCTGAGCCGTAACCCCACGTTCAAGCCTATGGGTCAGGGCAGTGGCACCGCTGTCATCACCAGTGCCATCTCGTCCTTCCAGGTCCCATCACCCACGGTGTGGGTCCAAAGAAGCCCGGACAGAGCGGGGAATGGAGCCCATGGGTGTCCCGTGGGGTGTCTGGGTATGGGGTCACGGCGGGGAAGTGTGGCCATGGGATGCAGCTGGGCTAAAGCTGTGTCCCCTGTGCAGGTGCGGGCCAGCGCCATCGCGCAGGATGCGGACCAGAACTACGACTACGCCAGCAACAGCGTCATCCTGCACCTGGATGCGGGCGACGAGGTCTTCATCAAGCTGGACGGGGGCAAAGCCCACGGCGGCAACAACAACAAATACAGCACCTTCTCGGGCTTCATCATCTACTCGGACTGAGCCTGGGCCCACGGCATCACCCCACGGCATCGCCTCACAGCATCGCCCCATGGCATCGCCCCACGCCCACCCAGCCCCACAGCATCCCCACGTGCAGCCCTATGGCCGGCCGCGGGGCCCGGGAGCCCCCTTCCCCATCACCCGCTCACCCCATTGCTGCTAATTCGGGGCGGGGGGAGCAGAGGGGCGGTCCCCTGGCCGTGACCCCCTCGGTGCCCGTGGGATGTGGGTCTGTATGGGGTGCGTCGCACCAGGGTTGTGCCGGGGGAGCTGCCTGGCCGCGGGTGACTCCATGGTAAAGCAGAGCTGTGACCTCTCCCCGTGTGCTGTCTTTGTCCCCGTGTCGGGATGTCACCAGGGTTGGGGACGGCGCCTTCCGGCCTCATTGTCCCCCTCAGCCCGTGGACACAGAGCGCCGTCCCCGGGTGCTGCAGTCCAGGCGGGAGCTGCCGCTGTTGTCCCCTCGCTGTCCCCATGGGGTGACGGTGGGATGGGTCCCTCTGGGGGCTCACGGTGCCCGCTGTAGGGCTGGGCTGTGCAGGGCTGGGTGGTGTGGGGGGCTGTGACACGATGTGGCCCCGTGGCAGAACGTGGCCCCACGAGGGGACCCATCCGCATGGCAGCACGTGGTCAGCCACGTCCCGCGATGGGATGTTGGCCCCATGTGAGAACATGGGCCACGTGACAGAACGCGTCCCCATGGCAGGACGTGTCCCCCCATGGCAGGACGTGTCCCCCCATGACGGGAGGTGTCCCCCCATGGCAGGACGTGTCCCCCCATGATGGGAGGGGTCCCCTCCCGCGCTGAGGCTGCCCTGGGGAAGGGCTGCGCTCCTCCTCCGGGCTTCAGAGGGGGCTCCGCCCCCAGCCCTGCCCCCAGCCCCACGGCGAGGGACCACAAGTCCCGTGATGCCCCGCGCGGAGGCTGGGATCACGTGACGCGGATGAGCCAATGGGAGGCAACGAAGCGAGCGGCCAATCAGAAGGGCGGGAGGGGGCTGCCGGGAGATTTGAACGCGGAGGGCCGGAAGTGGCGGGTGAGTGGGGGGCGCTGCGGGGCTGCGGGGCACGGAGGGGTGCCGTGGGGCCCAGGGCGGGGCTGCCGGGCCTGCGGGGGGCGCTTTGGGGCCGACGGGGGGCTGTGGGCTTCAGGGCGGCGACAGAAGTCGCAACCAAAGGCTGTAGGGCCGCGGGGTCGGCGCGGGGCCCGGAGCGGTGCGGTGCGGTGGGATCTGAAGGGGCTGCGGGGCTTCGGGGTGTCGGCACTGACAGCAAAGAGATCGCAGGGCGCGTAGCGCGGGGGCTGTAGAGCCCCGTGGGTCGGCGCCGGGCCCTATAGGCTCTGAGGGGGGGCTGTAGGGTAGTAGGGGGCGGGCGGGGCCCTATAGGGGGCGGCGCGGGCGGAGGGGTGGGCGGGAGGGGACTGTGGGGGCAGCGGGGGGTCGGCGCTGCAGGGGGGGGTCGTGGCCTCGTGAGACCTCAGAGCCCCCCTCGGGCTGCGCCCCGGGGCTGACCCGCGCCCCTCCCCCCGCCGTGCGCCCATCCCAGGCCGCGTCCCGCGCAGCACTCCGTCCCCATGGCGATGGGCCCCCCGCCCGAGGACGGCACCGTGGCCGTAGTGGTGCGAGTGCGGCCGCCCACCCCCAGCGAGAGGGACGGGGCCGCGCACCCCGTGCTGCACGTCGTTGATCAGCACATCCTCGTCTTCGACCCCGAGGAGCCCGGCGGACCCCCCGGCGCCGCGCTGCCCCCCCGCGGCCCCAAACACCGCGGGAAGGACCTCAAGTTCGTCTTCGATCGCGTTTTTGGGGAGGGGGCCACGCAGGAGGAGGTGTTCCAGCACACGACGCGGGAGGTGTTGGATGGAGTCCTCAATGGCTACAACTGCTCCGGTACGGCATGGAGGGGCTGTCCCACCCCGCTGGGGGCTCAGCAGAGCCGGGGTGTGACCCTCGTGCTGCAGGGGACGTCCTTAGGGTGGGAAGGAGTGTCTGCTGTCATCTCATACCTTGATTTGTGGCAGCGTGGTGGAAAACCCAAAGAAGATGAGGGAGGGAATGGGTCATAAAACAGCAGCACAGGAGCAGACAGTGCTGAACTGCCAACAGCATTGAGCTGGGGGTGCAGGTGTGGTTGGGGTGGGGTGTCCTCTGTGCAGGGCAAACAGTGAGAAAACACTGAGTCGTTGAGCAGGAGGGTGGGGGAGACGGATGTGTGCTGGGATGCTCTGGAGCTGCGGTGCTCCTCGTGCATCTCCCAGCCCTGCAGTGCATACAGACCGGGTCTGAACGCTCCTCGCCCAGCGCTGCAGATCCTCGTGCTGCTTGCAGGCTGTCAGCAGCGCGGCGTAACGAGCTGCACGGCACCGAGCTGGGTGCTGGGACTGCACGGTGCTATTCCTGGCTCTGTCACCGTGCCCACCTGGCAGCATCTCCTGTCTGTATCTGTATGAAATAACTCCCAGATCCTCAAATGAGATATCCCCGAAGCTAATGGGGAGGAAGGCTAAGGTTCTCTAGATTAGTGTCCTGTTCTGATGCTAATGCTTCAGAGAGGGTGTTGAAGGGTTGGGGGAAGTGGATGAATTACAAGGTCTGCAGAAAGAAACTCCTTCACTGGGAGAGGGAGAGCTGGGGGTGCTCAGCTTGTAGGGTGGCTCAAGTGTGGCCTCAAAGTGCCCGAATGGGTGACGGCGTGGGGGACTCGTCCTGTCTTTATCTGCTGAATTAGAGATGCTGACAGCTGAAACGAGAGAGAAATTGCACTGGGGGATAGTGCAGACAGTGCTGAGGGTAATTAACTATTGAACCGCTCTGCGACGGCTGCGAGTGACCCGCTCTGCTGCAGCGTCTGCTGCAGGAACGTCAGCTGCTGACAGTTTCAAACACCCCTCTCCCTCCTTGCAGTGTTTGCCTACGGCGCGACGGGAGCGGGGAAAACCTACACCATGCTGGGCTCAGAGCAGAGCCCCGGCATTATGTACCTCACCATGGCGGAGCTGTACAGGAGGATTGAGGCCAGGAGGGATGAGAAGAGCTGCGAGGTGCTCGTCTCCTACCAGGAGGTACGCGTGTCCCCGGTGTGTTTTGGGGCTGCTGCTGACCCCATAGCACCACAGTGTGTGTCCCTAGTACTCGGGGAACCTGATGTTCACACGGCTGTCCCAGCTGGACCCAGGCTCACCAAACTGGTAGGGAACTGGTGCTGCAGGTTCCTCCCATCTGGGGAATGGGAAGTTTTTCTGCCTTACTGAGCCGCCGCGGTGCCTGCAGTCTGCATAGCAATCTGAAAGGGCTGTGCAGGAGGAGCAGCGGCACGGTGACTTGCAAGTAAAGCCCTCGAGAGCTGTCCTCTGCATTTAGAGCACTGTCAGCTGCTCTGTGTCATGCCTGGGCAGTGCCCTGCAGGGCATTGGGATGGGAGGGACTCATCTGGTCGGATTGTGTGACCCTCATGCACAGAGCTCCTCAGTGCTGGGGTGTAACAGCCATGTATGTGTTCCCTGCTCCAGGTGTACAACGAGCAGATCCATGACCTGCTGGAACCCAAGGGCCCTTTGGCCATCCGGGAGGATCCAGAGAAAGGAGTCGTGGTCCAAGGGCTCTCCTTCCACCAGGTGGGTGTAAGGGGTGGGCCCAGGCTCTGTGCAATGCTGTCCTAGCAGCAAGCGTGACCTGAGCTGAAGGATGCTCCAGGACAGTGGGATGCCTTACATCCCAGTAGTCATTGCTTAATGTTGGGTTGCTGTGGGGGCTACACGGGGCACCCAGCCCACTGATGCCCACCCCTCTTTCCAGCCCAAATCAGCAGAACAGCTCCTGGAGATGTTGGCCAATGGCAACAAAAACCGGACACAGCACCCCACGGACGCCAACGCCACCTCCTCCCGCTCTCATGCGGTCTTCCAGGTGAGGGCTGAATTATAAAACCACAGCATGGTTGGTCTGGAAAGAGCCTTAAAGATCTTAGAACCATGGAATTGCAGCAAGTTGGGTTGGGAGGGACCCCAAAGCCCCCCAGCCCCACCACTGCCATGGACTGGGTGCCCCCCACCAGCTTGGGCTGCCCGGGGCCCCACCTGTGGCCTTGGGACCTCCAGGGCTTATCTGTCCCATTGTCCCCCTCAGCACAGAGCCAGGATTTATGTTCCCTGCTCTCTTTGTCCTCACTGTGTCGGTGCTCTCCCCCACAAACCTTCTGATTGATTTCAATTCCAGCCAGGCCCTTCCCTGAATTAGCAGGGCCGTCACGGCTGCGTGGGGAGACAGGGCTCTGCCTGCAATTTCTGTGTGAACCTGGTGGCTGTGTGCAGGGGAAGTCCAGGTGTCTGGATGCCTTCCCAGCTGGGTGCGTCGCTGGGTGCTGGACTCCTGCCTGCTGCACATCCATTAGCAGTGCTGGAAGTGTGCCCTCCCTGCTGCTAGCTCTGCCTGCTGGCAAGCCAAGCAGGGGGTGGTGAGGGTGCAGGATTGGGATACGACATGGGAACTGGGCTCAGCACTGAGAACACGGCCTGGGTGCTCCCCAGGCACTGCAAGGTGATGTTCAGGGGGACTCCACCAGCATTGGGTTTGCCCGTCCTCGTTGGGTTGTGGCCTCACCAGTGTCTGTGCTCACAGATCTACGTGAAGCAGCAGGACCGCGTTGTCGGCCTCTCTCAGGACCTGCAGGTCGCCAAGATGAGCCTGATTGACCTGGCGGGCTCCGAGCGAGCTTCTGTCACCAACACCAAAGGAGAACGTCTCCGGGAGGGGGCAAACATCAACCGCTCACTGCTGGCCCTCATCAACGTCATCAACGCATTGGCTGATGCAAAGGTAGTACTGTCTGGTGTGCCCTGCTGAGTGCCCAGGTCCCAAAGGCTGAGCAGCCCCTCTCTCTCTTGGTGCAGAGCAAGAAAACCCACATCCCGTATCGGGACAGCAAGCTGACGCGCCTGCTGAAGGACTCCATTGGTGGCAACTGCCGCACCATCATGATTGCTGCTGTCAGCCCCTCCTCGCTGGCCTACGAGGACACCTACAACACTCTCAAGTACGCCAACAGGGCCAAGGAGATCAAGCTGTCGGTGAGGAGCTCATCTTCTGCTGAGGGTTTGGGAGCTGGTGGGAAGCAGTTGGGTTTCACAGCCTGCCCCGGTGCGTGGGGTGGGTCAGCGGGTGCCTCCGTGCTCTGGGTTGGGTGGTCTGCTGGGTTGTGTTATCCAGCTCCTCTGGCCAAATGAAGCTGAGGACGCTGAGTGCACAGTCTGTGCTGAAGCCCCTCATCCCAGCAGGGCTGCTGGCAGGGACAGCAGGTCCCCGTGCATGGCTTGTGCCATCTGCAGGCTCTGCTCCAGCACTGAGGAGGGATCTGTGCTCTGCCCCACTGCTCCTTTGACCTCTTGCCCATCCCTGTCTCTGCAGCTGAAGAGCAACGTGCTCAGCCTCGACTGCCACATCAGTAAATATGCCACGATTTGCGAGCAGCTGAAAACAGAGGTGAGGTGCTCTGTCTTTTAGCTGTGCTTTGATTGGTATGTGCCCCTCTGAGCTCCTCTGCGAGCTGTGTGGTGGTGCTGCCTGCTGGGAGAGCTCTGAGCTCCGTGGGGCAGCTGGTCCAGCTGTGATCCTTCTCTCTGCAGGTGGCAGATCTTCAGGCAAAGCTCCGTGCCTATGAGGATGCTGCCCGGGATGCAGGAAAGCAGATACCAGCACTGCTGCCTCCCCCCAGGTGAGGTTGTGGGGCTGGTGGGGAGGAGAGGCAGAGCTGGGGTGAGCCCTAAAGGAAGCTGGGCTGGGAATCCCAAACGTTGTCCTTATTGATCCGACCCAAAACCCAAACGTGACTGTTTTCCCAATGGATTTATTTCTCCCTGCTCATTTTTGTAGGATGGAAGAAGCCGTCCCAGAGAGCTGCTCAGCCCCGAATGTTTGCAGGGAAAGTGATGGGGAGCAGCAGGAGCTGGGAGCTGGGCAGGATGCTCAGCTGGGAGGAGAGGAGGAGGTGAGAAAAGGAGTGGGAGGGCTGGGGATCAAATGCCCACATGGCACAGAGGGCAGGAGCTCAGTCCTGGAGTGCTGGCTTAGTGTGAGCTCCTTATTGCTAGCAAAACCCCTCAACTCTTAGATAAAGGAGTTTGGAGGATGAGACTCAGCTCCCATTTGGGTCAGATAAGTGACCGCTTTGGGATATTGTTCCAGGTTCTGGAGGAAATGCCCCCCAGCAGCCCCAGCCCCACCCAGCAGACAGATCTGCAGCTGGGAATGAAGAAACCAAACCGCCTTCCACAGCGTTTGTCCCGCAGCCACACAGAGATGTGAGTCCTTCCTCCGTGTGCCCCCTCCTGCTTCAGGTGGCCCAAGCTGACCGATGAGCTGCCTTTGGAAGCAGGGAGACTGCCCCAGCCCAGACGTGTTTATCTGACACTGTCCCCCTCTGTCCCAGGCTCATGGCCACCATTCTGAGCGTTGCCCAGAAGCAGTACTCCCTCCTGAAGGCTGCCAACCTCCTCACTCCTGACATGGTCTCTGAATTCGAGGAGCTGCAGCTCTTGGTGCAGAAGGAGGCAGCTGTGAGCCCTCAACCCACTGACACCAGCGGGGCCCCCCCAGCCCTGAGGACACAGCGGGGCTGTGACGGTGAGCAACCAGCAGCTCTGATCCCTGTCTTTTCTGGTCTCATTTAATGGTTGGTATGCTTGCTCAGTCTATAGTGCTCTCCCTCCTCACTCCCAGTGCCACAATGTGAACTCAGCAGTGAGGCTGAGGGCTCTGCCGACTCTGTTTTCCAGGGACAGATGAGCCCTGCCACAGCACGTTTCCCTTGGAACCACTCTGGTGCTTTTAGGATTTGGGGGTTTGCAGTGGCTCTGTCCCTCTGGGTTCGATGTGAGCGTGGTTTGGTGATACCTGCTGGGAAATGATGGCTTTTGGGGCGATGCTGAGGGCTGGGGATGTATGGGAATGCTGCAGATGGTGCTGACTGTGTGCACTGCTTCTCCTTTAGCATCACCCTCAACGCTCAGCGCTGAGCCCAGCGTCCCCACCACGAGGGCTGCCTTACGCCGCCTGCAGCAGCTCACTGCACTCTCCAGCCCCAAACTGGCAGCAAAGAAGAGGAGGAGATCCGAGATGAGCAACACTTCCAGATTGGAAACACCACACAGCCTCAACACGCGGGCGAAGCGCCAGCGGAAATCCTCCCCACTGAGCGCCGGGGGGGAAGTGGAAGCGCAGCGGAGCCCACACACCCCGTGCCTTAAAGAACCCCAATCCCCACCGCTGCTGCCGTGCTGCACCCCCAAGATCTGCCCTCTGACCGTCACCAAAAGGCGTGCGCCCCTGATGACGTCGGCAGCCCAGAACTGCTGCACCCCAACTGTGTGCGACCTCAATGTGACTTACAGCCTCTCTGAGGACGTCGCCAAGCCGGGAGCGCTCAGCCTGCCCCGGTTCCCCAGCTGGGAGAACGCCCCGTGTGCCCTGAAGAAGCAGGAAGGCCCCTTTGTGCCCAGGTCAGTGCTGTACCACTCGGATACAAACAGCATCCCAAAGACCCTGCTCCTCCTATTCTCTTTGGGCCCGGGGCTGTACCCTCTGACCATTCTTCCTCCCTGCAGAGCCTCCATCCCGGTGTTCTCCATGAAGGGTTCCTCCATCCCAAAGCCATCCTCCATCTCCAAAGGGTCTGTGCAGAAGCGGAGAGGAGCGGTGAGGTGAGACAGCAGCCATTCACTGCTGTGGGTGCTCCCCCATGGGCTGGGACCCCCCTTTTACCTGCTGACAGCCTGGGGTTTCATATGGCCACCCCCACGTGTCCCCTTTTCCTTCACAGCAACGCTTCCTGTTCGCTGGGTGGGATCCAGAGCCACATCACCTCGAGCAGCAGCCGGCGGTCTGCGCAGCCCCAAAGCATCCCAGGTGAGTCCTACAGGCATTCCACTGTGTGATGCCCCATCCCTGATGCGGTTCACACCTAGGGCAAAATACCTGGTGTTGGTGTGTTGGTATGTCTGGGGCTGGTGGGATGTGCTTTTTGGGTTTGCTGCTTCCTTCCTAGGGCCACATCCCTGTGAAGGGGTGGTGGGAGTCTGGGGATGGCTATAAGGATGGGGCTGGCGGTGGGTTTGTAGGTTTTGTTTCTTCATCCCCTTCTGTTCTGTTTCTATCTCAGAGCATCCTCCTCCTGGGCTCACCTGGAAGGGTCGAAGCGGCCCCAGGTAGCTGGCAGTGCCTGACAGCGCCTCCACAGCCCCCACCTCACAAGCTGTGAAGCTGCTGTGCTGATGTCCCTCACATCCAGGACCCCTCACACAGCCCCAAGTGCAGCTGCCGCACCTCTTCCTCACACCCAGGGAGGTAGAAGGGTCACCACCCCAAACGTTGCCCCACTGTCCCCGGGCTGGTGTCCTTGCTCCCTCCTGCCCCCTCCCTCTGCACAGCCCTATGTATTTTGTAGCAGATGGATTGCTGCTGTTCCCTCTCAGCCCCTCTCGGGGTGTCGAGTGCTGACAGATGGGCGATGCTAAGCAATACCACGCGCTTCTAATAAATCTTACAGCTTAAACCCAAAGGAGTGAGGGAAGATGTGGGGCTGCTTCTCCCCCCCTCCCCCCCCCCCCAGCCTCAGAGCAGTGCTGGGCTCCCAGAGGTGGGTTCTTATTGTCCCTTTGGGGCTTCAGAGCGTTTCTCCCTCTGCTGCGGGGTCCTTGGGGCCACCAGCAGAGGTGATGGCTTTGCACTGAGCTCCCAAAAGCTGCATGGCCGCCTTCACCCCACAGCCCCCGGTATGTTCTGGCCTCGTTGTCCCATGCACCGCTCCCCATAGGGACTGGGGTCACTGCTCTCTGCCCTACTTTGCTCTCCCCTCTGTCTTCTCTCAGGCTGGAAGATTCTAATTAAAGCTTCTGTGTTCGCTTGCCTCATTAAGCAGGGGGGGGCTGGCTCTGTGTCCCCGCAGTGACAGCTCTCTGCTTTGATCCCACTGCGTGGGAGCAGGGAGAAAATAAATCCTGGGGGACCACAGTGGGGGCACCCTCTGCCCCATCCCTCCACGTGGATTTGGGGAAGGGAGGGAGGATCCCAAAGGGCCGGCACTGAGTGCAGCAGCAGAGCTGTCCCTGCCCCAGTTGGGCTCTCAGCACATAGGGGATGTGGTTTTGCGGCTGCAGAACCAACCCTGGGCTGAGGGGGCTGGAGCAGGATGCCTGATGCAGGGCTGGGAAGGCAGAGGGGGGGCGTTAAGGGGCTCCCAGTTTCCCTCCCCATTGCTCTGGGTCGGTGCCCGCTGTGGCCCGGCGTTGTCCCCATCCCAGTTGAGTTCTCTCAGCTGTCGGCTGCCACCTAGCTGTCACCTATGGGCTCTGACGGCCATCCGCAGCCCCACTGCGCTGATTCTGGCACACCTCCGGGATGTCCCCATGCCCGCACCCCATCAGGGCCAGCGGTGGCCCTGCGCCCATTGCCACCACCCTCACCCCATGCCCATTTCCCGGCGCTGCACAAAGAGGTCTCATTGCTGTGCTGGGTACACTGAGCCCTTTCAGGCAGCTTTGGCACCGCCAGGCTGGAATGGGCTCGGGACATTTCGGCTGCCTAATTAAAGCTGGCCTTAATTAGCAGCCTCCCTGCACTGCCAGGCCTCCTGGGGTGCACCTCACAGTGCCCCACAGCATGGCGCTCATAGTGCCCCATGGCATCACACCCAGGACCCGCAGTGCCCCACACCGCCACGCTCACGCTGCCCTATGGGCGCTGAGTCCCCGCTCTGCCCCAGGTTTTACCCCGCTCTCTACGGGCACTGCCAGCACACAGGGCTGACCGCCAGCGCTCAGCCGCCCCCGCTGGGTGCCACAAAGCCCAGCTTTGTGCTGCGTGGCCTCCGGCCAACGCCGTGGCCATAAAACCCCATCGCGGCGCACATCGCGCCCACCTTCACCATGGAGAGCCGTCGGTTATCCTACGGCCGCCGCTTCGGCCCCACCGGCTCTGCGTGGAGCCCCACGGAGCGGCCCCGTCCCCGCGGCGCTCACCCCGCGCCCCGCACGTCGGGCAGGATGGATTTCTCTTTGGCCAACGTGCTCAACTCGGAGTTCCGGGAGACGCGCACCAACGAGAAGGTGGAGATGATGGAGCTGAACGACCGCTTCGCCAGTTACATCGAGAAGGTGCGGCTGCTGGAGCAGCGCAATAAGGTGCTGGTGCTGGAGCTGAACCGGGCGCGGGAGCAGCAGCCGTCCCGTCTGGGTGATGTGTACCAGGAGGAGCTGCGGGAGCTGCGGCGCCGCGTGGAGCTGCTGGGCACCGCCAAGGCGCGCGCGGAGGTGCAGAGGGACGGCCTGGCTGAGGAGCTGGGGAGCCTGCGGGAAAAGTATGGGGGGTCCTGCGACGGGGGGGTCCTGCTGTGGGGGCCCAGGGGTGGTGGGGACCGAGGTGGGCACCAGGACCAGGATGGGGACCAATGTGGGGATGGGGACCAGAGCGGCGATGAGGATTTAGGTGGTGGTGGGGACTGAGGTAGCCACTGTGACCAGGGAGATAATGGGGACCAGGGAGATAATGGGGACCGGGGGGATAATGGGGACTGGGACGGCCACCAGGACCAGGATGGGGACCAGCGTGGTGATGGGCAATGAGATGGTCACCGGGGCCAGAGTGGCAACAGGGAGCAAGGTGATGCTGGGGAACAAAGTGGCCACCAGGACTGTGTTTGATGATGGGGGCCGGACCAAGATTGATAATGGGGACCAGGATGATAATGGGGATTTAGGTGTTACTGGGGATCAGAGTGGCCACCACAACCAGGATGAGGGCTAAGGTGGTGATGAGGACCACTGTGGACACCATGACCTTAGTGCTCCCAGGGACAAAGGTGTCCATTGGAACAAGTATCAGGGTGCCCAGCAGCACTAAGGGGGTCACCAGGACCAGGATGACAACCAGGGTAGTGATGGGAACTGAGGCGACCACCAGAACTAGGAAATGGCTACTGGGATGGTATGAGTGCAATGGGGCTGCTCTGGGGGGGAGTCTGTCTATGGGGCTGAGCTGCAGGTGGCCACCGTGAGTAATGAGCAACTGCCTAACGAGTAATGGCACCTAATGAGTAACAACGTGTCATTGCTCTGTTGAAGGCTGCAGCAGGAGGTCAACCTGCGGCTGGAGGCCGAGAGCACCCTGGCTGCGTACCGGCAGGTGAGGGCAGGGGATGAGGTGGGGAGTGGGTGTCAGCCCCCCTCTCTGGGTCTCCTGGGACAGGGCTGGGCTGGGATGGGATGACAGGGGGTGCGATGGAGGGATGGGGGCATGGGTCCCCATGCTCACCCTGGGGACGATCCCTCCGTGTCACATGGTGGCAGGACGTTGATGCTGCTGCCCTGGCTCGCCTCGACCTGGAGCGTCGTGTGGGGTCCCTGCAGGACGAGGTGGCCTTCCTCCAGAAGGTGCACGAGGAGGTAACGTTGCTGTGGTGTGAGGCTCCGGGGTGGATCCCGTGGCTTCACTGACCCCAGTTCCCTGCAGGAGCTGCGGGAGCTGCAGGAGCAGCTGGCCCAGCACCAGGTGCACGTGGAGGTGGATGCCAGCAAGCCAGACCTGACGGCAGCGCTGCGCGATATCCGCACGCAGTACGAGGCCATGGCTGCCAGCAACATGCAGGAGACCGAGGAGTGGTACAAGTCCAAGGTGCGGGTGGCACCCTGTCCCCGTATATCACCTCCATGGGTTGGCTTGGCTTCTCCTGTGGCTGGGTGGCTCTATGGAGCAACGGTACGGGAGAGTTGACCCTCTGGTGTATCCCTTCCAGTTTGCAGACCTGACGGATGCGGCTGCCCGGCACGCAGAGGCCCTACGTGCAGCCAAGCACGAGGCCAACGAGTACCGGCGGCAGCTGCAGGCCCTCACCTGCGACCTGGAGGCTCTGCGGGGCTCGGTAGGTGCCAACCATGGGGTGTGAGGTGGGACGCATCTTTGGGTCACGGTGCCATGGGTGCCCATGGAAGGAGGTGGCATTAAGGGCATCGTGTCCCACGGTGCTCACCAGAACGAGTCCCTGGAGAGGCAGCTGCGGGAGCTGGAGGAGCGCTATGCGCTGGAGACGTCCGCCTACCAGGACACGGTGGGGCGGCTGGAGGAGGACATCCGCAGCCTCAAGGAGGAGATGGGGCGGCACCTGCAGGAATACCAGGACCTGCTCAACGTCAAGCTGGCCCTCGACATCGAGATCGCCACGTACCGCAAGCTGCTGGAGGGCGAGGAGAGCAGGTGATGAACCCCCCCGCCCTGAAGCATCCCTGGGTCTTTTTGTTCCCACTGGGTTTGGGGAGCACCCTGCAGCCCTCCTGCCTCACCCATGGGCTGGTGGGGACCCGGTGCTCTCCCCGACGTTCCCGTTGCTCCCACAGGATCACTGTCCCTGTGCAGAGCTTCTCCAACCTGCAGATCCGAGGTGAGGCTGCGGCCGTGCATGGGATGGGGGTAGGATGGGCTGCCAGGTCTCTGTGCCTGAAGGGTCCCCCACAGAGTCCCAAGATGGGGGGATGAGCATGCCATGGCTGCATCCCCACTGCCAGCTATTCTCCCAAGGTCAACCCTGTTGCTGAGGCCAATGACATCTCCAAGGCCAACCTCACTGATGAGGACAATTGTACTCTCAGTGCCAACTGTGTACCCAACACCAACTGCGTCCCCAGTGCTACCCTCGTCCCCAGTGCTTCATACTCAGTGTCAACCACAACCCAGTGCCCACCATTCCCCTGAGCACAATACTGTCCCTAAAGCCAACCACATCTCAAAGCTACCCACGTCACTAAGGCCAACAACATTGATGAAGCCAATCATATCCCCAGTGCCAACTGCATCCCCAGGACCAGCCATATACCGAAGCCAGACACATCCTCAGTGCTAGCCATGTCCCCAGTGCCACCTTCATTCCCAAGGTCACAACCTCGTCCCCAGCCACAACCCAGTGCCAACATTTCTCCTGAGGCCAATAGTGTTCACTCCCACAGATCAGGATTTTTCCAGCCCAACTAGTTCCTTTTGGACCCCTTCAAGGTATATGGGTGAAGGGGCCATGCTGGGGACACTGGGTCACTACCCTGTCCCATCCATGTACCCTAGAGACCAGCCTGGACACCAAATCTGTGTCAGAAGCTCACGTGAAGAGAAGCATTGTGGTTAAAACAGTGGAGACGAGAGATGGAGAGGTGGGAAATCTTCATCTGTGCCTTCCACACCCGTTCCCCTGCATCCTCAAGGTGTCCCCGAGGGGGGACACTCATCATGTGCACAGGCCATGTCCCCAGACATGTTCAGACGGACCTGAGTGGGGTGACAGTCCCTCTCCCTCTGCTTCCAGGTGATCAAGGAGTCCAAGCAGGAGCACAAGGAGGTGGTGTAGGGTGTGAGAGCCACAGCCACGCTTGTAGCCATAGCTCTGTAGATCCCATCCGACGCTGCGAGGGAGCCCTGCGGTGGGGCTGGAGCCACAGGAGAAACCCACCCTCACCTCTCCCACCACCCCATGCCCCAGGGTCCCCTGTGTTGGTCCGGCCAGGACTGAGATATGGGGCATTTCTCCCCGCTTCCCACCTCCCTGGTCCAGGAGGCCACCTCGAGTGTTCCCACCATGTCCTGGGCATCCCTGGGAGGGCTGGAGGGGACACAGTACCGCATGGGCAGGGATGTTTTCCTGTTGCCGAGCAGCAGTTGGGCTTAGCCAAGAGGTGCAGGCAGGAGGAAGAGGAGGATGGAGCATACGGGGAGGCAGGTTGATGTTGGGATGGGGAGAAGGGTGATGGAGTGGGATCTGAGCAGGGTGCCTGGGAATACAGAGTGGTTGTGGGGTTGGAGCAGCAATGGGCACAGTAGGCTGGGAGTTCTTGTTGGCTTTTCCAGGGCACAGTGCCATGGGACTGTTCTGACCCTAATAGCACGCCCCCCGCTAAGATGTCTTCATCTCCAGAGATGAGGAGACATTCCAGGGGGCTTGTGGGCCAAGCTCAGCTCTGCATGGGCATTCTCAAAGGGTTGGAAGAAGTCTGTTGTCCCTTGGCACCATGTGGCCCTGTCTCCTGTGCACTCTCCCAGTGCATGTCACCCACCTGGGGCCCCCGCAGACCCCATACTCACTTTGTTTTAGCCACTGACCATGAGCTAAATGTGCCCTGCTGCCACCTAACACAGCAGCACCCACTCACCAGCACTCCCCCTACCCCATAAGGTGAGCTCATAGGGTGCCACTCATGTACCACCCCACTTATCTCCACATCCCCTAGCTCAGTGCTGAGCTTTGCAGATCCTAACTCCACAGGGGCCATTCTCAGGGCAGGATGTGTTATGGGGTGACGGTGCCAAGGGTCACTTTGTCCCCCATGAGCTGGATGGAGCTTTGCAGCCATTATTGCTACTGGATTAACTCCCAAACACTGCGACAACACGAGATGTGAAATAAAGCCTAACACAACTGCTGTGTCAGTGGTCATGACTGTAACCTGCAGGACAAGCTGCAATGTGGTGTGTTTTTGGGATCAGTCAGGGCAGAGGAACCCTTTGGGTGCCCGAAGGTTCCTCACTGTGGGACCAAGGCTCAGCCCTGAGCCCCAGGTCATGGCCAATGCATTCTGTCATCACAGAATATCCCCAGCTGGAAGGGATGTGGATCAGAGCCCAACTCCTGGCTCTGCACAGCACCACCCAAACCCATACCCAAACCCTATGTATGAGAGCGGTGTCCCAACGCTCCTTGAGCTCCGTCCCACTGCATTCTGGTGTAGAAGGAAAATAGAAATGTGTACGTTTAAACTCAGCTTCTTAAAAATGAGATTGCTCAGCTGAGGATCTTGCACAAACATTGAGTGTCTTGAAATGTTGGTGCCCTTTGGGGCACAGTTGGCACTGGGAATAGGAGGGTCCTTGTCACTGATGTTGGCCTTGGTGGGTAGCTTTGGGCTGCGGTTGGCCCTGGGGAACACAGTTGGCACAGGGGTATGATTGGCACTTTTTAAAAGGTAAGGAAAGCCAGAATTAATTGGAGTAGAACAGTCTGGAGGATTTCAGTGTCCTCTTAGAAAAACAGCACTAATAAATCACCGACATGGCAGAAGAACTCCAGGGTGCTTAGCCAGAAAACACTGTGACAGCTCCAGCCATTCATTCAAAAAGGATTACGCTGAGGTTAAAACCCCACCACGAGCCTTCAGTGCAGCCAGGAAGTGACACAGTGGTGGGAAATCCCTGCCACAGCTCAATGGGACTTTCCACTTTGGTCTTCACCACTGCGCAACCCCGAGCGGAGGATAAGAGGGCATTGGCAGCGTTTCTAGCGGTCAAAACTCGATGAATTTCCCACAAGGTGTAAGATTGAGGCTACACCCTCACAGAGTACCGCAGCACCCGCGAGCAGCAGCGGCACAAGTGGACGCCGATGAAGATGGCCCCAACGAGGACGTAGCTCACGCCGATGGCCTTGATGATGTAGATCGTCTCGGGGTCGTCGAGCGAGCGGCGGCGCTGGGCCTCGTAGCTCACTCTGAGCCGCAGGCCGGCCGCCAGTTTGCCCTCCCTCCAGCAGAAGTAGGTGCCTCTGTCGCTGAAGCGGACCCGCCGGATGTGCAGGTGGTTTCCGTGGTCGATGAAGACGCGCATGGTCTTGTTGACACCCACGAGGTAGCGGGAGCGGTACAGCCGCACCGAGCCCTTGTCCCACGCCACGGCGTGCTCGGGCCGGGCCCCGGGGCAGGCGATGACCAGATCTCTTCCAAGGGGATGCCTGTAGAACTGCGTGGGGACGCGGGGCAGCCAGGGCTTCTGGCCCAGCTTGTAGATGACGTTGGAGATGGCCTGCACGCCTTCCTGCGGGTTGTTCTCCTGCGGACACGGGGCCATGCAGCTCCGGACCGCCACCTCAGGCTTCCAGCGGCGGCCGGAGCGCTGGAGCCGTGCGGGAACAGCCCTGGAGCCGCAGGAGGTGACGTTGGGCAGCACGGTGCGGTAGCGCGGGTGCAGCCGGGCGCTCTGCACGTAGCAGAGCCCGATGCGCCGCTGCTCACCTCGCACCCCGCAGCGGTCGCATTTGGTCCAGTCCCAGAAGGTGGTGAAGAGGCTGAAGGCCTTCCCTGTGTAATCATCCTGGACGTGCTGTCCTATGTCCAAGAATGCCACTGTGATGTGCTTGGTGGGCTGCACATCCACGTCATAGCCATAAAAAAAGTCCCCTTTCTTTGTGCCACACATGTAGTGGCCCGAGTCCGACACCTGGGCGCGGAAAATGATGAGGCTGAACATCCGGATGGTGAAACGCTTCAGTACATCACTGCCCACGTGGATGTGGCCCGAGTCGAGCACCATGTTGCCAGAAAAGTCTGTCAGGACGGTGGTTTCATGGCCTCCCATGTTCTTCTGGAAATACCAGACGACGTTGGAGACCTCCTCGGGCTTGCAGTTGCAGGGGAGCTCGAAGGTCATGTCGGCCAAGTAGGCGGCGTTGTCAAACATCAGGAAAGCAGGGCACACCATGCGCCTGAATATGTCTTCTTTCTCCTCAATCGCGAAAGAGTGGAGAACATCTGCCATGCAGAGGAGAAGGACGGCTCCCAGCAGCCCCATCTCCATCCTAGGTGTGAGACACAGGCCCTAGAACCCTTCCAGCTGCTCTAGAACCTTTCCAGGTGTTCTAGAATGTGCTGTGCTATGGGGCAACCAGCAGAGAGCTCCATCGCGTAGCATGGCCATGGAGGCAAAATGGAGGGGGGGAACAAGGGAATCGCTGTTGTTTTATTGAAAAAAAGTAAATGTTAAGGATTGCACCAACTCTTCTGTAGACAGTGATCATGGAGAATCTCCCTGTTGGCAGCTTCGTCTGTAGCCCAGAACCAGAGGTTGCACACAAGATGCTGAGAGTTCCATAACCTCCCTGTTGTATCAGTATTCCCCACACTGATTCTGGGAGCCCCCCCGGATCTTCCCTTTTTGTTTAAGACATTACCTCTTGGCTTTCTGTTAGCCTCCAGGCTGGCAAGTGTAACACAAAGGCAACAAGAATGGCACCTACAACAGACTGCAGGGACACGCACATCCCCAAGATACGTGCCACAAAACCCTACACTCAAGTGCCAAGAGAAGCCTGAAATTAGGGGCCCAGAGTTTCTATAGAGAATGTGGGAGAGGGTGAGTTATAGCCAGGCAGGGCTTTTTGCTCTTTTTGCCTTTTGCTCCTCTAGCTGGGTTTTTGATCAAAACGGACTTGGTAGTTGATTCTGAGCTGAATTCAAGGGTAGCAGTGTAGTACACACTGTGCTCTCCAGCACTCTTGGGAGATCTTCCCACACTAGACCTGCAGGAGAGTGTGGTGGGCAGGTGCTGAGCTGTACCATATGAGAGCCTTTCTGAAGTCTGCAGCCTAAACAGAATGGCTAATCAATCCAGACATGGTAATACATAGCATTGGAGAGTCCTTCTGTTACACTGCTGTCTGACAGTTCCTTCTAAGTTTCGATTTATGTACAATTTAGGCAAACCATGGTCCAGGACCAGGGGGGTAACAGCATTTCTGAGGTTTACACCAAACCCTGATTAAAACAGCTGGTTGGGTCAGTCCCAGTATTACCACCTTGTGCTGCATTCCCACCCCCACCAGCCCTCGCTGTGTGGTTGAGCATGAAATGTCCCGGATTACATTTCTTAAATCCAGAGTGACAATGGACAGAGATGAAAAAGGGAAAGGACTACTTGGGTTTTGGTCTCTCCTCCATACATGCCAGCCTAAATGTTCTTTCTCTCATTTATTCTCCCCACCTAAGAGATTCTCACAGAGCTGTCCTGTGAGGACACCGACCCAGAGATCACAAGGAACACAATGTCTGTTGTTAACCTTTATTTGGCAGAAGCACTGCTGCTCCTTCAGCTGGCCTGGTAGCATCTCATCAGCTCCATCACTCTCCTTTCCTCGGCTTCTTTCTGCAAGCTGCTGTCAGTGGGGTGGGCTTCCACCTCTGCTTTGCCACTGGGATGGCCAGGGCTCCAGTAACCCCCACTCATGCTCTGCAGCTTCCTAAACAGATCCCTGGTGCTCTCCTTCTCCGATGTGCTCAGAAGATCCAGGTTTAACCCAAAGCGTTTGGTGCTGGAAAGGCTCTGTAAGATCTGAAGGACAGCATCTCTGTCTTCATGGCAGACGTTCTCTGCCAGCACAGTAAGGAACTCACCCAGGAGGCCAAAACCCAGCTCAGTCTGAAAGATCCTGCTCAAGGCCTTCCCCTCCAGCTTAAGCAAAAGCTGATATTTTTCTTTTCCACTTTTTAAGCACCTGCGCCAATCTCTGTAAAATTCGGCAGAGGTTCCGGGCAGCTGCTCCAGTTCCTGAAGGAGAAAATAATCGTCAAGTTTTTTGTTTTGTTCCTCACAAAGGTTTTTATTCCCCCCTCGCTCCCCCCCTTATCAGTCTTTGGCTGTCTGACAGATGCTTCTTGTACAAAGAGCTGCACAAAGCTTGTGAGGCAGCAACACATGCAAAGAGACAAAGGGATATCAGGTTCATCGAGCCCAAGAGAAACCAGAGGACTTCGGAGAAAAATAAAGGAAGAGTGGGTGAGAGATGAAATGCAGTGCATGTGAACACAGGAACCCAAACGCACTGCCCACTCTGGATCCAGCATCCACTGAAAGGGATCTCTCGGAGACTGTGATAATTCCACCGAAATTTGGGTCCCTCTCAAGCAAACCAAACAGGTGAGGAGAAAAAAAGCTAAAGGGCTTAAAACTCAGAAAATACATTGGTTTATATATCCTATTTATATACCCTAACTCTATATAAACACCCTATCATACTGTCTCGTAACATATTGTAACACACACCCGCAGTAGAGCACTTGGACTAAAAGAGATACCCAGCTCAATGTGGCACCTCCAGATAAAAAGAAATCCTGTTCATATGATATGTAATTGAACTGCTGAACTCATACTGCTGACTGGAGAAGGATTAAAATGTTTGGGCTTTTATACAGATCCTGAGAATGAGGCGCAGCAGCATCAGGCAGTGTCTGAACGTGAAATGGAGAGGCCCTGGAGATCAGAGCCTGAGCACTAATGGGATTAGGAACAGCATTTGCTCTGGAGAGATCACTGCTCAGTCCAAGCGAAGACAAAGCTGCCTTAGAAGAGCTGCAGAAAGGATCTCATCACAAACAGGCAGACGAAATTCACTGTCAAAAAATTTTGTGCACAACATCTCCAGCTGGGGAACAGTCCAGAACAGACTCCATCACCTCCCCCACCAGGCTGCAGTCCCACTGCCATCGTGCCGCTGGGCTGCTGGGAGTCCCCCCGGGCATTCTGCTGAAAACACCAAAATGGCAAAGCCAACACTGGGGGCTAACAGCAAACCAGTTGAGAGTAGTGACTGTTTTTTATCTCTGCAAATCTGGTGGGTGCCTGAACCTCAAGTGCTGCCTGCATCAAGATAACCCAGCACCAGAGAGGGAAGGGAAAGAAGGGCAGCTGGAAGCATCTGGAAGTGCCTTCCATTCCCGAAGACATTCAGCTGACCATAACTTGGAAGAAGTCCACTGGTGGGAGCAGGACAGATGTCAGTCCCATCACACATAGCCTGGGTAGGAAATGTTTTTTCACCATTTCCCAACTGCAGAACTAAGGATGATCCAATGAACTCATCGGGCAGCAGGTTGAAAATAAAATAGCGCTTTTCCATATCATGCATAATTAAACAGTGGGGTGAAGAAGAATTGGCTCCGTTCACTGAAGACGTGTTATCTGTGGCCATTAAACGCAGCAATCCAGATGCACAGCCTGGCTCTCAGTCCCCAGACTGCAGCCAGCTGGAGGAGCACGGTCAACGGAGGGCACTCTTCCCCAAGAATCCATTTCTGGCCACTGTCAGATGCAGGGCACCGAGACTTTGGTCACCTGGTCTTTGACTCTTGATGCAGACACAAAGAATTGGCTGAGATTGAACCCCGCAGCTCAGAACTGGGGAGTCTGAGGGCTTGTTCACATGTAGAAATAATTCTGAATAGCTCTTGTGCAATTAAAATAACACCCAAATTATTCTGCAGTAATATTTAGGTGTGGGTAAAGCCCCAGAAAGCACCTCCCTCACCTGGGGCATCTCCCTCACCTGTGGTATCTCCACCTCAGTGGCTTTCTGGCCACTCGTGTGGCCTACACAGGGGTTCCACAGCACGTTTCTCTTGTTCCCCATCTTGTCCTTCTTCTCTAGAGGCCTCAGGTGTGATGCCAGCACGATGTCCCTGCAGGGAACAGGAAGGACACAAGGTGAAATACACGGGTGATGGAGTTGGCGTTTCTACCCAACAGCTCCTGTCGCAGCCAGGGCACAGGGGCCGGCAGGACACCTCTTCCTCCTGTGTTTTTCCTGGGGTACAATGAAGATTTTGTATCTTTGGGCCTTCCGCAGGAGAAGTCCTCCATTCTTGCAGGCATTCTTAGTCAGCCATCCCATTACACTGACGCCTGTGACTAATTGCAGCAGCCTGGACTCAGCAGCTCATGTCATTCTCATCCCACGGGATGAACGCCTGTGCCTGCTGTTCGTTAGTGCTCCCAGTAACGAGATCTTCGAGGGGTTCAGGGCTCTGCTGGCCTTCGCGAGCGGAGAAACTGCACCCACGGAGAGAAGCCGTTCTGTCCTCCTGTGACTCCCAGCTGCTGATCCACACCGCAGCGCAGATTTTGTGTGCTGAGCAGGAATGTGAGTTTTGACTGTGCTCTAACAACAGAACCGTGGCAGAGGGTCCTTATACGGGGACAGGGGAGACAGCAGCGCCACGAATGCCATTTTAAAGTGTGTCCTTTACTCAGATGTGGAAGCGTGACCACGTTCGGGCAGTGAGGCTGCCGGCACCGCGTGCTGCAGCACTGGGTGAGTCTGTCAGGGGGCGGTCAACTCCTGAACCCATCTACAGAGCTTTCTGCGGGTGTGAGGGGATGGGGTGGGGGACATTGGGAGCGTCCCACACTGCCTGCCCTCAAGGAGCCTCCTGCCCGCCCAGACTGCAGACGTGCCCAGGGATGGCGGAGCGGCTGCCACGGGAGAGGAGCCCCGGGACATCCAACACGGGCAGGCGAGGCGTCCTCCCCGCGGAGGGACAGCTGCAGCAGCAGAGCAGGAGGAGCGCCGCAGGGAAGGCCCGGCAGCCGACCTGCGGTTGACCGCGGGGCTGCGGGGGCGCCGCGCCCACCTGAACTCCCGGTAGGATCCCACGCGCTGCCGCACGGCGCGCAGTTTGGCGCTGTTTTCCCTCTCGTGCCTCCCGTCCGCCTCCAGCGCCGCCCGCAGCTCCTCCCGCAGCGCGCGCCAATCAACGGCCCCGTCCGCCTCCATCGGCGCGGCTGCTGTCACGACGGCCGCGACGGGAGGCCTCGGCGCGCGACCAGCTGTGGGGATAAGGCTCCCGCTGTGACAGCGATAGCCGCTGCAGCGCCTCAGGGGCAACGAGGGCCCCCGCCGCTGCCGTAACGGCTCGCAGCCGATCCCTCATGTCGCGATAGGCCACACCGCTCCCCGAGGCATATCTATCTCGATAGCACCCGCTGGGTCCCCCGCCGGGCCGTGCACCCTCATTCCTATCGCGATCGGCCCGCCCACACGCACCGCTAACCCGGCACCCCCACTCCTATCGCGACAGCGCCCCGAGCCGCACCGCCGCGCCCGCCCCTCCCGTTGCCATGGCGACGGCGCCGCGCGCCGCCTCAGGACCCGCCGGGGCTGCCCGCGCCGCGCCTGACAGAACCGCGCCGGCAGCGGCGCCGCACGGGACAGGCGCCCAGGGCAGCCCGGGTCCTTCCGCTGCGCTGTCGGCGGCGCCAACGGCGGGGAGTGTGAGAGGAGAGCGTGCGAAGGGTGAGGGCCGCGCCGGGGCGGGCAGGGACACGGGGCGAGGGGCGGGAACAAGGGGTGAGGAACAAGGGGTGAGGAACAAGGGGTGAGGCCTGGGCCTGGGCCTGGGCCTTGGCCTTGGCCTTGGCCTCAGCCTCAGCCTCAGCATCAGCCTCGGCCTCCGCCTCCGCCTCGGCCTCAGGACCTAGGGCCTGTGCCTGTGGGCTTAGGGTCTGGGGCAGGTTCTGTCAGCGGGGCGGGTTCTGTCAGCGGGGCGGGTTCTGTCTGTGGGACTGGATCTGTTTCTGGGGCAGGTTCTGTATGTGGGGCCAGTTTGGGCTCTGGGGCTGAGGCTGGGGCTGGATCTGGATCTTGGTCAGGTTCTGGGGCTGGGATCGAGGCTGGGTTGTAGTTCCAGGGGTTCTGACCCCATCCCTTCACCCCCAGCATGGACACTGACCTGTACGATGAGTTTGGGAACTACATCGGGCCGGAGCTGGACTCTGACGACGAGGACGATGAGCTGGGCCGGGAGTCCAAGGAGCTGGATGAGGTGGGTGCATGGCTGTGGCAGGGCTATGCTGTGCAGTGCAGCCACACACAGTAGATGCTAAGCGTGTCCTGCCCCGTGCCTGGCTCCCATTGCAGGGAAAGCTGTGGAGGATGGAGGGTCCCCTTTCTGCTATCAGTTTCCTGTCTCTCCTGTTGTGTGACAGCAAGACTTTACCTCCAGTCACAATTAAGGTTTATGAAGCACTTTGTTGTGGGCAGCAGCTCAGTATGAGTGTTGGTTGCAGCTCGAGGATGATGATGATGACGATGATATGGGGGACCACGATGAGGACCACCCTGGGATGGAGGTGGTGCTGCACGAGGACAAGAAGTACTACCCCACCGCCGAGGAGGTCTATGGGCCTGAAGTGGAGACCATAGTGCAGGAGGAGGACACGCAGCCTCTCACTGGTGAGTGGTGTTTAAGTCATCTCGTGTGGTCCTCCCATAAAATGTGAAAGGAATCTGTCAGTTTAAAGCTGTATTTCTTATCTGCAGAAAATCCCCACTCGGTATTCAGAGGTGCTGGGTTCAGGTCACCATTAACAGTGTTTTATTGTTCTTTCCTTTGTTTTCAGAGCCTATTATTAAACCCGTGAAAACCAAAAAGTTTTCTTTGATGGAACAGACGTTACCGGTCACCGTCTATGAGATGGAGTAAGTCATATGCAGAGTTTGAAGCCTGTGCTTTGGTTCAGGCCATCTGTGCTGCAATTTCCTCGCTTCTTGTTGCTTACAGGGAAGGTGGGGAGGCAGAGGGGTGTGCTGTATGGAGGCGGGAGCTTGCAGGGGGTACTGGGTTTGTTTCTTACTAACAGCAGCAATATAAGCAAGTGCAGCTGGCTCCCTGAGTTTGAACCAAACAGAAGAGGACGAAGGCACAAGGCCAACCATTTTACCGCTATTTTGCTTTCCTTGTAGGCAACGCAGTGCATTTCCTACTATTTTTTGTCCTCTGTTCGCTCCATCACTAATTAATTCTTACTCCTGCTCTTCCTTGATGTAAATGGTTAAGATGGGGCCACGCAGAAGTCCCGGTGGGACTTAACCAGAAACCTGCAAGCTTGCTATTGATTTCACATTTAGCCTTGGTTTAAGACCAATAGGCAAGCTTTTAATTTGTATTCTTATTGATTTTTGTGTTTTTTAAGCTCTTAATCAAAATGTTGTATGCTAAAAAGCCTGCTTCATAAGTGAAAATTAAAGTATTTTTAAGGAGGAGATTATTTGACTGGACTTATTATCCGCAAATCCATAACAATTGATTCTGGTTTGATAGCTTCCCATTCTTTTGAAGAGTAGCTGCTAATTTAGGATCTCAATTCCATTTTGGCTGGGTTCTCTGCAGAAGTGACCAGCCCATCACTCCTCAGCTCATTGCTGATTCAGGAAAGATTTAAGTTCTATTGCTGTTTCCTTGAGTGCCTGGGAACATCAGTGTTTTGAGACCTGAAAGTCAGAATTAAGACCTGAAAGTCAGAATTAATAGTCTGCGGAACCCCGTGGCTACCTTTTAAAAGTGTGTGGGGTGTTGTTATCCACCTCTGTGGTTTAGTTGACTACCTGCCACCATTGGAGCAGAAGCGTTTCCTCATCTGAGCTGCTCTAATACTGTCTAGAAGAGAAGAAAGGCGTTTGGAGTATTTAATCTCTTGCAGTTTTACCAACTCCGTCTCCTCCCGCCCACTGCCATCTGTCCAGGACTCCAACTCTCTTGTCCTCCCCATCTGCAGAGTGGGATTCTTCCTCCGCAGGGCATGAAAGTTTGGAGAGGATTCGGAGGGCCCTTGGGTGGAAAGCGGCACCTACTTTTCTTAGACACAGCAGAAGCCTCCAACAGTCTTTTGTGCTTCATCCCTCCAGTTTCCTGGCAGATCTGATGGACAACTCTGAGCTGATTCGGAATGTGACTCTGTGTGGGCACCTTCACCACGGCAAGGTAGTGTGAATATCCCACGTGCGTTGGGTAGCAGTAATGATCTCTCTGTTCCCTACTTTGACTGCTGCTCTTTTGACCCCCTGATCCCTGCAGCAGCATTCTCTCCTGCTCCTGTTGCTCTGCAGTTATTTGTGGCTTTTCTTTCCGTCATGTGGAAGTATTTCTGTACCCCCTTTTCTGTGTGCCCCGTGGGAGGGGTGGGATTGTGCTGCTGTTTATCTCTTTGAACAAAGTCTCATCTTTTTTCCTGTGGTTTGGTGTTTTTCAGACTTGTTTTGTTGACTGCCTGATAGAGCAGACGCACCCAGAAATCAGGAAGCGCTACGACCAGGATGTAAGTGAGCTCTGGGCGTGTTTCTGCCTTGGAATGTGTGGGGAAAATGTGGTTTTGTGATTAGAATGAAGGACAGGAAAGCCAGAGTGCAGTCCTAATTCTGGTTCTGTCATTTGCTGCGCTAACAGTGTGCAGAGAGCTGTCATGTCGTGCTTCAAACACAGTGTTCAGTGCAAAACTGTGATATTCTGACTCTTGTTTTGTCTTTGCAGCTTTGCTACACTGATATATTGTTCACAGAGCAGGAGGTAAGTGAGCCTTGTAGGACAAACAGTGATTTCACCCAGCTGCCTCATGCTTTACTCACAATTACTTACAGTTTCTTCTTCCTCTTTCGTCTCATCATCTTTATGTGCGTTCTACAGTTTGATTATTTTCTTTATCAAGGAAATGATCTGCTCTTGTTTTGCCAGAGCCCTTGTCCAACTGTCTTCCATTTACTGCAAGCCTCACCTCCATGTATGATTTTATTTATCTACCTATGTGGTGCTGACAATCCACACCAGTATTATTGCAACAAATAGGTAGCCCATTAATCTGTAGCAGTAATATCATGACATGTGGGTAAACCATTTATTTTTTTGAGGGGAAAGAGGTGTAAGGGATTCATAGCAGTGATGGAGAAGGTGAAAAACTGTAATTTCAAATGCACATCTTCCTGCTAGGCTTCCTGTGATGGGAAATTGTAGCTGGGTGCTCTGATTGCATGTGGTTGGGCATGGGTGGGGATTTTATCCAGTCCTATGCGCTTAATACTGCCATGACCAGAGCAGTCCTGGGGAAATTCTCTTCATCTTACTGCTGTGCTTTACACTCTGTATGATTGAATCCTACATGCTGAGCATAACTTAATAGCAGAGGAGTGAAAACAGAAAAACACAGATCTTCTGTCTCTGGCATTTGTATTTCCTTAGCTGTAATCAGACTCGGGTTGTGTGACCCTGAAGTGGTAGCTTACCAGTCTGCACCAGTATGGAAGGAGGAGCTGGGCTGCACAGTGCAGTGATCTGAGTGCAGGAGGTTGGACTGGAGGGGTGTTTACTTCCCTCAGTCCTTCTGATGAATTCTTCCTCCTTCATCTTTTATCTGGGAATTTTTCGTTTCATTTCGTTTCATTCTTTTAACCAGTAATCCTGCTTTCCTGTGTTTCAGAGGGGAGTGGGGATCAAGAGCACACCAGTGACCATTGTTCTGCCAGACACCAAAGGAAAGTCTTTTCTCTTCAACATCATTGACACCCCAGGTATAATCCTGCAAATCCTGTTTCGGGGTGCACTTAGCTGAAGGCAGCTCAACGTGTAAAGCAGATATATGACCACGTGTTCCTTTCTCTTTGGTCCTCTGGGTAGTGCTGTTGATGAGAGCAGTTCAATGTGTTGTGGGAAACTGAGGCCAAATTTAGGGGGGGGGGGGGGGGGGGGGGCATCTGTGTTCTGCCTTGCTGGGTGTCAGTGGCCAGAGCCAAGGGGTAGCCCCAGACCTGCACTCAGGATTAAGATTACTCTCATTCTCACTTTCTCCTTCATTTTTCTTTGTTTTCTGAAGGTCATGTCAATTTTTCTGACGAGGTGACAGCTGGCCTTCGTATTTCGGATGGCGTTGTGCTTTTCATTGATGCAGCCGAGGGGGTGAGTGTCATCTTCTCCTGGGGGTTAATTCTGAGCTCACACCAGAGCCTTCACACTGCTTTATCATGAAGGGGATGGGCTCACCTTACAGTGCTGAAGGGTTTTTGGAGGACACTTTGAGAAACAGCCAAAGTGGGGACTCAGCCCTCCCGCTCCTGTTTCCAGGTCTGACATGATGTGCGTGACCTGTAGGCTCACATCTGATTTATTTGAATCTCCACTATACGTAAAATCGAGCAGGTTATTTATATCAGAGATGTCTGTGGGGTAGGATTTGAGCAATTCGGTTGGGTTAGCACCTACTTTAAATTTCAGGAAGATCACTGATGATTGAGCAGAGGCTTTCCTACAGGCTGCAGCCCTGTGTGTAAGGGTCACTGCCTGGCATGCCCTACATAGCATTTTGTGGAGGGCTTTTGCTAGGGGTGTTGGTGCTCATTTCCCTGCAGGTGATGCTGAACACAGAGAGGCTGATCAAGCACGCAGTGCAGGAACGGCTGGCAGTGACTGTGTGCATCAACAAAATAGACCGCCTGATCCTGGAGCTGAAGCTGCCCCCTACAGATGCTTACTACAAACTCCGACATATTGTGGATGAAGTTAATGGTCTGATCAGGTACAGATGGGGTGGGGAGGGTGGGTTTGTGGATGAATACGTGCTCCCAGGGCAGTAGGCAGAAGCAAGGGAAGCCCCGCATAGGAGCTTTTGCAGCCCATTGATTGCACGCCCACCTTGGTGAGCTCATGGGCATTGCACACAGGCACATGCGCCCACGTACACCTGCATGTGCACATACATCCTCGCACAAATGTGCACCTCCTCACTTGTGGAGGGGAAACTGAGGCACAGAGCAGCTCTGACCCCATCCCACAGCCCCACCACCGCCTGCTCTCTCTCTTCTCCAAATCCCAAATCCTCCCTGATATGCTCCAGGCCAGCAGCAGGGCCATGGCCAGCCCTGTGCCCCAGCACCCCACAAGCATTGATTGCTCCCCACGCCACTGCAGCCCCTCCAATGCCCCCTGGCTGCCCACCTAATGATCCAGGCAGTGTAAACTGCTTGCCTATCACCTACTGCTGTTTGGTGTGGAAAACAGATGTGAGTGTCTTCCTTGGTTCGTAACACTGATTTATGTTGTTTTTTTCCCTTATCTCCTAAACCTGTCTCCTCTCAGCATGTATTCCACTGATGAGAACCTCGTCCTGTCTCCCCTTCTGGGGAACGTGTGTTTCTCCAGCTCACAGTACAGCATCTGCTTCACGCTGGGATCTTTTGCAAAGATTTATGCAGACACATATGGTGAGGATTATCCAGAAACCTTGCATGCTTTAACATCTCATTTCCTAACCTTTTTGTTGAGGCTTTCTCAGCTATTCTGCTTCAGCTTTCACTGTGTATCTATGTGGCCAGTTTATGCACTCTTGAACTTCAGGAAATTGAGAGGTACTGCAGATCTGAGCCCCAAGTGACTTTATTATAGCCTCGTAGACTGCAGACTATTTATTATAGCCTTTCCATGCTGTAAAAAAAAAAAAAAAAATAGAGTTCTAACTTGTTTTTAAGTAAAATAGTTTGTCCTGGTAAATATTTCTGGAGTCAGAAGTCAGTGTTTTATATATACCCTTAATCAGACAAAACAGCTCGTTCTGTGGCAGTTGAAGACAAGCGTGTGCCTTGCACTCTGTGTATCTGGACAGCTCAGCAGTGAAGCTGTTAAGCTCTGCCTGCCTTTTCCCATAAGAATCCCGAGTCTGAGGTTCAGCTGCAGCCAGGCAGAGCTCAGCCCACGAGGTTTTGCACTTTTGCCCTTCGATCTTTTTTAAGAAACCATCTTTTTCTGCCTTTGATTTAATTTTCTGTTCCCCAGGTGCCCGCTTGAGGCAATCTGCCCCTTGTAAAAGAGGGCCTTTTGCTTGCATTGCTTGCAGTAGTCAGCGATCCAGCCGAGTTCTGAAGTTTCACGTGGGGGAATTTGGGGTGATCTGTAGGAAAGAAGGATGTCGTAGATCAGCTCTTGCAAAGGAGTTGGCCTGAGGGAGGACGAAGTTGTAGAGGTCAAAGACCGATATTTCAAGGGCTGTTGTGCACCTTCATCAGTTTGGAGAAATAAATGAGCTCCCTGGGCATCACGGAATTAACACAGGATGGTACCCTGCTTTTGGGGGCTGATAAAGCATTCAGCACAGTTGGTGGGAGACGTCATCCATGAGCTGAATGGTACTTAAGTCAGTAACATCCGGCGGTGGTCACCGGGGATTTTGTGTGCAGCCACCACTCTTCCAGTAACGTGAGTTATAGTGGTTTAACTGTCAGAACTGCAGCCACCCTGAAATTTCTTATGCTTGCACATCTGCCCACAGCAAAAGCTTGTTTGGAAACCGCTGTAAATTATCACCGCTGTCTTATTATTTGTAAATCCACCATGACAGCCAAGTACTGTTCCTTCAGCACGCGGGCACTTGGAGATGCACTTAATGCATCAGCTGAAACAAGAACCTGGAGGTGTTCAGCAAGGCAGAAAATGCTGTGATAAGCTGGCAGGGTGTCAGCCATCCCAGCACCTTGGCACCGCGCAGTCGGGTCACGGTGTTACCGGTTGGAAAAATGAAACAGATGTAACTGGGTTCCTGCAGAGCACAGTCTGACTCCTCTCAGCTGTAACCTCGTGTGTGATCAGGACAGCTGAAATGCTCCTGAGAGGGAAATGTGCAAACCCACGGTGCTCCTGGGGGCTGCTGGTGCGGTCCTCACGGGGCTGTTTTCTGCCCACTTCTCTGCCCAACCTCCCCAGGTCAGGATTTTATCAGTTACTCTGAATGGGTACCGGGTGTTCACTCGCCGGCGTTGCACCAAAACCTCAGGATTGCTTTAAAGGGCAAAGATCAGATCTCCAAAATGAGAGAAATACTGAGTGTCTCTTATTCTTGCTTCTTCCTTTTAGGAGATATCAATTATCAGGAGTTTGCAAAGCGGCTTTGGGGTGACATCTACTTCAACCCAAAAACGTAAGAGGCCTGTTTAGGTGTCTGTTACTTTATTGCTGTTTTTTTTTTCCTCTCCCTCCCCTGTAAACTGTGGACTGGATGACCACCTGAGGTCCCTTCAAGCCTGAGCTGCCCTATGATCCTGTGATGGGGGGTAAGGTTGGGTCAGGCCTCCTGCTTCATGTGATTCCATGTTCTCCTGAATCCCAAATGGTAGCAGAGAAATCTTTTGACCTTTGTTTGGAGTAAGAGTGGCTCCATTATCTATGAGCACTTCCCAGGGAGGTTGGGAGGAGTAGATGACTTGAGAAGAGCAGTGGCTGTGTGTAGGTTGGTGCAAGGTGCTTGTGGTGTGCTCGGTCCTCACTGCTCTCCTTTTGTCTCCCAACAGGCGGAAGTTCACAAAGAAAGCCCCAACCAGCAGCTCCCAGCGCAGCTTTGTGGAGTTCATTCTTGAGCCCCTGTACAAGATCTTGGCTCAGGTACGTGGTGGTTTGTTATTCTTGCAGCTTCAGACGTGAGCATGCAAGGACTGAGCACTAGGTGGTGGTGTGTCTGATGCCTGCGGGACTCTTCACACATTTCTGGGTTTGAGCATGCATAGAAGTGATGGGCATCTCCTTGCAGCTGTTCCTTGCACATATAGCCCTATGTCTGTACAGTTAAAACTGCTTTTGCTCTTTGTAATGTGCTATGATATCAGCCAAGTGATAAAACGAGCCGCCCAGCCTGTTTTGTGTGAGCTCTGTGTGAGCAAGGCAGGAGCTGAGAGTGATACCTGGCAATAAATTCGGGGCCTTCAGTTGTACCTGGGAGCCTGGGGCTTGGACACCTGCAGCAGAGCTGACAGTGGTGCCTGTCGTCCTGCAGGTGGTGGGGGATGTGGACACAACCCTGCCTCGGACTCTGGATGAACTTGGCATCCACCTGACCAAAGAGGAATTGAAATTGAACATTCGACCGCTCCTACGGCTTGTCTGCAAGAAATTCTTCGGGGAGTTCACAGGTAAATCCGTCCCTGCCACGGTGTTCCCAATAGCTTACCCTCATATGGACAGAGTTTAAGGACTGTAATGCAAACGCAGAGCGTCAGCTTGCACAGGTTCCTTTCTTAGCTTTGTTTTTCCTTGTATAAAATACAAACTGTTTCCTCAAACAACAGCTTGAGACGCTGCTCACATCTTCCTATTGCTGTGGGTGCACTGTGTTTGGGTTTATGTTGTGTTTATTGGGGTACATCCCTTTCTTCTACCCTGCTTAATGACGATGTATTACTTTTCCAGGCTTTGTGGACATGTGTGTGCAGCATATTCCCTCCCCAAAGGTGGGAGCCAAGACGAAAATCGAGCACACCTACACTGGTGGCGTTGACTCCGATCTTGGGGAGGCCATGAGTGAATGTGACCCTGACGTAAGGAAGCTCTTTTGTTTTGTTATGTGGCAAATAAACCCTCCTTTCGCTGCCCTGACAGAGCAGCTGCCTCCTGGACAGCCATCTGCGCAGATTTGACTTCCAGCACTCTGAAACCTCTCATCCGAGACTGAAGCAAATCTCTTCACTCTGAGAAACTTTAGTGCCTGTCAGGGCAGCCCTTGGGAGAGAGAACTGTTTGACAGTGTTCAGAACGAGAGTCTGGGTCGGGACTTTGGAGCATGTGGGCGCTGCAGGGTGATTCTGTGTCCTTTTGCTGCCTTTTGTCCCTTTTCCATGAAGTTTTATTCACTCTCTGAGCTCAGAGAAAACTGGCCTGCATGATGCTGATAAAAATAGCCCTATATTAGCAAGTCAAAAGAAGTATTTCTATGTTCCATCTCTTCAATTGTATCTGTAGGTCCTACCAGGTCTGTGTCAGTTTTTTGTCTGTCTACTGAAAATGGTTCCTTTCTTTTCCATGGGAAGGGTCCGCTGATGTGTCACACAACAAAAATGTACAGCACAGACGACGGTGTTCAGTTCCACGCCTTTGGCAGAGTGCTCAGCGGTACCATCCATGCTGGGCAGCCTGTGAAGGTCCTGGGAGAGAACTACACCTTGGAGGATGAGGAGGATTCCCAGATCTGCACTGTTGGACGCCTCTGGATCTCAGTTGCGAGGTAGGGAAAGCTCTGACAAGGTGTTTGTTTTTGAGAGAAGTCACCGGGAGTCATTGCTGTCAGGGATGGGGAGGAGCACGGTGCTGTCAGGGGCCTGAGGCTGCAGTGGTGAGGGTAGATTTAGTTTAGATATAAGGAAGAATTTCTGTACTGTGAGGGTGGCTAAATGCTGGAGCAGGCCTCCTGGAGAGGTTGTGAGTGCCCCATCCCTGGAAGTGTTCGAAGTCAGATTGCATGGGACCTTGACTAACCTGATCTGGTGGGAGATCTTGGCTTCTGTATGAACAAATGGTCTTTAGAAACCCTTTCCAACTCAGACAGTTCTATGGTTCTTTTGTCCTCCCCCACCTTTTAGGTATCACATTGAGGTTAACCGTGTTCCTGCTGGCAATTGGGTGCTGATAGAAGGAGTGGACCAGCCCATTGTGAAGACTGCAACTGTCACAGAGCCACGTGGCAATGAGGAGGTACTGTGTGTCCCTGCTGTCACTGAGCCATGCAGGAACTCAGGGTGTTGGAATGTGTTTTAAAAGCTCGGGTGATGAGGTTAGATAAACTCTGACTGCCAAGGGCCAGGGCACAAGAGCCACCAATGGAAAGAGAACAACTCAAACGCTCTGTCAGACCCCAGTGTCCATCTATAATGCACAGCTCTTTGTCCTCATTTCAGGCTCAGATCTTCCGCCCTTTGAAGTTCAACACAACGTCTGTCATCAAAATAGCAGTAGAGCCAGTCAACCCCTCTGAGCTCCCCAAAATGTTGGATGGTCTTCGCAAAGTCAACAAGAGCTACCCGTCACTTACCACAAAGGTATTTCTGGTATTTGTGTGTTGACTGTTCTCAGCTTGTGCTGTGGGATACCTCGTAGGCTGATCTTAAAAACAAGTCAGTTTAACTGTGGGATGTTTTGTTTGTTCTGGCTTTTTTTAACGCTGATAAATCCTGATGTTTATGTAGGGCCCTGCAAGACAAGGGCCTGTGAGCAGTAATGCTGTGAGCTGAACCCTTCTCTTGTTTTTTTTTCAGGTGGAAGAGTCTGGAGAACACGTGATCCTGGGAACAGGGGAGCTCTATCTGGATTGTGTGATGCATGATCTGCGGAAGATGTATTCTGAGATTGATATCAAGGTGAGGAAAGGAGGGGGGTTTTCCCAGGTGGGGAAGGGCTTTGTCCCTCAAACTCAGAAGGATGGGAAAATAAACTTTGCACAGTGGATGGGGTGACTGTCTGCCCCTGGTTCCTCTCCAGTGTGCTGAGGTTGTTGCAATAAATGCCCATGTGTCAGCTTGCGAGTTGTAGAGAGGCTTCTATGTCAGCCTAAATAATAGACCCCCCCACAAACCTGATGCTGTTATTCCAGGTTGCTGATCCGGTTGTGACGTTCTGCGAGACAGTGGTGGAAACGTCCTCCCTGAAGTGCTTTGCTGAGACTCCCAATAAGAAGTAAGAGCCCAGGGCACCCCTGGGGAGCAGTCAGTGGGGACAGGCAGCAGAGGGGTTCTCTGAGGGGGCTGTTCCCAGACAAGTGGCAGCCTTCCATCTGCTGAACCCCCAGCAACAGACTGAGTCCCACAGATGTTTGTGAGCTCTCAGAGTAGAGGGAATAAAGAGAGATCCACATTCTCCTTTCCTTTAACTGAATTTCACACCCTCTCAGCAGTTTTCTGTTGTTTCCAAGACTGGGAGGTGTATTGGGATCATAGAACAGGTGCCAAAGAGCCCATTACTGCCTTCAGGAACTCCACAAACTTTGTGAAAAGTTTTTTCTTATCCATTCTTAATCTTGAAATTAATATTCTCCTTTCTCGTGCCTTACAACCCAGTCTTGTCTTCATGTTCCAGCAAGGTGTTATGAGATGTGCATGTCTGAGGGAGGGAGGCCTGGCACGGAGCATAGACTGAATAACCAGAATGAAAGTACAGCATGTTTTAATGCCTGAGTTTTCATGGAAATCGTGATCTGTCATACACCAAAGATAGTTTTCCTGTATTCCACTGTGCTTTCTGGTTCTTCTTGCTACTGATACACTGTGACTGGAAGTTTTGTTTTTGGGAACAGTCAGGTTTTGCTCTTTGGACTGTCTTAGAGGTGCAGGGCAGGTGGAGTGATGTGCTGTAGGGCCAGCATTCCCACGTGAGTGGGGTTCTGCAAGGCAACGTCCCTTGTGTCTGACACTTCCTTCTGCAGCCAGCATGAGCTCTGGACATCTGGCAGAGAGGGATGGGGCACTCCTGTCCCTTAGCAATCTGCTGCTAGAGGTGAGCAGACTTCGGAGAGCAGTTGTTAGCAGCACGGGCTGTCTTTTCAAGCACAACAGTAATGCTGAAAGACATGGATGGCTTCATCTCTCTGGCTGTGTTGCACAGTCCCTGAGGTCCTGCCAATTACTCCCATTTCCGTCATTCTGTGGACTAATTGCAACTGTCTCCCTTCTCAGGAACAAGATCACGATGATTGCCGAGCCTCTGGAGAAGGGACTTGCGGAGGACATTGAAAATGAAGTGGTCCAAATAACGTGGAACAGGTATGGGCAATTTGGGGAGAGCAAGAATCCTTCTAGAGGGAAATAATTGGGAAAGTAGGGAGCGCTGGGATCTGCAAGTATCAGTCAGCAGCTCCAGGCAGGGATCCTGGGTGCACTGTTAGTACCAGCGGGTCCAGGAGCGTCCTGCCCCAGCAAGCAGTTTGCTCCATGTAAAAAGCTGAGACCGTTTTTATGTGGAGCAGGTTTATAACTGTGTTCTGAGTGCAGATCAGACTCCGGTTTCCTAAACTTTCTTCCGTTCTTCCATCAGAAAGAAGCTGGGTGAATTCTTCCAGACCAAATATGACTGGGATTTGCTGGCTGCCCGTTCCATCTGGGCCTTTGGGCCGGATGCCACTGGCCCAAACATCCTGGTAGATGATACTCTGCCCTCAGAGGTGAGAAACAGGCACGGCGGTTATGTTTCAGTGAAACATTTGTGCTCTGCTGTCCGGAGGTGGCGATTCCCTCCAGGACTGTAAAAGTGCTTATTGGTTTGTCATATCTCACATGTGTTGGGCTTCTTCCACCATGCTCGTACCATAGCTGGTGAACTGCCTGCTGTTTTTCAGTCTGCAGTTTGGGCCAGCATGCACAGAGCTGGCAGCTGAACAGCCTGTCTTTAAGGATTACCAAAATATGCACTCCTCGTTTATGACTATAGGTGTCAAATTCTGAAGATGATGATTCTGAGCTGTGAGAAGGGTGCAGAAGAACATGGCTGCTCATCCAATAACCAACTTTTAAACACTGGGGTCTGTCTGTTCCTGCCTTGTGAGGAACGTTTTGTCTGTCTCTGTGTCTGCAGGTGGACAAGGCGCTGCTGGGCTCCGTGAAGGACAGCATTGTGCAGGGATTTCAGTGGGGGACCAGGGAAGGGCCTCTCTGTGATGAGTGTAAGTAGAACCTGTGTGGAAGCGGGGCTGATGGATGAATAGATTCTACCATCTGTAAGTGGATGGCTGAACTTCCTCTGATGGCTCTATCTCTTCTGCAGCCCTTGTGCTCAGAGCCTTTGGGGATGCATGGCTGGTGCTGGTATGGCAAAGGACATCTGCTAAGGTCGCTTGCTGTTGTTTCTTCCCTTCCTCAGTGATCCGCAATGTGAAGTTTAAGATCCTGGACGCAGTGATTGCTCAGGAGCCCTTGCACCGAGGTGGAGGACAGATCATCCCGACGGCACGGAGGGTGGTGTACTCAGCTTTCCTGATGGTGAGCACTGCTCTGGGCATGGCAAAAACTGAGCCTCGTGCAGTACTGGCTCTCCTGTGATGGCTCGGAGGCTCCAATGAGTGCAGGTTGTACATGTGCTGCAGTATCTGCCACAGGGATGGTGGTTTAAACTGCCTCATGAACGTTTGCAGTGCCCTCTCAGGCTGGCACGCAGGTTTTACAGGTGGTCACATTCCAGCCTGGCTGGAAGCCTGCCTGCATCCACTCTGTCTCCCATTGTGTAAGTGTTAGACTTGCTGGGGAAGGTGAGAATGTGAGAAAGGGAACACATCAACGTGGGCAGGAGGAGAAAAGCACAGAGCTCCTGTTTGCTGGGGGTTCGTTTGAGCACTGGGGCAGCAGGAACCCTCTCATCCCCGCTCGGTTGCTGTGTTTGAGCAGTTTGGCAGCTTCTGATCCTCTGTGTGCTGCAGCACATTGGCACTGCTGTAAGCTCATCTGTTGTGTCCCTTTCTGCCCTCAGGCCACCCCTCGTCTGATGGAGCCCTACTACTTCGTGGAGGTGCAGGCCCCAGCTGACTGCGTGTCTGCTGTGTACACCGTGCTGGCGCGGCGCAGGTGAGCTGCCATCACTGGAGCAGTGCAGAGCAGCAGCTGCTCACCTGAGATCCGGGTGGTAGAGACCTCTACAACCCCTTGGAGGGGGGGGCTGATGTGGAAGTGAGGGGAGAGGGTGAAATCTGTCCCCTGTGCTTTGTGGGGAGAGGATGTCCAACACCATGTGCAGCGCTTTGCTTTGTGCCTGGTTCTGTTGGAGTGTTGAAGAGGAGAAGTAAAAGGGGACACGTAGGAAGATGAATGTTTTGACTTTGGCAGAGGCCACGTGACGCAGGACGCTCCGATCCCGGGCTCCCCTCTGTACACCATCAAAGCCTTCATCCCCGCCATCGATTCCTTCGGCTTCGAGACAGACCTGAGGACCCACACACAGGGACAGGCGTTCTCACTGTCTGTCTTCCACCACTGGCAGGTGAGTCCTTGTGCTGGGAAAGAGAGAGCAATGGATCAGGCTGTGCTCTGTGCTGCAGCTTACACAGGGCAGGCCAGACATCCTCAGAGGATTTCCAATGTGGGCATTTGGAGCTGTTGGAGGCTTTGTGCACCAGCTGTGAAGTGTCTGCCAGAAGCCTGAGGCTTTGCTCCATGTTACCCAGCATTTCCCCTAGCAGGAGTGCTGAATGCTGCTCGCTGAGCTCGAGGGTCCCGCAGAGGAGAAGGCACACTCTGCTGGGTGCTGCTCAGGGTGCACTGAGCTCTGCTGCTCGAGGTGCACAGGGCTTGGACTTGTTTTTCTGCAGTGATTGCCACCCTTCAGCTCTGTCTCTCAGGGAAAGCTTTTTAGCCACACTCTATTAGTGACTTCCCACAGGGTTGATCACAGGTGGCAATGTGACTATTTCTCCCTGCCTGGAGAACAGATGCCACGTTGGGGCTTTGTGGCACCCAGAGGTGTCTGCGGGGCCCGTGCATGTTTCCCGTTGCAGCTCAGGCTCTCCTGGAGCTCCCAGCATTGCTCTCAGCTGTGGTCTTATTGCAGATTGTGCCCGGTGACCCTTTGGACAAAAGCATCGTCATCCGCCCCCTGGAGCCTCAGCCGGCCCCACATCTGGCCAGGGAGTTCATGATCAAGACCCGGCGCAGGAAGGTACGTCTGCAGGGCACCAGGATCCATGGGATCTCTGCCAGGATGGCTGTATGGGTGCTGGCACGCAGAGGAATAACACAGGTTTGGGTTACTTTGCAGGGCTTGAGCGAGGATGTGAGCATCAGCAAGTTCTTCGACGACCCCATGTTGCTGGAGCTGGCCAAGCAAGACGTCGTTCTCAACTACCCCATGTGAACACATCTCTGCTGAGCCCAGTGAGCCCAGCAAGCCCAGCACTTCCCCACCCCTCAGCGCTCCTCAGGTCCCTCTTGTATGGCTGGAGAAACCTCTTGGGGTGTTTGTGCACCGCGTGCTCAGCGCCCGCCCCGCACACAGCACAGCCCGGGGCACCAATGCTTTGTGTGTTATCAGAGCTCTGCGTGCAGTGAGGAGGTTTTCCCTTTAGATCCGCTCTCTGCAGGCACACAGGTGTAGTCTGGGCTGCAACGCATCAGCTTGAGTCGAATGTTTGGACTCTGGGGGTGTGAGGTTGCTGGATCAGCTCCCTGCTTTTGGTAATGCTGCCCGTGGGTGCTCTGCCTTCCTTTGGGGCAGGTGCAGTGCTGGGTGCCGTTCCTACCGACCTCCCCAGGAAAAGGGGCAAGTCTGGATTTTATCCTTTATTTTTGTACATGTTTTTGGATCCCTGGTAAACATCGAATACAGACTTCCACCCAGAGCTCAGTCTGATCCTTTTGGCAGAAGGGAGAGGGGGCAGAGCCCTGGGTGCCCCCACCCCAGCACTGCTTTCTGTCTGTGTCGCTGTGTCCCAGCCAGGACAAGTCATGCAGGACTGCTCCCTCCTGCATCAAGCTTTTCTTCCTTTCTCCCCAGGCTTTGGCCTGCTGCTGTGTTTTCAGGGGCTCCGGAAGGCTCAGCCCCATTGCAGCCAGGGCTTTGTCCCTGGAGGGTGAGGGGGACATCCGTCATCCTTCCAGCACGGCTCTGCCCCCAGCCCTGTGCTCCAGGCCTGGATTTCAGCTCCGGGGGGGCTGTGCTGTTCCCTATGGGCAGACCCCGAAGCGTCACCCCCTGTCTCTGCCCACCCCATATCTCTGCACACCCCGGTGTGTGCGGGACGGGGCCAGCAGCGTGGGAAGCAGGCAGTTCTCACACGGGATGCTCCCAGTGGGATCACAGCTGGAAAACACTGACCTGCAACGGGCGGCCCCGCGCGGGGTGGGAATTTTCCACGGATGCGGTCATTGCATGGGAATGGGGAATGTGTGTGGGATGGGGGGCTGGAATCCCTCCCTGTCTGCCTGGCCGTAGCGCAGTGCAGTGGTAAACTGAGGCAGTGTGGGGAGCTGTGAGCGGGGCTGTGCATGGCCTGAGTTCATCGGGGCTCAGCAGGGGCGCAGTAGGACCGCGGGGCACACAGCAGTAGCAGTGGACCATCCGCTGGGATGGGGCCCCACGTTGGCCTCATTGGTGCAGCGCTCACAGCCCCAGTGGGGTCCTGAGGCGCTGAACAATGGGGTGAGCCCCATCCCGTTCCCAGTGTTCCTGACCCCAACCTGTCCCCGTATCTTTCCAGTCTCACTGTCCACGTGTTCCTGTCCTCATGTCCCCATTCCAATCCCATTCCCAGTGTCCCTGTCCCCATCCTGTCCCGGCCGTGTCCCCACATCCCTGTCCTCCCCCCATTCCCCGTGTCCTTGTCCCCGTGTCCCTGTCCCCATCCCACCCCGTACCCCTCTCCCCATGTCCCTGTTCCCATTCCCAGTCTCCCTGCCCCCAACCTGTCCCCACGCTTTCAGTGTCCCCGCCCCCCATTCCTCCCCCCATTCCCAGTGTCTTTGTCCCCGTCCTTGCTCCCCAGTTCCCATCCCATTCCCCAATGTCCCTTTCCCCCATGCCCCTGTCCCCATCCCTCCCCATGTCCCTGTCCCCCCTCTTCCCAGTCTCCCTGCCCCCAACCTGCCCCATATCTCTTCCCAGTCCGTGTCCCCATCGCCCTCCCACGTCCCCGTATCCCTCCCCGCCCCCCATCTCCGTGACCCCGCGGTTCCGTAGCGGCGCAGCGCGGCCGCCCCTCGGAGCTCCGGGGTGGGTTTGGGGGGCGCTGTGCGCATGCGCCGCCCCGCGCCCCCCGCCCGGGCCGCGCTGAGGGCGGCGGCGGCGGCGGCCATGAGGGGTGAGGAGGGGTCTGCGGGGCGGTGCGGGGCGATGTGGGGCTGGGGGCGAGGCGGGGCCCCCCCCGTGTGCCAGCACCGCCCGCACGGTGCGGGGTGCCGTCCTCCCGCGCGGCCCAAAGCCCGCCGTCGCCGTGGGGCCGCCCGCAGCCCCTCCGGGCGCTGAAGGCCGCGGTGCGCCGTCCGCGCTGTCCCCGCGCTGTCACCCCGCAGTGAGCCCAAAGCCCGCGCTGCCCCCCGGCCTCATCGGGTGGGCGTCTGAAACACAGCCGTGTGTGGGGCGGCCGGGGCTGTCCGGGCGGGTGGCACCCACAGCCGGCTGTGGGACATCGGGGGGAGGCAGCGCTACACGGGCAGCTGTGTGGGGGGGTCAGACAAACGGTGGCCCCTATAGGACGTCTGGGGTGGCGGTCTGTCCATGGCCAGGTATGGGACGCCTGGGGCACTCCGTATTCAGCTCTGGGACATTTGGGGTTGGTGGCGCCCATAGCCAGCTATAGGACACCTGGGGTTGGTGTCTGTCCATACTCAGCTCTGAGACATCTGGGGGTGCCAGACAAATGATGCCCCCCATAGCCAGCTGTAGGGTGTTTGGGGTCGGTGGTCTCTCCACAGCTGGTTCTGGGACAGCTGGGGTTGGTGGCACCCATAGGCAGCTCTGGGACATCTGGGGTTGGTGGTCTCTCCACATTCAGCTCTGAGATATCTGGGGGTAGCAGACAAATGATGCCCCCCATAGCCAGCTGTGGGACATCTGGGGTTGGTGGCGCTCCATAACAAGCTATAGGACATCTGGTGGTGCCAGACAAACGATGCCCCCCATAGCTAGCTATAGGACGTTTGGGGTTGGCGGTTTCTCCATAGTCAGGTATGGGACACCTGGGGTTGGTGGCACTCCATACTCAGCTGTGGGACACCGGGGGCTGCTGCCCCATAGCGCAGCGCTCTGCTCTGTGTGCTCCATCCCTCAGCAGCGATGTCTCCCTTAGGATCATCCCGGCCCCTGTGGGGCCTTTCGCCTTCGCTTTAGGATTTCACAGCGGTGACATTTGCACATCTATTTTTAGGGCTATTTTTCATCCCTTTCTCTTCGGGGAGGGATCAATCCCGGCTCTTTCTGCCTGCTCAGCCCTCTCGCTTCCCAGGGAAGTGCTGATTTTTTTTTCCACTCCCAAATTGATCGCGCAGAGGAGTCAGCGGGCGGGGTGGAATGAGGGCACGCGCGTGCAGTATGGATTCTTGAGCAACAATTGGGTTCAGCGGCCGGGGCTCCGTTTGTCCCGAGCGGGGAAGCGCTGTGAATGCAACCGTCGGCGGTTCCTCCTAAGAACGCACTGAACGCGGTTTTGCTTTCCCAGGGGAGAAGCAGAGCGCCGCGCTGATGGACGAAGCGGAGAGTTTGGTACGTGCGCTGCTTTCCGTTTCAGAGCCATCGGAGCGCGGGGACGGCGCAGAGATGAGCGTCGCTGCAGCGCTGTGCAGGCACGGGGGGCAGCGCTGGCGTCCCCTCGGTGAGCGGCTCTGGGCTGGGGGCGTGCCGTGCGCTGCTGCGCCGATCCGGGCATATTCTCTGCATCTGACGGATGCGCGGCTGCTCGGCCCCTTCTCGCCGCGCGGCAGCGACGCGCAGCCCGGCTGGGAGCCGCTCGCCATGCCCGGCGCCCGGCGGGGCTGCAGGTAAGCGGGCTGAGCTGCTGTCGGTCCCGGCGCTTCCTCGGGGGGCAGCCGCCCCTCTGCCGCGCCTTCCCCTCCCCCCTTCACCGCCGTTTCGCCGCACGGATAGCGGCGGATGGGGCCGGACGGGCGCGGGGGGCGTTTTGCTGCGCTCCGACATCGTGTAGAGGCTTTTATTTCCAGTTCTTTCGCGGCCGGGTTGTGGATTTTCCCCGGCTGCCTCCTCTCTCTGTCACCCTTTTGCTTTTCAAACCGGCTCTGCCGAGTTTCAGTTCAGTTCAAATTACATCTGTACCCCATCCGAAGTGGCTGCCTTTGTGCTGTCGGGGCCGAAGTGGTAAGTTTTGCTGGCGCTGATGCCTTTGAGCAGCAGCTTCAGTGCTAAGGAGCAGAACCGAGCACTTCTTTCTCCAGCATCGCTTCGTGGTTTAAGCTGTGTGAGTTTGTTTGGATCACCTTGCAGGTCCAAACGTGTGTTCGTAGGGAAGGAACTGTCTCCTTCTGTTTGTCTCCTGGCTGGGTTCGGTTTGCACCCACTTGTAGCCCTTGGGAAAGGAGAGTCTCTGCTTCCTGGCAGGAGATATCCAAATCAGCACAGACAGCGCAGGGGTGCCCATGGTTGGGAGCTGAGGGTGCGGGGCTGAGGGCTCCGGGTCGCCTGGGATGGGGAAAAGAGAGCAGGAGGGCTCAGAGCTCCACGCTGAACCCAGGTTTAAGAGTTCGGGAAGGGATCTGAGCACGCTTTGCTGCTTCTAGTTTTAGAAAAGAGGCATCTATGAGGAATTTCCTGCAGTTTGAAGAGATGATTGATTCGGGGATTGCGCGGCGCGGGTGAAATATTGGGAAGGGCTCTTCTGATTTTGTGTAGCTTTACATCTGGCAAGGACGGGGTTCAAGGGCAGAGATCCTTTAGCTGTGAAGCCCGGGATGCGGCGGATGGAGTTGGCTGTGAATGTTTGACACACACACACACACACACACACATGTGTTGGTTCGGTGATGTGCTGACAGACACCATTCTGTAAGCCCACAAACACCCCGACTGCCCTAAAACACCACTTTGTCCCATCCAGCCCAAGCCTGGGTTGGGGTCCTGGGTGCTTTGGCAGTGCCTGGAGGTGTCATTCAGGCAGCCAAGGCCAATGAGGGATGGCTCCAGGGAAAAATATACAGATGTCTCCTATTCTCTGCCTTTCCCTTCGCTCCCACCGCAGCACCGCTGTTGGCTGGGAGGTCTGGTGGGGGCTGTTAAAGGCCGGGGTCTTGTGCTTAAATAAAACCCATGGTTTGAGGGGAAGGCTGGTGGATGCTCAATGAAGGGGCTCACTGGGGGCCATTCCTCCGGCCAGCGTCGGTGCCGTGGTCCCAAATCTTGGCAATAATCCCTTAAAGAGGGCAATTCACAGGAGGGCTCTCAGTGGTCCCGCGGGGTGCGTTGTTTTCCTGGGCTATAAATAAAAAGCTATATTTGGAAAGAAAAAAAAAAAACAAAAAAAAAAAAAAAAACCCAAAAAACAGAAACCCAAAAAAACGAGTAGCGTCTTTATGGGCAAAGCTGTACGGGGGGAAATGTGATGGAAAATGTGAGTCGGATGAGCTGATGTGTGAGGCATTTCCCTGTGGGGTCACTGGGCTGAAAAATGCTCTATGTGCCTAAAGTTGAGCAGATGTGTGTGCTCAGCCCCCAGCCTGGCAGCCGCCGTCCTCTCCGTGCCTCAGTTACACGCAGAGCTCTTTTGGTGCCTTTTCGGGGGGTGTTTCGGGCCGTCCCGGTGCTCCACGCGTGCCGTTATTAGCAGGATTGCTTTCGAGCTTTAAATTAGGCGTGTGCTCAGTGGAGTCGCGGAGCTGGGATTGATGGCTTTGCACAGCAGTGAGGGATTTCTCCCGATTAGCTTCCTCAGATGAAAACCGCCGAAGTCGGTCAGCACCGTGCCTAAATAAGGGCACGATACCAGCTTCCAGCTCTTACGGATATTAGTTCCACCTTTTTAGGTAGGCATTTGTTAGGAGGCAATTATGATTGCATGTGCTTGACCTTGTTTAAGATATTGCTGAGATACGGAGAGAGGACATCTGTTGTGGGTGATCAGCAGCTTTTGCTGTTCTTTCCAAGTGTAAGCGTTGCGTTCGGTGGTGCTGCAGAGGTGGATGATGATTGTTTGATCACTTTCCTTTTCTGTGTTCCTCTCGGCCATTGATCTGCTTTGCCCAGGTGGTTTGATTTGCCTTGGAGGTTGCTGTGCGCGCTGCTGCTTCTGCTGGGCTCCCAAAGCCCTTCCAAAAGGTGCAGTGTTGTTTCCACTTTGCTCTCCTGATTGAGCCGCACTACTGAAGGAATGCAAAACAGGTCTTTATTTTGGCTTTAAACCCAAGGATGGCTGTGGTGTGCTGCTGGAAGATGCAGCGGGTGCGGTGACGAGTGGTGTTTGTGGCATAAGGGTGTGTGGGCTCTTCCCATAGCAGCGTTCAGGAGAGCACTGAGCTTCTACAAAGGTGGTTGAGCCCTACCGAAGGTGGTTGAGCTCCACTGAAGGTGATTGAGCTCTACCGAAGGTGGTTGAGCTTCATTGAAGGTGGTTGAGCTCTACTGAAGGTGGTTGAGCTCCACTGAAGGTGCTTGAGCTCTAACAAAGGTGGTTGAGCTCCATTGAAGGTGCTTGAGCTCTAACAAAGGTGGTTGAGCTCTACCGAAGGTGGTTGAGCTCCATTGAAGGTGCTTGAGCTCTAAGAAAGGTGGTTGAGCTCCAGTGAAGGTGATTGAGCTCTAACGAAAGTGGTTGAGCTCCATTGAAGGTATTTGAGCTCTAATGAGGGTGGTTGAGCTCCAGCAAATGTCTTTGAGCTCCAACAGAAATCGCTGAGCTTCAGCGAAGGTCTTTGAGCTCCTACAAGGGTGGCTGAGCTCCAGCAGAGGTCTTTGAGCTCCAATGAAGACCACGGAGCTCCAACAGAAGTCACAGAGCTTCAGCAGATTGCCCAGAATGGTGGATCCTTGTGCACACAGATGCTTTTCCCCCTTCCTTGAGGGTGTTTCTGACTCCTGGTGAGCTGCTGAAGCCTGGCTGAGTGCTCAGTGCCAGTGGTGGTGTGCAGTCCGGGGACTTGGGCTTAGCAGTTGGGTGGTGGGTGGCGTGCGTTGGGCTGGCTCTGTGTTAGGGTGCTTTCAAATGGGGTTAAAAATAAAACAATCAGGTTCTTACATCTGAAAGCTATGTGCCTTGCTGGTGTGCTGCCTTCCATGCAGCTCTACTCCTGATTTTACTAAAAAAAGTAATCTGGTTTTCACACTAAACATTTCTTAGGTGGTTAACAAATGACTCAGTTTTTAGTTAAAGCAGACATTCCTCAGCTGACGTTCAAATAGTTGAGCTGTTTTCGAAAGGAGAGGTATTTTCATATTGGACACTGATTCCTGGGATACTTTAAGGGAGCTCTGAAGAGCTGGGAAGCAGTTCACACTGAGCTTCCATGTGGCTGTGGTCATCTCTGGTCCCTGACTCACTGCAAGTCTTTGCTCCCATTGTACTCTGCAGTTGGAATTCTGTGACATAGGCTGTGCTGTGACCTCTCTCCTCTGCAGGAAGTGATGCTTTACTCCCACTCTCTGTTGGTTATCACTCACCCAGTTGTTCCTCCCTGTGGGACAGTCCCTGTCCCAGTATGGCCTTGTGGTTTCCTGGCAAGAAGTCTTTGAGAGACAGCAGCAAGTCCTGTAAATGCCTGCAGTCTGCATTGCCTGCTGTGTGCTGGAAGTCCCCGTACAGAATCCTGTCTGACTTTTTCTCCTGGAAAAGGTATTGCCTTATGATTCTAGCCTGTATTTTCATACGGTCTCATTTATCCTGTATGAGTGTTGGGTTTGGAGACCTAGAATTTGCCAGGCTTTGCTTTGCAACCGTTGTCTTGAAGGAGTCCCTCGAGCGGTGGAGCTGTGCCTGTTTCTTGCACTGTGAGTACAGATAGGGGGAAATGGCTTTGTTTTTCCCATGTGTTGCTGTCCTCTCTTTTAGCAGCACCAAGCAGTCAGCTGTTCCTGCTGGGGCTTTTGGGCATTTCTTGAGGAGCCTCTGAAGCAGTGGAGTGGTGGTGGAGTAGGTGCAGGGATGCCGTGGTAAGGGAATCCCCCAAATCACACTTGGACTTGCCTTGCTTTGTGGTCAGTCCCTGTTTTCCTGAGTGAATGAGCCGTGGTCCAGCACGTGCTGCTTAGCATCCTTTGTGCTAAGAGTATTTTGGGAAGCAGAATTTTGCTTGCCTCTCCACGAGGACACGGTTGGGCCGCTTGTGAGCTCCAGTTGGGAGAGGGGTACAACACGAGCAAAAAGTTCTCTCAGTGACTTAACGAGGCTGTGTGAAGACATGCCCACCCTCCTCAAGTCCTGAAAGCCTGGAGATGAGAAACTGGGGGAAGTTTAGCATTGCTGTGTGGTTCTATCAGTAGAAGTCAACTTTTTCCCATGTGTCATAATCCGGTGCCGGGTGAATGAGGTGCACCCACCCATCGTCTCCAGCTCGGCTCAGTGGGAGCCATCTGACTTACAGGAGCAGACAGCGCTGCTCTCTTTGGGCTTCTCTCTTTTTTCCTGCAATGGCCGTGAGAGTGATATTTGGGTCAGCTGCCTCCAGCGTGTCACTTCCTTTTGGCACTCATGGCTGTGAGCGTGCAGGAGGAGCGCGGTGGGGAAGCGCCGCAGTGGGATCGGGAGTCATTAAAGGGGTATTGTGGATATCTGCATTACTCAGGGGGAAAGCTCTCTGATGGCTGCCCGAATGTGTTTTCCTTCTGATCTCAGCACTGTGTCCTGGGTCTCGGTGTGGGGGTCCCCAGACATCCTCAGGTCTGCTTTCAGGTATGGGGACGTCAGTTGGACACCGTGCTGCGATGTGTGTCCTGAGTGTTCCTATCTGGGCTGTCATCCAACACAGGATGGAAAGGGTCACCGTGCTGCTCTGCTGTGTATTTCCAGTCCCTGTAACACATCCCCCCTCGGTTGTGTTCATTCTTACAGGAAAAGTAGTTTTGTTGCTTGAGTCTCAGCCTCCTCTGTGTGGCACCCAGCGATGGGATGGTACCCAGTGGGCATGGATTGAAACACAGCAATCCCCCTTAAAGATAAGAACAACTTTTTTACTGTGAGAGTGGCCAGATGTTGGAACAGGTTGGCCCTGAGAGCTTGTGGATTCTCCATCCTTGGAGGAAACCCAACTGGACTGGGTGCTGCCGACCTGCGCTGGTTGGTAGCAGCGGGCTGGATCTGCCTGCCTGGTCCCTGCCAACCCTGCAGGTTTGGTGACTGCACTTGGTGGCTCCTCTGTGTCCCAGAGATGGAGCAGTGGGGTGTCTGCATTTGTAGCCAGAGCTTGGGAGCCTGCCATGGAACTCTGTCAGAGTCGTAGTCTGAAATCAGGAGATAGAATTTGTAGTGTCAACTGCCAGCTGGCAAAACATTGTACATTTTTGGGGGTAACATGCATTGGTACGAGAAAAACTGGGGGTTAAGCATCTTTATAAATAAATCAGTTGAATGGGTGGTTCTGTTGCTTGGTGTTGGGCTTATTGGGCACGCTTATCTTGAGAGTGTTTTGGAGGGTGGTAATGCTTTGTGTCCTGGGCTGAGGAGCACGTGTTGCCCCATCACGAGGTGTCCAGGTGGGAGCAGCTGCTGGAGAGCACTCCTTGGTATCTGGATGATGAGTGCTGAGTGTTTCTGGTCATAGAATCATTAAGGTTGGGAAAGACCTCTAGGATCGTCACATCCAACCATAATCATCTTGCAGAAACCCCATGGAATCCACACTGAGAGGAGTAAAGGGAACGAAGAGCTCAACCAGAAATATTCTGTGGCCCTGAATCCGTACTGAGATGGTGCTCAGCCAATGGGTTCATCACTGGTGCTGGCAGCAGTGGTCATTTTAAGGATCCACTGCTGATGTTCGGATGTCATCAGGCTGTGCTGTTTGATGGCAGTCCGAGAGTCGGGTGTTGGTTGCACACCTTCATGTTTGGCTGTTTGTTCTTGTCGGACTTGAGGTTCAGATTCAACCTTACTGCACAGAGGCGTTGCCCTTTTCATACCCTGCCCTGTTAGTCTTTACTTTCAAGTCACGTAGAGGCAGAGGGGCAGCTCACGTGGCGAGCTGCAGTCCCAGCTTTGGGTTATGCTGTGGCTCATTGCCCCCAGGACCAGCTGTTCCATCACACAGGCTGTCAGATAACACCCTGCCTTCTTGTGAAATCCGCTGACCAGCTTGTTTTCTCCATTATTACATTTCGCATCATTGAAGTGCCAGCATCACCTGGGGCTTGCTGCCGAACTTCCTCGTTATCTCAGGTCTGTAGGATCCCAGAACCCCACGAGATGGCACAGACCCGACAGCTCACCTCCAGCGCCCTGGAAATACCTCTTCCCGGAGCTCCCCGTTGCTGTAGGTGAAGTAAACGCCAGTTTGGCCAGCACAACACATCTCCCAATTCCATTTGAGCTGTGTCACTGCGGGGGAGCGATGCTAAAACTGTCACTTGGCTTTCCATGCTGCCATTACCTACAGGGCACTCGGAGGCTATCGGGGGTTCGGCTCTTATCCGCGAGTTCCAGCTCAGCTCTGAGCTGAATGCTTGGGTGGGTTCATGCGTGTTGGTTTTCCAAAAGATGCGTGTTTGACATCTTTATTTTTCTGACAGCACAAGAATCTTATTATTTCCCCACCTCTCCTTCAGCCTGCTGTTCTATTCCGCCCGGGATCCGTGGTTCCATCATCTTTGCTTTGCTGGTGATGGGTTTGGCCATTGCTTTTCTTCCTTCTTGAGTAGTAAAAATTGCGTGAATGTAAATGAGATTTGAATGAATAATGCTAGTTATGCATTCATCCTAATTCAAATCCTATCTTAATTAGCCCGGGGGCCTAATTTGACTTTCATGCAGCATGAAACCACTTTGGATTATCACCAGAATTGCCATGCATTTGTTCTTCACTTTTTTTTTTTTCCAATCAGCGCACATCTTTTTACACTGCTTAAAAACAAAGCAAAACAAATATATCGTTAATAAATTAATCAGATTTAATTAGGGCGGCACAGAAGGATATATTTAAAGGGGAAAAATGCTGTAAATACATTCCCTGTGCCGACTGCTTCTGTGCCGAGCGTGGGGATGAGCCCATGACACAGACACAGAGTGAAAGTCTCTCTCGGGTGCACTTTCTGCCATGACTTAAACGAGCTGAAATTGCTGACATTCTGCCTTTTTCAGATGTGTGTCAGCGTCCATAGGCTTCTCCTTCAAACGAATGGAAGATTATTGAGTTAAATATCGCCAGGACGACAGCTCTGGGAGGCACTCAGTGGACGTGGGGTGAAGGTTGCCGCCGTGTTTCTGGTCCTGCAGCACATATGTGAAGGCAGCACTGCTCTCTAGCTCAAAAACGGAAGGATACAACGCGTGAAATGCCAGAATTCTGCTTGCGACTTTGTTCTTTCCTTCTAATTAGATTGCGATGAACGTTTCCAGTAGGACAGCGGGTTAATGAGAGGTCGTTTCATTGAGCCTAAAGGTTTCCTTGCAGACAGAAGGTGCTGCTGGTGTGTTTTCCCATATTTGTATCCGCAGCTTTCCTCTGGACTGGGGCTAAATATAGAATAAATGACGTTTTCTTGTCAGGGGGAAGCAGAGCTGCTCAGCAGCTTCAAGTCTGAGCAGTGAGAGCCTCCTAATCAACGCATGCCGTTAACGCACAGCTGATAAGCCTTGCACATGAGAAGGCTGTGGTTAATCTGAATGTCAAGTCAGCGCTGTCAGCGTCTGTAGGTGAGCTGTGATGCTCTCATTTGTATAATCACTGGAAGTCAGGATGGAAAACGATCTTTGTCCTGAATGAGTTCAGGGAGGGGCTCACAGCTCTGGTCCGCTTCTCCCCGTGTTCCCCGGAGAAACAAATGGGACTCTCCGATCTCTTTCAGGCATCTTCCCCTCTCTTCAGATGGACTCGAGGCTGACACGTTCACTCTCTGACGTTCCTGCAACTTCTGAAGGATGCACACACCGGCACGGCATGCTGTCTTGCTAACAAGGAGGTGAGATCCCTTATGCATTAATTGCTTTTGCTGTACTGCAGCTCGCCGTTAGGATTCTGACTCCTTTTCCCATTAACTGCAATCCAGAGTGACTGCTCTTACCCAATGACTTGTGCTTTTCCTTGGCCAAAGCGTTTTGTTTCAATGGGCTCGGCCTCCAAAGCAATGTGTTTTTCTGCATCAATTATACTCCATTTCCATTTGTCAGTCTGCAGGCTTCTGTACCACATGTGGCATTTGGCAGGCCTGGACTGCTGGGGAGAGGCAGACTGTGTGCAGACCTGTTTCTGGTCTTGGTGGAGCTCACTGTAAATAGGAACAGTTGATCTTTGTTCTAATGTGGGAGTTGTTTTTCAAGGTCTTTAATCCGCATTGCGTGTGCTTTTTTAATGCTATATCATGCCATTTTTTTCTCATCATGTCATCAAGTAATGAACCAAATGACCCACCCAGCCCAGCCATGTTGTGCTGTGCTGATGTCTTTTCAATGAAACAGTTAATTTCACAAAAAAAGGTAAATTTGTATCATTTCATTCATTGATGATACACCGATTGCATTGATGGTTGCACTGACGATGCATTGGCTGCATGGGTGATGCATTGATGTGTTGGCGATGCATTGATGCACTGATTGCGTTGTGCTGTATCAATGCATTAATTGCATTGCCTCAAATCTCAGTATGCTGCCCGTGAACGCCCCTGTCGTTGCATGGAACAACTTGAATAGCTGTAAACTGTAGACCTGCAGGGCAGCACTGCTCAGACTGTGTTCTGTATTGTGTTGTCCTGTCCTAAAGCAAAGTCAACAGCAGTTGCCTGCTCTCAGGTTTTGGCTGGGTAGCTCATTGCTACCTTAAGACTTCTGGCATTGCTCTGTAGGGTCCTTTCTTCCCTTTTTCAGGGCTCTGAGGCATGCAGTATAGTTAAAGTTAAACTAGTTGTGTTTCTCTCTGTTGGCTGTGGGTGGTGGAGGCCAATATTGTTAGCTCAGATTTCAGCACTGAAAACAAGTCCTGGTGTCAGCAGTGGGACGTGGCCAGCAGTGCCCATAAAATGTCCCAGGAGTTGAGCTTCTGATCCACTGTATTAAGGAGATTTCAGTCCAAAGTGTAAACATTAGAAATGCAGAGCAGCCGTGCCCTTCTTTTCTGCATGGAAGGAGCTTTGGAAGCAAGATTTGTTTGTGCAGTGGCAGAGAGCTGCTACTTTATTTCTTGACAGGGGACTTCCCAAAAGCCTGCAAAGGAGACGTAGATCTTCAAGCAAGTCCTGGCAGCTGGAGCTTTCCGATAGCAGGTGATGCCACAGAAGAGTTCTGTGTTGGTTGTCAGATTAGAGCCTTTCTCTCCTGATTGCATGTTTGCAACGTGCAGCCTTGAGCTCATCAACTCAACTCTTTTGGGGGCTTTGTCTCTTTTCTAGATAAAATAATCTGACCACCATGAGTTGGAGCTTTCTGACCCGTCTCTTAGAGGAGATCCACAACCACTCCACCTTCGTTGGCAAAATCTGGCTGTCGGTGCTGATCGTCTTTCGGATCGTTCTGACTGCTGTGGGAGGCGAATCCATTTATTACGATGAGCAAAGCAAGTTTGTCTGCAACACGGAGCAGCCCGGCTGTGAGAACGTTTGTTACGACGCTTTTGCTCCTCTTTCTCACGTGAGATTTTGGGTGTTCCAGATCATTCTCGTCGCCACTCCGTCCGTCATGTATTTGGGCTACGCCATCCATAAGATTGCCCGCATGGTGGAGCACAGTGACGTTGACAGAAGGTTCAGAAGCAAAAGCTTTTCCACACGCTGGAAACAGCACCGCGGCTTGGAGGAGGCCGAGGATGACCACGAGGAGGACCCGATGATGTACCCAGAGATAGAGCTGGAAAGCGAACGGGAGAACAAGGAGCAGCAGCCCCCCGCCAAGGCCAAGCACGACGGGCGGCGGCGGATCCGCGAGGACGGGCTGATGAGGATCTATGTGCTGCAGCTGCTGGTGAGGGCGACGTTCGAGGTCGGCTTTCTGATCGGTCAGTACCTCCTGTATGGCTTTGAGGTCAGCCCCGTGTTTGTGTGCAGCAGGAAGCCCTGCCCCCATAAGATAGATTGCTTCATTTCAAGGCCGACCGAAAAGACCATTTTCCTGCTCATAATGTACGGGGTGAGCTGTATGTGTTTGCTTTTGAATGTGTGGGAGATGCTCCATTTAGGGTTTGGCACGATCCGGGACACGTTGAACAACAAGAGGAAAGAGCTGGAGGACTCTGGTACCTACAACTACCCCTTTACCTGGAACACACCCTCTGCCCCTCCTGGCTACAACATTGCGGTCAAACCCGATCAGATGCAATACACAGAACTGTCCAACGCCAAGATGGCCTACAAGCAGAACAAAGCCAACATCGCCCAGGAGCAGCAGTACGGCAGCAACGAGGAGAACATCCCCGCCGACCTGGAAAACCTGCAGAGGGAAATCAAAGTGGCTCAGGAACGCCTGGACATGGCCATCCAGGCGTACAACAACCAAAACAACCCCGGCAGCAGCTCCAGAGAGAAGAAGTCCAAGGCGGGCTCCAACAAAAGCAGCGCCAGCAGCAAATCGGGGGACGGGAAGAACTCTGTCTGGATTTAACCTTGGCTGGGTTTATATGTTGTCTTTTTCTCACAACCAGCAACCCGTTGAGTAATGGCTTCCATTAAGTAAATATTTGGTTCTGCTTATTTTCAGGGATACTGTTGGCTAGCGATTCCAGCTCTAAGGAAGTGTTTATACGCATAATGTAGGACTGTAGGACTTTATTCTTCTGCCTTCCAAGCCAGGAGACAAATAGGTATATTTAAATCATTCTCATTGAAGGGTTTACGCTGTATGTACAGTATTATGGTACATTATTATGCACAATTTTTTGTATTTGTACACTGGATCTCCGGAGTTACCCTTTTTTTTATATGAAAGGAGGAAACCGTAGGTAGCTGTTAGCATTTTGCCAGTTTTATTACTGTGGTTCGTCGTCGTTTTCTGTTTGTTTTCAATGTCAGGACTTTCTATGCTGCATTTGAGAAGTGCCTTGAACACTCAGCACCAGGGAGCCCGGTTATCCGCTCCCTTAGAGCAGGGGGGGGGTTGGAAAACGTCTGCTGATGGTGCTCTTGACTGTACCTTTTTATAAAGACGATGTGCTACTTACAAATGGAAGTGTCACACTATAGCTATTACGTGCTACGTTTCTTCATCCTATGGAAAACGACCCGTAATTCCATCTATTTACGTATTTAAGAGGTTTCAGAGGTGTCTCGTTGCATAACACCCCGCTCCAAATGCTCCCCCATAGCTGCCTATATGGGGGCCACCACCTGCCCGTCTCACCCAGATGTCCCTGTGTCCCACGGGGTCACTGGGATGCTCATTCCCCTGGTCCATTTTGTCCCGCTTGTCCCCAGTCCTCTTTGTCCACTGAGGTCATTGGGATGCTCGTTCCTTTGGTTTCTTTTGTCCTTGCCCCATGCCCTTTGTCCCTGTCCTATGAGGTCATGGGGATATTTGTTCCCCTTATCCCATTTGCCCCCCATGTCCTCTGATCCCTTATCCCATGGGGTCATTGAGATGCTTGTTCCCCTGGTCCTGTTTGTCATCCTTGCCCCATATCCCCTTGTCCCTTGGTCCCCCGTCCCATGAGATCATGGGGATACTCATTCTCCTGGTCCCATTTGCCCCCCTTGTCCCCTGGTTCTGTTTGTCCCCTGGGGTCACTGGGATGCTCATTCCTGTGTTCCCTTTAGTCCTCTTTGCCCCGCGTCCCCTTGTCCCCTGTTCCATGAAGTCTTGGGGATACTCGTTCCCCTTGTCTCCATATCCCCTCGTCCCCTGATCTGCTATCCCATGAGGTCATGGGGATACTCATTCCCCTTGTCCCTTTTGTCCTTCGTGTCCTCTGGTCCCTTGTCCCATGGGGTCATTGGGATACTTTTCCCCCAGTCCCATTTGTCTTCCTTGTCCCCATGTCCCCTGGCCTCCTGTCCCATAAGGTCACGGGGATTCTCATTCCCCCGGTCTCATTTGTCCCCATGTCCGCTGGTCCCTTGTCCCATGGTGTGGTTGGGATGCTCGTTCCCCACGATGTCCCCTTCGTCCCTTTGTCCTTACATCCCCCGCTCCCTCACTGCGTTTTTCACCCTATGGAAAACGACTGATAGCTCCACGTATTTACATATTTAAGATGTTCCTGCTCTCTCTCACTGTGCAACGCGCCGCTCCCCGGGGCTCCGAGCTGTCCCAGTACCTTTTGGGGACGGTTTCTGTGTTTCCGACGTGATGTGGTTGGATGGAGCCGTGGTCATTCTGCTCTCATAGCCCTGCCCCCCCCGGCCCTGCGCACACACCCTGTCTGTACAGGTCTTAACAAAGCCCTTCTGCATACAGATGACAATGCCTTATCCCCGACCCCCTCCTCCTCCTGTCACATCCGAGGGGCCGAGTTCAGCCGGAGCAATATTTGTACGATTTAATTTCTGCTTGAGAGGCCGGTCGGACTCGTGGCATTCTGCAGTTTTGGCATTCAACTTGAATTTATAATTACAAAAAAAAAAGGGGGGGGGGGGGGGGGGGGGGGGGGGGGGGGGGGAGGGAATGCAGTATTTCTGCCCCCTGGCGGTGTCTTTTTGGCCAGGGTGAGCATTCCCATCTGAGGGGCGCTGAGAAGTGTCTGTTTGGTGGTGCTCTGTGTGACTGTGCTGTGTCCGCCGCGCTGCCGGGGCGGTTGCAGCAGTGCATGCAGTGCAGCTTTGGGACGCGGCGTTGGGACGGAGCGTTCCTTGCAGGGCGTGCATGGAAGCCCCCCCCCCCCCCCCCCGTGGGGTGTCCGTGGCTGCCGTTGGTTTCAAGGCTTCGGGTTCGGTTCCTTTTTCCTCCTGAAGAAATGATAACGCATTACTTGAAGACGCTCTCTTGCCCTGGCTTGGTGCAGGCCGTCCCGAAATAAACACTCAGAACGGATTTTGGACCAAAAAAAAAAAAAAAAAAAAGAAACTGAAGGTGCCTCGAGTTTGTGTTCACCTCTGGCTTTGTCTATTGAACGCAGTGGGTTGCAGAGAACCGGGCTGAGGGGCGTTTTTGCAGCGGTGGGACGCGCGGCGGGGGAGCTGCGGAGCGCGGGGGGCGATGCGCGGGTTGGGATTTCAACCCGTTTGACCTCAGCGTAATAAGGAGCCGCTTTCCGACGGCGTCCAAAGGGAGGAACGTGGAGAGCCGGCCCTCCAGGAGCTCCTCCTGCCCGCCCGGGATCTGCACTGATGCATGTGAATGAGCGCTGTGCGGCCAAGCGTGCGGCGTCAGCTGCCCCGAGCGGAGCAGACGGGGCCGCTGCCTTTGCGCGTCGCAGCTGAATGCCCGTCTGTTGTGCTGCCACAAAGGATCGCTCTGTGAGCGGGGCTGCTGGCGGCGGAGCGGGACGCAGCCCACCTTCCGCGGCAGCCGTTCATCCCCTCTGTGTCACAGCAGGGTTTCCACGCGGATTCCTGCTCGCTCGGAAAGCAGCGCTTTGCTCTCTGCAGGGTGGTGTCGGTGCTGTCGGGGCGGTGCTGTGCCAGGAGGGGTGCCCTGCAGGGGGGAACCACGGCCCGCATCTCTTGCAGCGATTGAGACCTCACGTCGGCGATGCCTTTCAGCTCTGCACACACGCGGGGCATTGCAGCGTGCCGACTTCCACCCCTTTGTCTCGCCCTCATGTAAAGCTGTGTGATGAACTCACGTGGGTTCCTTTCTGTCCCGGTGTTTCTTTTCTCCGGGGCAGAGCCACAGAGCCCCACGGCCACAGCTCAGAGCAGCGCTGCTGAGTGCCACCCTGGAGGATGAGGGACGGCACCCAAACCTTCAGCCCGCTCAGCAAAGCAGCACATCGTTAATCAGCTCCAGCGCTAATTGAGGGCCCTGTGGTCAGTGGGCTGCTGCTGGGTTTGTAGGGTGCCCAGCAGCCGCACAGAGAGCCTCAGCTGGGAGTCCACCCCTTTGTGCTGAGCTCCCAGTCGCCCCCAGCGCTGAGCCCTCTGTCTCACTGCAGAGCGAGGATCGGCAGCTGTGCTTCATCCGTCCTCCATATTTGGTAGCAAACTTGTTCACATCTCAACGGCTCTTTGCAGGAGCTGCTGAAAGGTCGGTTCGGTGACATCAGCTTTGTGCTGAGCCTCGGCGGGCTCGGAGCTGGACGTGGTCACAGCACGTGGGGTCAGCACGTGGGGTTGTTTATACGTAGGTTTGGGACAGGGGCGCCCGTGCTGTCCGCTGGGTGCAGTGCTTGGCCTCTTAGAGCAAACCTGCTCCTCACTGCAGAAATGAGCGCTGTCTTGCCCCGCGTTAACGTCTCTTTTCGGCCCTCTTGCCTTGCAGTGGAAGGGGAGCTCAGCACATCCCCAGCATCACCGAGCCGTGGTGGCCACAAACCCTCCTGCCGAAAACCAGAGGGCAAATCTGCTTGTGAGGACTCGGCAGTGCAGCTGCGGAGGGGAGAAGCAGCTCCAAACCCAGCAGAGCAGCCGCAGAGCTGTCCTGCCGCGGGCACACACTGGGAGACGTGCGGCCAGGGGGGACGAAACGTCTGAGATAAGAGCAGACGTGGCTGTATCAAACAGAAAAGGGGTTTATTCGAGGAAACGCGGAGGGGAGGGCGGTTTGGAGGGCTGCTGTGCACGGAGCATGAATGCCATTCAGGCAGCGCCGTTCAGCCGATGTTCAGCTCGGGGAAATCCTCGCTGCCGGGCGCAGCTCAGCGCTGCAGGGCAGGCTGGTGCTGTGCAGGCACAGAGATCCCCCACCTCCCATAAACATTTGGGGTTCTGAGCAGAAGGCAGCAGCACAGCGGTGCGCCCCGCTCACCCCAGAAAGGGGTATTTCCGAGAAGCTGCAAAATGCCATCCAGTTTCCTTCGTGCATTTTAGCACGCTGTCCCTGCATGAGTATTTGCTCTGGATGCTGTTCCCCCACCGCCCCCAGGGGGAGGAGAGCCGTGCACTGCTGGGCTGGCAGCAGCGTGGGGTGGTGTTTGGTTCACTGAGCCGCTCTGAGACGCGGTTTCCCATCACCTCTTCTCGCTGCTGAGCTGCAGTGGGGTTACATAACAGATGGGTTTTATTTCTTCTTCTCTTTTTTCCCCATAAGGGAAGTTGTGATCCTCTGTAATGCTGGGATTTCTTTGCGTTTCCTATCTGTGTGCATCTCCTTCATATCCGACGCGGAAGGAGAAAAGCCTGACAGTGGGAGGAGGTCGCAGCGCAGCGCTGGCCGCAGCACGAGGGGATGGGAGTTACATAAACTGCTCTGACCCGGAGTGCCACAGCGCTGCAGACATCAAAGGGGATCTTCAGGAGCCCCACAGCCTTCAAAGCCCATTTAACAAATGGCCGCTTTGTCCTCATGTTGAAACTCTTCAGAGGAATTGGGGAGATGCGCTCGGGACGCGGAGCCCTCTTTGCAGACGCCCGGCAGGCTCTGATCCCCACCTCCTGTGGGGCAGTGGGAGCTGCTGGGGGTTCAACGCCCGCCTTGGGATCCCTGCGGGGCGCCGCTGCCGTGGTGTGAGCGATGGCTTTGGCTCTGCAGGGCTTAAAGCCCACCAGCAGCCATGTGAGCTCAGCCTTCCAAGGGAGAGAGCAGCAGCAAGGCTGGCCTGTGGAGCGATGGGGTCTCTGAGCTGGGAAAGGCCTTCAGGGCAGCATCCCGGCCAGAGCACTGCATCCTAAAGGGCGGTGGGAGATTCCTTGCATCGCACACTCTGGGAATTGGGTTCCCCCGTTGCCCCCAGGACGTTCCCAATGCAGCTGGGAGCAGCACGGAGCCCTCCCTCCCATTTCCAGCTCTCTGGGCTGGCAGTGTCCCTTCCTTTCTCCTTGTCTGAGCTCTTCCTGCTGCAGCAGCGCTCCGACACGCGATGCCCCATCGCCTGCAGCGGGTGCGTGTCCCATTTCCCAGCAAGGCCAGCAGTGGGTCAGGGCCTGGGCGCTGCCTGCTGGCGGAGCTGCTCCTTCCCATGGCTGCAGCACGGCTGCTTGGAGATGCTCACCGCTCCCCCTGCGCTGCTCCTGTCGGTGCATGGCCGTGTTCTGTGCTTCCAGCTGGGCCTCTCTCTCAGAACCTCGGCAGCAGGTGCCGAACAGCAGCTCTCATTTGTCAGCTCAGGGATGGAACAGAATGGGATGTGGGCGATGGACCGGGCCCTGAGCTTTGGGGCTGAGGCTGAGCCCTCACTGTCCCCTCTGCAGACCTCATCCTCCCACCCTGGGTGCAGCCCAGCAGCCTCCCCAGGTGTGAAGCACCCAGAGCGCGTGGGCTCCTGCTTTCTCTCCCCTTCTTAATCCCCCAAACAGCCCCCTGCAGGACGGCATCCTCCCATTGCAGCCCACATGGCAGCGTTGGCTCCCGACCATCTGATGTCTCCCCCTGACCCGAACTTCTCTGCTCTCTTACAGACATGAGAGCTGAAAAGCCATCGCCTCCCTCTGCTCCCGCAAGCTGCTGCTCACGTGGCACCCCGTGCTGCTGCTGGGGAGTCCAGGAGGACATTCTTCCATTGTGTGCACCCTAAAAGGGAGGTCTGCCTCATTCGATTATCGCCGAGCGATCACAGCCAGATGGTCCACCGTCAGCTCCTGCAGCCGAAGGAGCCGAGGGACCGCAGGTCCGAGCAGCTCCCCTTTATGTAATGGCACAGAGGAGGCTGCGGGAGGTCTGTCCTGTCGGGTCTGCTGATGAGCAGCGGCTCTTTTCTCCTCCTCGGGGCTCTGTGGCTGTGAGGACCCGCTGCCAGGTGGTGAAAGAGTCACTGCTTGTTGCGCTGCGTTCCAGGAGGACTGCGCCGCTCCGGGAAGGACCTCGGAGGGGCCGGGAACCCAACGCCGTCTCCGTGCCCTCCTGACCCCAAAGGCTCCGAAGGACTCAGCGTTCGTTCACCGGCGGTGCCTCCACATCGCTCCTGATGCGCTCAGCACCGCGGCACGCAGTCCCCAAACCCAAAAAGCTCCTCTGAGCTGCGCCTCCGCTGTGGCTGAGAGCGAAGCTGCGCCCCTCCGGAGGACCCCAAAGAGTGGGGGGGTACCGCAGCCCCGCGCTGTGCATTCCGCCTCCGGCGCGGCCCCGCCGCGCATCTCCTGCGCCGTCCGTCGGTGCGAGGAGCGGGCAGGGAGAGCCCTCTCGTGGCTGATGCGGTGAAGAGAGCGCTGGGAGGGGAGAGCGGCGGCGGGGGAGGGCCGAGGAGTTCCGTGTGAGCCCGGGGGTACGGCTGGGAAGTCGGGATGGGCATCGCAGAGAGCCCGTGGGACAGCGGGAAAGGGGACGGCAGGGATAAATGGGACCGGGGGGATGAGCATCCTAATGATGGCCCCAAGGGAAAGGGGAGCGGGGGACGGGAGGGCAAAGGGGACAAATGGGACCAGTGGAATGAGCGTCTCGGTGACCCCGTGGGACAGGGAACCCGGGGACAGGGAGATAAATGGGATCGGGGGAATATGCATCCACGTGACCCCAAGGGACAGGGGAGCAGGGGGCAAATGGGACACTAAGACAAGACAAGAGGGTCAAATGGGACCAGGGGAATGGACATATCAATGACCCCATGGGGCAGGGTACCAGGGACAAGAGGACAACGGGAATAAATGGGACTGGGGAAACAAACATCCCAATGATGGCCCTAAGGGACAGGGGACCAGGGCATAAATGGGACCAGTGGGATGAGCATATCAGTGACCCCGTGGGACGTGGAGATGTGGGGACAAGGGGAGCGAGCATCCACATGACCCCATAGGACAGAGGAGCAGGGGACAGGGGGAACAAATAGGAGCAGGGCAGAGAGCATCCCAGTGACCCTATGGGACAAGGGGCCATGGGACAAGGGGGACACAGGGACCAGGGGGGCAGATGGGACCGGGGGACAGATGGGGCCAGGGGAATGGCTTCTGTCTGTCCCTGGATGTGTGAGGATACGTCGGGTGTGAGCGTGCAGCGCTGCCCGGCCTCGTGCTGCTCACCCGGCCCCGCAGAAAGGCAGAACCCCACAGATTTTCCAGTTCTTTATTGTAAATAAATCTGTGACATCGCAGGAGGCGTCGCGGGGTCCGGGCGGACGCACCCGGGGACCCCAGCAGGGCTGAAGCAGAGGCACACGAGCGGGAGGTGAGGTGAGGTGCGCTGCGGGGCCGTGGGGTCGGCTCACCCCAGCCCTGGGCCACCCCCGGTCCCGGCGGCACCGCGGGGCCGAACAGCATTAAAATCATTAAGAAAAAAAAAAAGAAATTGTGTATTTATATATATATATATATATTTATATATATGTTCACGTCCCCAAAACCGGTGACGGGTGTTGGGACGGGGACACGGGGCTCCCATGGGGACGGCGGTGTCCTCTCGCAGGCACTGCAGCTGTGGGGACATTGTGGTGACAGATTGAGGGACGGGGGGGTTGGACCCCCACACACCGCCCCGTGCTGCCCAGCTCCCCATCTCCCATCTCGAGCCATGGGGCTGCTGTGCCACGTGGGGACCTCCACCCTATTGTCCTGGGACTGCCCCTCGTGGTCACCCTGTCCCACGCAGGCAGCCCCGGGGACACCTCCTGTCCCACTGCTGACCCCATAGCAGGAGACACGTGGGGGGGACACTGCCACCCCACCGTGGGCGTGGGGTCCCCGCTGTGCTGAGTGTCATCGTGGGGCTGCGGTGTGCCCTAAGTGCTCCATGGTGGTGTGGGATGGATGGCTCGGGGTGATGTGGGGCTGTGGGGGCAGGGGTGACAAGTGCCACCCCCTTGTCCTGAGGGTGACACGTTGGACATGCGAAGTGCCATGGGGACCGGGGGGCCAGGAGAATGAGCATCCCAATGACCCTAGGGGACAAGGGACCGGGGGAACAAGGGGGATAAGTGGGACGAAAGGAATGAGCATCCCAGTGACCCCAAGGGACAAGGGACCAGGGAACAAGGGGACATGGGGTGACACTCCCCTGGGCTCACCCTGCCCCCCAGCCCCATAGGGTGGCCCTGATGCTGTTGGTGTCCTTGTTTTGGGGTGCACCTTTTGGGATGGGGAAGATGATGGATGGGGGATGTCCTTGTCCCAGAGCCTGGCACCCATGGGTGTGGGACCCCACCGGTGGGGATGTGAGATGAGGGGGACAGGGATGGCCCCCAGGCCCTGCTCTGGGGGCATGGAGGGGACAACTGGCCTGGTCCTGGGGGGTACTGGGGGATACTGGCCTGGTACAGGGGGTGCGGCCCCCAGAGCTGGAAGATGCTGACATGGAGTGAGGGGGGGTCCTGACCCCCCCCCCTCCCCCCAGGGCCATGTGGGGTTGGGGGTCCTGGTGTGGCCCCCCCAGGTACATTCATGGCGGTGCAGTGACCCCAACCCCAGGAGGGCCCGGGGGGTCCGGACATTCGTGGCGGTGCAGTGGGGTGGGGGGGATCCCCCCGTGCTCTCCTCCCTCCTCGGGCGGACCCGCTCAGGCCCCCCCGGACCTGCAACACAGAAGTGAGGAGCGCTTTAGTGCAGGGGGGTGACACGAGGTATGGGATAGGGGGACACGGGGGACACCAAGCCCCAAAGAGCCCCCCCCGCCCCGCTGGGCTCTTTGGGGTGGGCACAGAGATGGAGACAGCACGAGGGCAGCCGGACAGACAGTGACACGGACAGACGGGCGGCGGTTCCAGCCCGGGGGGGTCACCGCTGCCGCCGGACGGTGATGGTGACGAGGAGACGACGGGGTGGGGGGTTACACTCCCTGCTGCGCCGGGTCGTACCTTCCGCGGCGGATGTTCCTGGGGACAGTGGGGAGAGGACAGCGGTGTCAGTGTCCCCAGTGTCCCTGGCGTCCCTCTGAGCCCCCTGACCCCCAGGGGACAAGGAGGACAAGTGGGACCAAGGCGGTGAGGATCCCCATGGCCTCACGGGGACAAGGGGACAAAGGAAGAAGAAGGACAAAGGGGACTGGGGAATGAGCATCCCAGTGACCCCAGGGGACGAGGGACGTGGGGATGTAGGGTCAAGGGGGACAAGTCGGATCAGGGGAATGACATCTCCATGACCACAGGGGACAAGGGAGCAGGGGACAATGGGGACAAATGGGACTGGGGGAGTAACGTCCCAATGAGCCCGGGGGGCAAGGAGACACGGTGATGAGGGGGACAGATGGGACCGGGGGAATGAGCATCCCAGTGACCCCGTGGGACAAGGGGACACGGAGACAAGGGGACAAATGGGACCAGGGGAATGAGCATCCCGATGACCCCGCTTACTTGAATCCCCATCCCGTGCCACCAAGGACGATGGCAGCCACCAGTACGGCCCCGGCGATGGACCCAATGATGATGTTGGTGCCACTGGGACCTGGGACAGGAGGACAGGGACATGCATCAGAGCTGACACGGCCGTGGGGCACCACGGGGAGCAGGGACAGCACCACGCGCCCCCAGCAGACCCTTGTAGCGCTCCGTCTCCCCCGTGGGTTTGGGTTCGGGAATGGGGTCGTAGACGCTGCAGTCCTTCCCCGTCCACTCGGGCTGACAGATGCACTTCCCCTCATTGCTGCACACCTACAAGGGGGCGGCGTCACCCCGTGCTGTCACCCCGTGCTGTCACCCCGTGCTGTCACCCCCTGCCTCCCAGCCCCGTCCCCACGCCTCACCCCGTGCTCAAAGCAGATCTTCCCATCCCCGCTGCCGGGGCAGGAGCTGAAGTTGAAGGCGGTGACCGGAAGGCATTTGTGGTCGAGGCACAGCATGGCAGGGCCGCACGGTGTGCCGTCCTCCACGTAGCTCAGCTCTGAGCCATCCGCCAGCTGCACGTGGCCGCCCCTGCAAGGTGGCGGTGGGGTGACAAGGGGGTGCACCAACCCCATGTCCCTCTCCCCAAAGGGGCGGCAAGGGGACATCGCCGTGTCCACGCCCTCACACCCAGTGGGGTGACACGGGGACACAACCGGGTCTATGTCCCAGTCCTGAAGGTGGTGACACACCGAGGGGGTGACAAAGGGACCCCACTGTGTCCATGTCCCCAAAGGAGAGACACAGGAACCACACTGTGTGCACTGTCCCATCCTGCAGGGACCCTGCCATGTCCTTGTCCCCATCCCCCAGGGAGTGACACACCAAGGCGATGACACAGGGACAGAAGGACCCATCCGTGTCCATGTCCCCAGGGCTGTGACACAGGGACCCCCATCCCCAGTGAGATGACACAGGGACACCGCTGAGTCCACGTCCCCAAGAGGGTGACGCAAGGACCCAACCATGCCCGGGTCCCCCCGGGGGTAACACATGGACCTCACTGCCACCTCCTCCCTGTCCCCAGTGGGGTGACACAGAGACCCCACTGTCCATATCCCCACGAGGGTGACACATAGAACCCGAAGTGTCCACGCCCCTGTCCCCAAGGGATGACCCCCCTGTGCTCACGCCCCCATCCCTAAGGAGGAGACACAAGCACACCACCAGGTCCTCGTCCCCACTGGGTTGACGAGGGGTCCCCACAGCGCCCACGTCCCCAAAGGGGCGGCGCTGTGTCGCTGTCCCCGAGGCGGTGGCGCCCACCTGCAGTCCACGTAGCGGTTCTGATGGAAGAAAGTGGTGGTGGCCACCTCCCCGCTCAGCTCTCCCAGCCGCGGCGTCCCCGAGATGTTGGCGCACAGCAGGAACCCGCACAGCACGTCCCTGCGGGCAGCGGGGCGGTGACGCCGGGTGACGCCGGGAGGGGACGTGGGGCGCTCAGTGGGGTCACTCACTGCTTGTTGCACTGCGTCCACCCCGCGCCCTCGCGGCCGCAGTTGCCCCTCTCGGTGCCCTCCACGTTGAGTTTCTCGTAGCAGAAGCGCTCCGCAGAGCCTGCAGAGAGCCGTGTCATCCGCTGCCCCCGATGCGGGGATGGGGGTGTGGGGTCCGTGCACTCACCGCGGCCCCATAGCGCGTTGCACTGCCGGTCCCGGGTCTTACAGCGCCCACCGTAGCAGCGGCCCTGGGAGCGGTTATAGGGTCGTGATGGGCACCCGTGGGAGCGGGGAGAGGGTCGTGGTGGCACCCATGGGAATAGGAATAGGGTCATGGTTGATACTCGTGGAAGCAGTTATAGGGTCATGGATGGTACTCGTGGAAGCAGTTATAGGGTCATGGCTGGTACCCATGGGAGTGGTTATAGGGTCATGGTGGCACCAATGGGAGTGGTTATAGGGACATGGTGGCATCAGTGGGAGTGGTTATAGGGTCATACTGGCACCCATGGGAGGGAGGATAGGGTCACACTTGGCAACCATGGGAGTAGTTATAAGGTCATGGTGGCACCCATGGGAATAGGAATAGGGTCATGGTTGGTACCCAGGGAAGCAGTTATAAGGTCATGGCTGGTACCCATGGGAGTGATTATGGAGTAGTGGTGGCACCCATGGAAGCAGGGATAGGGTCACGGTGGCACCCATGGGAGTAAGAATAGGGTCATGGTTGTTACCCATGGAAGCAGTTATAGGGCCATAAGCATGGCACCCATGAGCACCGTGATCCCATGGATGTGCCATGCCTATGGTGCCACTCACCTGCTCGTTATCACAGAAGTACCCGTCCAGTTTGTGGAGGTTGGGGGGACACTGGGGGCAGGAGAGGATGTTTGGGACCCTGCTGTACCCCAATGACCCTTCTGTGCCCCCATAGTCTTACTGTGACTCTACTGTGCCCCTAAGACCTCACAGTACCACCACAGTCACGCTGTGCCTCCAAGTGACCCCATTGTGTCCCCAGTGACCCCACTATGCCCCCCACAGCTCTACTGTGCCCCAATGACCCCACTGTGACTCCCAAAGCCCCACTGTGCCCCCAGTGATCCCACTGTGCCCCCTTGGCCCCACAGTGCCCCAATGACCCCACAGTGCCCCGATGACCCCTCTCACCTGGCTCGAGTCCCCGGTGCACGTCTCGGGGATGTCACACTCATTCACCGCCTCCCGACAGGACACACCACGTGGTTCATACTGGGGGACAAATCCCACATCAGGACCTGACCCCACAGACCTCCCAGCGCCCCACACCGTGCCCCATAGCACCTTGCATCCCTTACAGCACAGCCCGTCGCTGCACATGGCGTCGTGTGTCAGCGTGCACTTCTTGCAGCAGTTCCCTCCGCTCCTGGCACACTCCTGTGGGGCAGCGCGGTGCTCAGCCCCACCCCGGCCCCATAGCTGCCCCCCGTGGCCCCGATCCCGCTCACCGTCTGCGATCCACAGTCGCACTCCTCTCCTGCCTCCACAAACCCATTGCCGCACTCTGGTGGGTCCAGGAGCTGTGGGGAAGGGCTGTGGGGTTGTCCCTTCCAACCCAACCAAGACCCCAAGAGACTTCCCACCTCATTGGCGCCCCACTGATTTTCCTACTGGCCCCATTGATGCCCCAAGGACTCCCCGTCCCATGAATGCCTGTTGGCTCATTGATATCCCAGGGACTCTCCACCCCACTGATACCGCAGGGGCTCCTCACCCCACTGATGCCCACTGGCCCCATTGGTGCCCCAGAGACCGCTCACCCCATTGATGTCAGTGAGCCCCATTGATGCCCCAGGGACTCCCCATTCCACTGATGCCCGTTGGCCTCATGGATGCCCCAGGGACCCCCCACCCCAGTGATGCCTATTGGACCACTGATGCCCTAGGGAGCCCCCTCCCCAGTGGTGCCCCATTACCTTTAGGGGTTTGTTGAAGAGGCAGCTGCCCCCGCCGTCCTGCAGGAATTGGTTGTACTCATCAATGCTGCAGCGGGAGAACTTCCGCGGGAGGTAGTACCTATGGGGGGACGCGGTGACACCGGGTGGCTGCCACCGCCCCACGGGTGGCACCTCCAGGGGTGGCCATGTGCCACGTGGGGGCAGCACTCACCCCGTATCCCAGGGACCTCCCTTTGCCCCCAATGACCCCGCTGTGTTCCCACAGCCCTGCTGCTCCCCAGTGACTCCGCTATTCCCCCAACGACCTCACTGTGCCCCTACGACCCCTCTGTGCCACCGTGGCCTCACCGTGCCCCAATGACCCCGATGTGCCCCCCCCCCATCCAGCTGTGCCCCAATGACCCCACTGTACCCCCACTGACCCCACCGTGCTCCCAATGACCCCTCTGTGCTCACATGGCCCCCCTGTGCCCCCAGTGACCCCGCTGTGCCCTCCACCACCCCACTGTGGGAGCACCCCATGGGTGGCACCTCCTGGGGTGGCCGTGTGCCACGTGGGGACAGCGCTCACCCCGTGTCCTCCATGATGCAGCCCAGCCACGCATCGGGGCAGCGGCAGTCCCCTATGGGATGGCAGAGCACTGCGGTGCCAGGGAGGGGACATTGTCCCCATGGGTGCCACCCCTGTCCCCATTGCTACCTGCCGATGCGCGGTGCTTGTTCCACATCATGCCCACATTCTGCCCCAACGTCTGCGCCAGCGTCACCGCCATGGCCGCCATGTTGCCATACTGCAACGGGGGCAGTATGGTCATTATGGGATCTCCAGTGGGGACAACATTGTCACCGTGGGGTCCCATGGCCACCACCCATCCTACACCCACATCACCCACCTCGTTGACCCCGCCAGCGCGCCCGGCTGAGCAGATACCCCCAACGAAGGCGGTACCACTGCGGCTGCTCTGGAAGGTGCGTCCCCTACAAGGGATGGGGCAAATGGGGACGTGGGCACGCGGCCATGGGGTGGGCTCCGGGCCCCATGCTCACGAGAAGAGGTGGACGGCGTCGCTGTGCTCCTCACGCCGGTGCCTCATGAACTCATTGAGTGTCCCCATTGAGTCCTCCTCCATGCGGATGCGGTCCCCTGCGGCCCACGTCTCCATGGCCACCAGCACAATGCGGGTGTTGAGCTGCTCCTTGTAGATCTGCAATAGGGTGACCATGGGGTGCTATGGGGCACAGTGGGGCACAATGCGCCATGGGGATGGTAATAGGTACACCATGCCATATGAATGGCAGTGGAGCACAAGGTGCCATGGGGATGGCAGTGGGACATGACGGGATACAATGGGGCACAACCGACAGTGGGGATGGCAGTGAGGCACTGTTTGCCATGAGGATAACGATGGGCTCAATGTGCCGTGGGGCACAATGGGGCAAAGTGCACAGTGGGGATGGCCATGGGGCACAACGCGCCATGGGAGCAGCACCACAGACAGCACCGTGCTCAGCACCTCATAGATGGACCCGCAGTCCCCTCCCCATAGACTGACCCACAGCCCCCACCCCAAGGATGGACCCACGCTCACCATGTCAGCCAGGTTGACCACAGACTTGGCGAAGTTGCTGGTGAGCACCACGGACCTGCGGAGCTGTAGGAACTTTGGGGAGCAGAGGGTGGGCGGCTGCCCCACCGCCATCCCTCTGCCCCACATCCCTACCAGCTGATGGTCGTTCACCACGGCCAGCTCGATGTACTTGGTCTCACTGTGCACTGTGTGCTGTGCCCGACGCACCTGCGGGTGGAGAAGGAGGTGGGCAGTGCCCATGGGGATGTATGGGGCAAGGAGTGGGGTTTGGGAGTTTCTGGCTCCATTTCATGGCTGTGAGCCCCAAAGTGTGACCCTGTTCCCAGCCCCATGTCTCCAACTCCATACTGCTGTTGCCATCCCCATTCTCCTGTCCCCAGCCCCATATCCTTTGTACCCAACCCCATGACCTTGTCCCCAGTACTGTATCCCTGTCCCCAGCCCTGTACCCCTCTCCCCAACCTGGTATCCCTATCCCTACCCCCATGCCCTTGTCCCCAACACTGTATCCCTGTCCCCAACCCTGTGCTCCTGCCCCTGTTCCCTACTCCATACCTTTGTCCTCAGCCCTGTGCCCTTGTCCCCAACCCCACACCCATGTCTCCAGCCCTGTACTCCCACCCCCAGCCCCATGCCCATGTCCTTCCCATGTTCCCACCACTCACCTGCCTCCTCCGCCGCCGCAGCCTGGCTGAGCTGCCCAAGCCGGACTGCCCCACGGCACCCAGCATGCAGCCTGCAGGGAATGGGGACAGTGGGATCGGGGCACTGGGCACACTGGGGATGCCGGACACAGCGCCAGAGCGCGGTGCTCACCTGGCTGGGCACAGCTTGGGGTGCGCTGGATGAGATGCGGCTGGAGACCCTATTGCAGGGAGAGTCACCAACACCCGTGCCCCCCACGTCCCCAAGGCCATGTCCCCTTTAGTGGGAAAACTGAGGCAGGGTGAGGGTCCCCACTCACCTCCCCGTGCTCGGTGCCCTCCTGGGGCTCAATCAGGAATATATCCCGTCCATCTGAGAAGACCCCACTGCAAGGGAAGCCCCAAGAGGTTCTGCCCACAGCCCTGCTCTGTGAGCACAGTTCTGACCCGGGGTTGGGGTCGGTACTCACTGCAGCCCCCGGCAGCTGGAGAGCGCTGCGAAGGAGCGGGGCCACCCGCGAACCCGGCCCTGGTAGTAGCAGTGCTCGCCTGCGCCCTAAGAGAGGGGTCAGGGCTGAGCCCACGGGGCACTGCTGCGTGGTGTGGCACAGCCAACATGGAACAACACGGCACCACATGGCACAACACGGCACAGCATAGCATGGTACGGCACAGCATGGCACAGTATGGCACAGTATGGCACAATATGGCATGGCACAGCACAGCACAACGTTGCACAACACGGCACAACGTGGTGGGGCATGGCATAACATAGCACAGCATGGCACAACATGGCATAACGTGGCACAGCATGGCATAGCATGGCATAACATGGCACAACATGGCAAAACATGGCACAACATGGCATAACATGGCACAACATGGCACAGCATGGCACAGCATGGCATAACATGGCACAACATGGCGAAACAACATGGCACAGCATGGCACAGCATGGCAGAACACAGCACGGCGTGGCACAGCATGGCACAACATGGCATGGCATAACGTGGTGTGGCATGGCACAACACGGCACAACACGGCATGGAACAGCATGGCATGGCACAGTCTCACCGTGCTGCTGCTGTTCTGCCCGCCGCCGAGGTGCCGCTCCACATAGTGAGAGGCGAGGAGGTGGCTGTGGGGACAGCAGTGGGGTGAGGACAGTGTGGGCCGCCCGGCCACCCTCACCCCACTGCGTGCCATGTGCCGCACACCGGCCGTTGGGAACCCAACCCAAGGGGACACTGAGATGCCACAGCCTCTGTGCCCTGTCTGCACCGAGGAGGGCTCCCACCCCGCCCCATAGCGACGCCCCATGGCAGGCATCACCCCGCAGCGGGGCTCACGTGGACACTCACTGGTTGAGCTCCAGATCCAGGATGAAGGCTGACCCAAAGGCACGCACCATGAAGCTGACCCGCGCCAGGTGCACCCCCTGCAAGAGAGCGGGGTCGGCGCTGGGTGCGATGGGGCCGCCCCACAGCGCGGCTCGGCGGCGGTGGCACAGCGCCAGATCCGTCTCCCCAGCGCCGAGTGAGCGCCGTTCATTATTCATGAGCCGTGTATTCGCACGTGCGCCTCCGGAGCTGAGCTTTAATGGGAACCCATTAGGGCGATGGGAACGCGGCGCACTTACGGGGCCGCCTCCCGCTCCAGACTCATTCCGGACCCTGGTGTCCAGCTGATGCTTCAGGACCTCTCCTCCCGTGCTGTGCCCCACCAACCTGCTGGGGTGGGTGACCTCGGCCAGCGCCCGTCCCTCCGGCCAGCCGGGCCGCGGGAGCCTCCGCTGCGGGGCGCCGGTCTGCGGGGTGGCACCTGCGGGGCCTGCGGGCCAGGAGTGCTGGTTGGTGGTGGGACCCGTGGGTTGGACGCCCCAAGGTCTGCAGTTGGGTCCTCCGTGGTCATGGGCTGGGTGCCCCATGGGTAGGGGTTGGGTGCCCCGTGGACAAGGTTTGGTTGTTCCATGGACGTGGGTTGGGTGCCCCATGGGTAAGGATTGGGTGTCCCATGGAGAAGCGTTGGGTGCCCCATGGATAAGGGCCCCAATGGACGTGGAGGGTCTGCGATGGGGACACATCCGGGGGGGGGAACCAAGGAAACATGGAGAGGCAGCACCATGGATGCATGTGGGGGGACCTGGGGTTGTGGGGACCCGGTGGACATGGAGGGGACTCAATGGGGACATGCTCTAGGGGGGACCTGAGGCCATGGGGACACAGAAGGGCTTCAATGGAGATGTTCCTGGGGGGACTCAAGGCCATGCTGTGTCCCCAAAGGGACACCTGGGGGTCACAGAGGGGCTGTGATGGGGACACGTCCTGGGTAGACCTGATGCTTATGGGGACCTGAGGAGCATGAGGGGGCTGCGATAGGGACATTTCCTGTGGGATCCAAGGCCACGCTGCATGCCAAAGGGACACCTGGGGGACATGGAGGGGCTGTGATGGGGACATGTTCTATGAGGACCCAAAGCCATGGGGATCTGGGGGGCACGGAGGGGACCCAGTGGGGACCTGGAGGGGAGCTGAGGCCATGGGGACCTGGGGCACTGCAACGGGGATCTATCCTGGGGAACCCAAGGCCATGCTGCGTTCCCAAAGGGACACCCGGGGACCCACGGTACACAGAGGGGCTGCAGTGGGGCCTGCTACATACATACAAAGGGGACACCTGGGGACCTGGGGGACGTGGAGGCACTGAAACGTGGACACATCCTGGGGGTCCCGAGGTGATGGGGACACGGGGGGGCTGTGATGGGGACATGTCCCGGGGGGGGGGCCAAGGCCATGCTGCATCACAAAGGGGACACCCGGGGATCGGGGACACGGAGCGGCCCCATTGAGGACGGGTCCTGTGGGAGTCCCGAGGCCGCGGGGCCGCGGAGGGGCAGCGATGGGGCCGCGTCCCGCGGTGGGGGCGCACAGCATCGTGGCTCTGCGTCCCAGGGGACACCCAGGGGACACGCGGGGATCACACACGGGGGCGGTGCGGCGCGGTACCGCCGCATCCAAACACCGCAGCGGTGGGGCCGGAGGGTCCGGGGGAGGTTCCGGAGGTGACCGGGATGGACCGGAGGGGACGGGGAGGGGACCGGGGGGACCTACCTGCTCTCGGGGTCAGCGACAGCAGCGCGGCCAGCAGCCACCCCCAGCCCCGCAGCGCGCTCATCGCTCCCGCATCATCCGCCCCTCCGCCCCCCGGGGCCGGGGATGGAGCGGTGCGGAGCGGAGCGGTGCGGAGGGGCCGCCCCCACCACCCGCACAGCGCTGCACCGCACCGTCCCCGTCCGCAGCACCGCCCCTCCCCCCCCCCCCCCCCCCCCCCCCCCCCCCCTCCCCCGGCGGCTGCGGATGCGGCGGTGCAGCGGAGCCGCCCCCGGCGGTAATGGGGTGCCCCACTTTTAGGGGATGCTGCGGGGAAACGCACCGTTTTGGGGGTAAGCGATGGATTCCCGCTGATCCCGCAGCAGTGCGGGGCCCCACGGGATGAAGAGGGGATGGAGACGGGGTGCTGAGCCCGTGCAGTGAAATCGAAACGTAAACCCCCATTGAAATACATCTGGTGCGGGTTCTGTCCCCTCGGAGCTCTCCCGTCCATCTATGGGGGGTCGCCCCACCCACCCCAGCGCCCCCAACCCCATATACCTGAGTGACCCCCCCAGCCCAGGATAGAGGGCAGCCGTGCACCCCCACGGAGCGGAGCACTGCAATCCCCTGCAGCTCCTTCGCCCCCCCCCAAATCCACGCTATTCAGTTTGACACAGCTCACCCAGCACAGCGCTCTCTGTTCTTTCATTTTATTAAAAGTTCATTAAAAACAAAGAAAAACCAAAGGGCTTGGTGGCAATTAATAACATCTGTAAGCACACCCACCCCAACCACAGCCAGATCCCGGGGGGGAGATGCTGAGGATGCTGAGGCCACAGCCCATCCCACGGATCCCAACAGGAGAGAGGCACTGCAGACCCCAACGGCTGCAAGGCTGCTGCCCTCCTGCTGCTGTGGGGTGATGGAGTGAGCTCTGCACCGCCGTGTGCCCTTCTCCCAGGGGCTGGGGCAGAAGGCTGCATCCCATTTTGCTCCCCCCAGGCAGCAGGCGCTGGGTGAAGATGTATTGCCCCCCAGGAGGTGTGGGGCACTGCCCAGCGCCCATTGAGGGCCCGGAGAACAGGCAGGAGGTGGTTAGAATTAGTCCAGCTGCCACAAAAGGTCTGAAATTGGGGGAAAGGTGTCTCTGCTCCCTGCACAGCAGTTCCTGCAGCTCCTGTCCGACTCAGAGTTCCGCCGCAGCACCAAGCAGGGCTGTGAGTCGTACCCACTGTCCCTCACGCTGCTGTGTCCCCTTTGGAGCAGATCCCTGTCCACAGAGCGGATCCTGCTGTCCTGGAGCAGCGTGGAGAGCAGCGGGACATCCCAGTCTGACTCAGAACTCACCCCAAAGTCACGGGGAGCTGTTGTGCTGCATGGAGGGGTCTGCAGTAACACAGGGCACGGAGTGGGGACGGCCCCCAGCTCCACTCGGGGCTTCTTCCCCAGTGGGGTGGGCTGAGGGGGGCACAGCGGGCGCTTCCTGCAGGCAGGAGGGGTGTGCAGAAGTCTGTGGGGCTCAGACGGAGCAGCAGTTGCTGCCCTGGATCCAGCAGGCAGCCCCAGAGGGCAGCCCCCAGTCAGTCCCTCTGCTTCTGTGGGATTACTGACCCCGTCCCTGGGCAGACAGGAGGAGCACCCCTTGGTGTCAGGGCCAGGATCAGCACTCAGCAGCCCCACAGCCCCCTGCTCATGCTGCTGCCTCTCCTCCCCCAGCACTGCTGTCAGCACCTCAGCTCCTGCAGCACGTTGTGCTCGAGGCATTAAGTGTTCATCTGTCAGGCAGGACAGCGGCACCCTGAAAAGAACCATCCGTTAATGATCCACCTCAAGGCCCAGCAACACTCTGCCCACAGCAAGATGAAGCTTTTTCCTGCAGTGCAGGAGGCTGGGAGCCCTTCCTTGGGCAATTTCAGACCGGTGGTGCTCAGTGCATGATGACACAGACACACAACGTACCTGGGCAGCTGCCCTGTGATGCTGTTGGTGAGCTGCGCGATGACATGATCCACCAAGGCGTAATGAGAGTCATCCAGGGCAAAGCATCTGTGCTGTGGGCTCTGCAGGTGCTGGAAGGATGAAAAGGCCCTTTGGCAATGCTCATCCTTTCACAAGAGGGATATGTGCTGGACCAAACAGTTCCCACAGCCTATGGGGCCCCACAGCCTCTCACCGGGCAGACCCACTGCTTGGAAACAGGTTTAGGAAATGTAGGCAATGCTGTCACCCCTGGCTGCTTACAGAGTTCTGTTCCCATAGACACCTGGAGATGAGGGGCTGTGCCTGTATCTAACAGCAGCCCACAGCTTTCCCAGCAGTTAGTAAAATGCAGATCCCAAATACATGCTGTCTATCACTGAAGGTGGGGCTCTGGAAGCCGCGCTGGTGCTCTGCAGGAGATAAAACCCTGTTCCTATCTCTTTGATCAGCCCATGTCCCCCAGCTGCCACGGAGCAGCTCCTCACCTTACACACCAAGTGGAGGGTTACATCTTGGAGGCTCTCCAAGACCCACGGATGAGCATCTCATGATCTCCAAAACCACTGCTGGCCCAAACCAGGAAATCTGAGCAGCTCTACGGCTTGTGCCTGCAGGGCAGATCTGACCACATCAAGGCCGGATGAACCCACTCTCCTTCCAAAGGGACTGCACCAACAACGGGCACATCACCATCACCCACAGCATTGTGCAGTCCCCATAACTGCCGGGATGAGCCAGGATGTGGCTGAGCCTTTACCTTCTGCAGCTCCTCGAACGTCTCCTGGCAGCACTCACAAAATCCCCTCTTCTTCTTCGGCACTGCTGTGGACTGGGGGCTCTTCTCCCCATTGCTGTGCTCCGGGCTGCCCTCCACGGCCCTGTAAGGTGACAGCAAAGCTCTTCCCTGCCCTCCAGCAAGCACCCAGCTGCCAGATCTGAGGCCAAGGACACAGCCTCTGAGCTACAGATATTGAGCCCAGAGCAGGGCTCCTCTCACCCCACAAGTGCTTCTGTAAGCTCCGTTAGCCAGCAGGATTAAATGCTTGCACTGAAGTGGCTACAACCTACCCGGCCCTGCAGGAGTTGGAGAGGTTCTTCAGAGGCTCGAAGGGGCTGGAGCCCTTGGGTGCCAGGAGGTTGAGGCCAGGAAAGCTCTTGAACTGGTGGTGGAAGGGCCGGAATTGCCTGGAAGAAGCAGATTAGGAAACAATGGTGGCATGGTCAGAATTGTCCCTCCCTCAAAGGGGTATTTGATACGCTATTTGACTCTGCAGTCACCTTAAATGTTGTCTCCAGAGCAATTAATTAGTGCTCTGAGCACTGTTAGAAACACTGCAGAGATCCAACCCCCCCCCGGCCGGGTGCTGTAATCGAGTTACAAGCTCTGACCTCCCGTGCTTCAATCTCTTTCCCTATTTCAAAGGGCTCGAGCAGATTAAGTGACCTGCGAGGATCACATGTGGAATCTGAGCAAGGAAGTAACTGCTGCCAGGTCTCACTGAGCACCTTTTTCCCCAGTGACAAACAAACTATAAAGATTATTTCTCTAAACCCTATTTGCCTCCTCTTGGGGAGCATCACCTTCATTCAAAGAAGCCACACTCCGCCATGGGGACAGAATATCCACCATCCCACAAGAGAGGAAAACAGCTAAGGGTTCCTCCTTTAGGAGTTCTAACGTAGTTTGGCTGTGATATTTGGAAATGTCTCTCTCACCTGCTCTGGTCTTCAACCTTCAAAAAAGGGGGCTTCAGTTTTCCTGCTGGAAAGACAGCTGGGTTAGGAGTTGAATTAGAACTGACAAATTCATAGAATCATTGAATGGTTTGAGCTGGAAGAATCCTGGAAGGTCCTCCAGTCCAACTAGGGACCCCACAGGGTCACCCACAGCCCCACCGGGAGCTCAGAGCCCCTCCAGCCTGACTTTCCCTGCCCATTCATTCATTCCCCAGCAGAGCTGGGCTGTAGAGCCAAACTCATCAGTACTGCTCACACCTGAAAATCCGAGTTGAGAGCTGGTAAAGAAACAAACACCAAACTGTTCCTGCTGGCACCTGCCTGATGCTCAAACCAGCTCCCTCATGCCTCCCTTACTGCCTCTTAAAGGAGGATGTTTTGCTCCCTTGCAGCTCAGTGCTATTTTCTGTAAGGAAATTTCAGCCTCACTCTCCCAGAATGCTGAACCCACCCATCCCCAGCAGTGCATTCCTCGAGTCTCAGCCCTGAGCCTCCATCAGACGCACCCCTACGTCACCGAGGCAGCTATTTACGTGCAGGATCGATGCTTCTGCATAAGTGCTGGTGGCAGAGGGCTGAGCAGAGACAGCTGTCACCACACGTCCCCAAGAAGAGCTCAAAGTGTGCCACGACCACGAGCTCTGAGCTTGCAGCATGCAATCTGCCTTACCTGACAACCTCTTGTACCCTCCCCCCAAACGTCACCTTTCCCCCAAGACTGGAAAATCATACTGGAAGAATCCAGGTTGGATTCTGCTCTATGATGCTCTCCAACGAGCAAAATTCACGAGTCACAAACCAGCCTGCATCACCAATGCCAGTCCCAGCACCACACCTCGCTCCTGCCTAATTGCAGATGAGAACCTGGGCTTCCCAACCCCCTCCCTCCCTGGTTGGTGCCTCAGCTGCATATTTCAGCCTAGCAGAAGTGAGTGGGTTGTGAGGAACGTGCTCTGAGCTGGAGGATGCATTATACTTCAGAACTTTGCTGGAGCCAGCAGGTTGAGCAGTGCCAGCAGCGCAGCTGCTAAGTGCCTTGGGATGCTGGGAGTTAAGCTGCAAACTGTTTGTGGGGTTTTAAGAACACTGCCTGAATTCGAAGGCATAACGCCCTCAGCTGCACACAGACAAGGAGCTGCAAAAGCTGCCTTGGTCGGTCACCCTGGTTTTGTTTGTTGAAGTTTCAGACAGATAATCAGATTCTGAGGAGTCTTCAAGCAGCTCTTAGCGTGAACGTGCAGGAAAACAACTTCCAGGCCTACCTTTGTGAGCTCTTGATCCAGACATGGGGCACTGTGCCTGGAGGAGAGAGCGACACATTCACTATGGGAGACAGCGCAGGCAGAGCAGCAATTACTGATCCCAGAGCAGCAGTGAGATTACAGCACTCACCCACCACTCCACAGCCTCTGCACTGCAGACTGTATCCCCCCCTCCAATATTTTGGCTGTCAATTTACTTAGAGGTACTTAAACACAACATCCAGGTTGCTGCTCTCATCTTCTGCCCCACCTTCACGCTGACCCCTCCATTAGATGAGAGAGATGGATTTCTCAGAGCTATTGAGGGGTCCTGAGCACATCCAGCTTGGCTGAATTTAGGTCACTCACCTCTGTCCTCTGCTTCCGTGCTCCTGAGGCAGCACACAGCAGCTGCTGAATGTATGACAACATTTCTGTGGGGGTGGGCTGTCAAGGAGCTCAGCAAGGCACAGCATCACCACTGCACAGTTAATGCAACCAAAAGCGAGCCAAGGAAGAGTCGGCGCTCTGAGGAAGGCACCCCATCTCATCCCATGGCTTAAAGCCTCTGCAGCAGTGGACGCTACCAGGAACTGTTCAGCATGTGGACACTGGAAAGCCCTGACAGATGTGCAATAGTGCTGCAGCTCAGAGCTGGCTGCTCAGGAATGAGTGCTCGCAGCCTCCACCGCACATCCAGACAAGCGCAGCCATAGCAGTATGTCACTGTCATTGGACACTCAGGAACCTTTTACTCCAGACCTATTATTAGAAGCAGAGTTTCATCATCTGTCTGTCCCATCACTCCCTCCCCATCCATCACCAAGGCAGGAAGCACCTTCCAGCACAGGTCCTCAACCAGCAGCACCTCCTAATTAACCAAGTCCTGCCATTATTACCATCTGTATTTCCAGGTCAGTTAGTAAAAATGGTGAATTCAGGCACTGACTGAGCTATTAATATTTCCAATAGTCAGTATTTTACAGCATACTCTGCATTTGCAATGGTGAACACAACAGTAGCATGTTCTGTGCATGCAAAGCATCACTAATACCACGTATTCCTCATAATCCCTCCCATCTTCCATTCCACACTCGCTGTACCCTTTCTGCACAGCTTCTCTCTAAAATAACAATGATAATAATAAATTCACTGATTCCCACTGAATTCCAGCATAACAGAGAAGGATACCATCCACGTGCACAATCTGGACTCCCCACAAGCGAGCGTTGGCGAGGATGCTGCTGCCACTGCAGGTGTCCTGTGCAAACAGAGAGGTTTGGCAGGGAACAGCTCCAAGCAGCAACAAACTCAGTTCAGTGAGGTTTTCTTGTTGCCCAACTGACAGGCCAAAGCGTAGGAGTTATGAGCATGTGAGCTTCAGGGCACAGAAGGTTCAAACTCATCTCCACCCACCACAGATCAACAGGAGAACGTAGCTCAGGTTTTTAATTCTTGCTATTGTGTGAGCTTCCTAAGTGGTCACTGACCAACTCCACTGCTCCAGCAATGTGGCTTTAGTTCTAATATCACCTAATTATGGTCCTGTGTTAACAATTCTCTCGTGTGGAGCAACCAGATTGCTGGGACTGACTTTAGGAACAGCTAACAGGGAAGGATGGCATGGCTCTGAGAAGCAGCACTGCACAGCATCCTGCAGAGCCACCAACTTCATAGAATCATTGGACAGAATTGTACCTTTACCAGCCCCAGTCTGTTCCCCTCAGCAGGAGGGGCTCTGAGAGCACCTGGCACTGGTTCTGCACTGATCAGCAGTCTTTTGAAGACTCAGCTCAAGGAAAGCCAGGCCACGTGCTGCTCACCTGATTCTTCATGGCCTTCTGCAGCAGCTCCCTTCCCCTGCTGATCAGGGCCTGCAGAGAAAGCAGCCAAGCATTATGTTCCAGCAAACAGCTCCCGGGCAGCAGCAAGCTGAGGACAACAAGGCTGCCCAGCAACAATGATTTCTAGAGATGCCTGCTCCGCTGAGGAATCTGGCCAAGACTTCATCTCAAAGACAGCAGGACTTGCATTTCCAGGGAACACAAACCACAGACACCCTTCACATCCACAGTAGGCAGCCAGTCAGCCAAGGCTTGGCTTTTATTGAGCAGCTTCAGAGCGAGCCAACAGGAAGCAGCAACTTAGCTCTGCAACCCCACGTGCCAAGAGGCTGGCAGGGGCTAGAGATGTCCTTGCTAGTCCTTCCTGGGGAGCCAGCTGCTGTGCCCTGCACCTGTGCCTGTCAGCACACAACCACAGCCTGCAATGGTTCTGAAGCAGATTTATTTTGCTTCCAGTCCTGTTGTGTTTTTTTTTTTCCCTAGACATACTCCTGCACTGGGATGGACTGCCTGTTCTGCTGGGAAGCCTGCAAAGCCCTCAATTTCCTCCACCATTTGAGTAGGTATCCTTTGCTTACTAGCTCAAAGCTGTGACATGCACATTAGGGGGAGCAGCAAAGCACAGACACCAGGAACATTGGTACAAATGAGAATGGGAAAAAAAAGAACAACACAGTTGCTCAGAGCAGGAACAGACACCTTCCAACACTGGTTGTACTCTGTAAATCCCTTGGGATAACCTTTGGGTTGGCTTTAATCTAAATAGCTCTTACGGTGTCTGGTGGCTTCTGCTGAGGTCTGGTGTGGCTCTCTTTGGATAAGGAAGGTGCTGAGCTCTGGGCTTTTGTATCCTCTGAGGTCACGCTGCCCCTCTTCTCAGTCCGAGCTCTGGCTCTGCTTCGTTTGGCTTCTTTTTTGCTGGACACCACATAGCTGACTTCTTTGCTTAGGAAGCTTTCAGTCACCTGCAGCAAAAGACAGAACAGAGCAGCTCTAAAATACTCCAGCAACACAAACAGACCTTTGTACAGAAGGCAGAAGATGAAGAAAGAGGCTAGAAACCAACAAGCCTCATTTAGGGCACTAACAACAAGCTTAGCAGAAGCTCAGTGGAAGCAGAGAGATATAGGGTATGATGTACACAGGAGGATACAAATCTGTGCAGTCTGAAGTCACAGCTGCTAAACAAGGCCATCCTGCTGCCCCACAGAACACAGTGCCACAGTGGCATTGCTCACTGCCCTACAGCAGCGACTTATGCTGCAGGAAAAGAGTGCCTCAAAATCTCCCAGTGCAGAGGTTTGGGCTGTGACTACTGACAAATGCTGCACCCAAATACAGCATCTCTATGAAGGGGGAAGGAACGAGAACTCTGCTACAAGAGCACTGCATTTCAGGGGGAAGTGACACAAGGAGATGTCTGACCAGAAGCCAGAGGGATGGTCAAAAGGATAAAGTTATTTCCAACTACTGTGGCAGCTGCACAGAGAAATAACCAACCACTGGGAGTCCTTCTCAGGCTGGAAGACACAAAGTGAAAAGAGACTTGGAGAGCATTCCTTGGAGGGTTGGCAACATGTCCAGGCAAAGGCAGAAGGAAACCATCAAGTTAAGCAAGAATATATGACTGAAGAAAAGGGAAAAAGTGCAAGTCAGTCTTGCTAAGCACCCAGCCAGCCAAAGCACAATCCTAGGGCAAGATCTACAGAGTGGAAATGTGAGAGCAATGCAAAGACCTTACACCTGCATGTGCAGGACAAGGGGAAATAGTCTCCAATTCGAAGAGGGGAGATTTAGATTGGATAGAAGGAAGAGGTTGTTTACAAGGAGGATATAAGGAAGAAGTTTGTTACAGTCAGGGTGGTGAGGCTGTGGCACAGGTTGCCCAGAGAGGTGATGGATGCTCTGCAGATGCCCAGGTCAGGCTGGATGGGGCTCTGAGCACTGACAGAGCTGTGGGTGTCCCTGCCCACTGCAGGCAGTGCAACCAGATGGCCTTCAAGGATCCTTTCCAACTCAAACAATTCTATCAAGCAGTGATGGACTTAGAATGGATGCTTTGGTGCACATAAGACCACCTGTGCCAGAGAGGAAACAGCACAAAACAGACAGCAACAGCTCAACCACAGCACGGCTGTGGGCACCTCAGGGTCATGCTGGTACCAACAGGGCCACGTACAGGTGGGTCTGGAGACCTCCATGGAGGAACCCCCACACCTCCCTTGTCCCTGTGGAAAGGCTCAGTCACCACCACTGTAAATCACAGATTAAGGTTGGAAAAGAGCACTGAGATCGCCAAGTCCAATCTCAACTCATCTCCACCACGTCCCCATTGAACAGCTTAGGGTGGGAGGGACCTCTCAGATCATCCAGTTAGAACCTCCTGCCATGAGCAGGGTTGCTGCCCACCAGCTCAGGCTGCCAGGGCCCACCCAGCCTGGCCACGAATACCTCCAGAGATGGTGTGCCTATGGCATCTCTGGGCAGTCTGCAGCAGCACCTCACCACCCTCTGAGTAAAAAAATACCTTCCTAACATCTTACCTAGATCTCCCATCTTCCAGCTTAAAGCCATTTCCCTTCATCTTATCTCTATCAGACTGTGTAAAATGTTGGTGCCATTCAAGTATTAGAAGGCCACAATGAGGTCTCTCCAGAGCCTTCTTTTCCCCAAGAGAAACAAGCCCAACTCCCTCAACTTTTCTTCACAGTAGAGGTGCTTCAGCCCAGGGCCTCACAAGAGCAGAGGGGGGCAGTCACCTCCTCTCCCTGCTGCCATCCCTCTGTTGATGCAGCCTGGAATACTGTTGGCCTTCTGGGCTGCAGGTATGTGCTGCTGCCTCATGTGCAGCTTTTCATCCACTAGAAAGTGCTTCTCTGCAGGGCTGCTCTCAAGCTCTTCTCCCAGTTTGTACTCCTACCTGGGATTGCCCCAGTCCAACACCCTGCACTTGGCCTTGTTGAATCTCTTGAGGTTCTTGTGTGCCCAGTTTTTGAGCCTGGATGGAGTACCTTCCTTCTGTGGTGTCAGCTGCAGCACTCAGCTGGGTGCTGTCTGCAAACTGCTGAGGGTACACTCGATCCCACTGTGTGTGTCACTGATAAAGGTGTTGGAGAGCACTGGTCCCAGATGGGCCTCTGGAGGGCATCACTGATCACCGCCTCCACTTGGATGAAGCCATAGACAACAGCCCTGTGGCTGTGACCATCCAACCAACTCTTTATCCACTGAATAGTGCAGCCTTCCAGCCCATCTCTCTCCAACTCAGGCATAAGAATGCAGTGTGGGACTGTGCCAAAGGCCTTGCACAAGTCTGTGTAGGTGATGTTGGTTGCCCTTTGTCCACTGATGCTGGTGCTCCATCAGTGAAGGCCACAGACACACCAGGCACACTCTGCCCTCAGTGACTCTGTGTTGGCTGTCTCAGATCACCCCCTCACCTCACACGTGCCTCGATGTGCCTTCCAGCAGAATCTGCTCCACGGCACAGAGGTGACACCCCCGTCTGTGGTTCCACAAGTCTTCTTTTCTCCCTTTCTCAAGGAGCCCCCAGGTGCACATCTTTAAGTTTCCTTACCATTCCCACAGGCAATGACCCCCCCACCCCCCGTGCAGCCAATGCCGGAGCACCACCACGAATTCCAGGCAGAAATTTCCCACAGCACCCAACCCGACCCTCCCCTTACCCAACCCCACGCTCCAGGCAGTGACCAGCGCCCCGGGCCGCCCGCCCCCTCACACCCCCTGCAGGGACCTACGACCACGGGCGGGGACTCCGTGCCGCCCCTCAGGATCCCTCCGAGCCCCTCCGCGCCGGGCGGCCGAGGCCCACTCACCCCGAGGCCCACTCACCCCGCCCAGGTGCCGGATGACCGCCGCCAGCTCCCTCGCCGCCCACCCGCTGGGCACATCCAGGAAGAAGGTCCTCCCACGGAGAGGCCCCGCAGGAGCCGCCATACCGAAGAAAAGCCGCCTGCGGCGCTCCGCCGCCGTTTAAATTCCCCCCCGCCCTGCTCCTAACGGCGGTCACTACGGTGGCCGTGAGGGCCGCGCGCCTCGCCACAAGTTTCTCCCTCCCCGGCCGCCGTAGTTTGGCTTCTTGCGCATGCGCCACCGGAAGTGGCTTCCGTGCACATCGCCGGAAGTTGGTCTGTGCTCGTGCGCCACCGGAAGGGGTGGAAGCGCTGCAAGATGGCGGCGCCCTGCGTGGAGGCGGCGGGGCCGGGCGGTTTCGGGGCTTGGCTGGCGGCCCGGCTCGAGGCGCTGGGGTTGGACCGTGCGGTGTACGGGGCGTACATCGCGGGGCTGCTGCGGGAGGAGGAGAGCGAGGAGGAGCGGCTGGAGGCGCTGCGCGGGGTGCTGGCGGCCTGCCTGGTGAGGGGGTGGGCCGCGTTCCCCGTGTTGTGCGGGACGGGGCCACAGTAGGAGGGTATAAAGTAACTGCAGAGCGTCCGAAGGAGAGGCACGGAGGTTCGCCATGGGGAAATCGTGCTCGACCAAAGGGGTAGTCCCGAAGGTGTCACCATGGTGGGGTGCGTGGGGGGAGAGCAGCGGATGTTGTGCACCTTGAAGTCAGCAAGGCGTGAGACTCCGTCTGCTACAGCGCCCTTGTAATGGGCAGTGGGCAGTGGGATGGGTTGGGAACTGACTGACTGCAGAGCTCACAGTGCTGAGGTCAATGGTGCAGAGTCTGCTTGGAGGCCGGCACTGAGCTGTGCTCCCCACGGGTCGGTGCTGGGCCCCATTATGTTCAGTGTGCCATCAGCGCCCTGGATGAAGGGATGGAATCCACCTTTAGCAAGTTTGGCGATGGTGCAGAGCTGGGAGGAGTGTCCGACACACCAGGAGGCCGTGCTGCCATTCAACAAGACCTGCACAGGCTGAGAGTGGTGCAGAGAGGAATATGATGCGGTTCCTCAGTTCAGGATTCACAGGGATCTTCTAGAAAAGTCCCGTGAGGGACATGAAGGTGATGAGGGGCCTGGAGCATCTCCTGTGTGAGGAAAGGCTGAGAGGCCTGGAACTGTGCAGTCTGGAGAAGAGAAGGCTGAGAGGGGGTTTCATCACTGCTTATTCATATCTAAAGTGTGAGACTCAGGCTGATGGGGGTGAACTCTTTTTGGTGACGTGCAGCAATAGAACAAGGGGCAACGGGCAGAAACTGGAACACAAGAATTTCTACACTGACACAGGGAAAAAATATTTACTCAGAGGGTAAGAGAGCTTTGGAACAGTGAGGTTGTGGAGTCTCTTTCTCTGGAGATGTTGTCTGGACTCCCTCCTGCACAACCTACTGTAGGGACCAGCGATAGGACGAGTGGTGATGGCCTCAAGTGGTGCCAAGGGAGGTGCAGGTTGGATATTTGGAAAAATTGTTCTCAGAAAGAGCAGTGGTGCATTGGCACAGCTGCCCAGGGGGTGGGGAAGTCACCGTGCCTGGAGGTGTACAAGAACTGTGGAGATGTGGCACTGAGGGATGTGGTCAGTGGGGGTGGGTTGGGGTTGGGCCTGCGGATCTGAGAGGGCTTTTCCAACCTTTATGCTTCTTTGGTTCTGAATGAATATTCAGAAGTATGAAGTGCTGAGTAGTTAATGCATGCTGGTGTTCATCAGCAGTCTGCTCAGCTGCTGCCACTGGTTTTCTCCCAAATGGTCCGTGCAGGAGCATAAAACCCAACAGGACTTGGCCATTACAATCAGATTTTTGTTCTTACAACTATAATTCCTTTTGTTAAGTGACTGCTCACCATTTAAAAATCATTCTTCCTAAAACAGAGCATCTCTTCACTACCTTCCATCACATCCCCACCCTGCAGCACCAGCAGTGCGGTCGTTTCTAAAAGAAGTATAGCTCTGTCAGTGAAGCCCTGTGCTGGGACTAATGGGAGGAGCAAACACCAAATCTTGGCACTGCCATTGGCTGTGTTACGTTCTGATCTCTCCTCTTTTCCCTTCAGTGTTGAGGTGCCATCTGTGCTGTCACCAGTGCGGGTTTCATATGCATCTGCTTTTAATGCAGTATGCGTTCATGGCAGTCCTGTGTCTTCTGTCTGTTTTCTCCTGACAGGGCTGACTCTGAGTTGTGCTCCATTCACAAGTTCTAACTCGGTTTCATTATCTACTATTTTTCCAAAATGTTTTTTTGCCTCTTGAACCCTCTGACGTTCCTTTACTCTGTGTGCTTTTACTGTATTTGTAGACACTGATTATTTCTGTCCTGATTTGGGGCTCTTCTTTCTGACCCTTTTCTCTTTGATCTGTGTATGAATTCCAGGTTTTCTTTTTGTTTGCCTTTGCCATCTTCACTAAAAGAAATTTCATGCAGCCTCTGCTCTCCTGTCCAGGCTCCTCAGTGCTGACCCTGTCTGGCATCAGTTCCCCGACTTTATTCAAACTCGCCCATTTCAAATCAAGTTCTGTTTCTGTTCTGCTCTTCATCTCAGACTCTGGGTCACTTTTTTCTTGTGTATTTTCCAGTTATATTTTCTTGTGTTTACTAACCTCTAAAATGACAAAATTCCTTGTTCTTTTAGAGAATATTAGGTGAAAATTGTATCCACAGCAAACTGATCTACACCAGTGTTAGGAGCATCTGTTCTTTGGCTTTGTACGTGGAAAGTGAGTCTCCCATCACTCATCATCATAACCCTACCTGTTAGAGGTCCTTATCCAGACTGGGCTGAGGTAGGAGGGTTACTTAATGAATGCCCTGTGTGCTGTGGTAGTACCTCTTTGTTTCCTTCTATGTCGACTGTTGCACTGTATTTCTTTTCTGTTGCTTCATTCACATCCATTTGCATGCTGTCATCATGGTCTTTATTCCTTTCAGAATATGAAGTCTCCATAGTGCCAAGGCTGAGAAATTGTTCCTTCATCGTGTTTCAGGAACAACTGGAATGTCTCATTTTTGTGTTCTCCTCTCGTGATATGCTACACTGGTACTCAAATGCTTGATTTGTTTCTTATTGCTCAAGTCCTCGTTAGCAGGTACAGGTGTCTGCCATCATTTTCAGTCTTCTTGCAGTTCATTTTCCTTCCTACTTACTACTGTTCCTTTGACATTCTTTACCCAATTTTCTTCCTCCTGGATACTGAAACCAGGCATGTAGGGAGTGTGTCTTTCCCAACCTTCTTTCCTGGCTGGACTTAAAGCTGCTGACCACTTTCCCAGCCTTGATTCCAGTGTGCTCGTGCTCCCAGTGCTCAGGGCAGCCCATCCACCAAGGACCCATGGAATTGTAGGAGTTGGGAGAGACCTCTGGAGACCATCGAGTCCATGCTTACATGCTTGATCTTAGCAGGTTGAGCATCATCCTGCCCTCTGGGTTTACTCTGCTTAAAAGCAAGTGGTCATCTTAACATGGTGTATGGCATTGATGCGAGTCACAAACTCTTCATCCTTCTGCTGTTTTGCACATCTCTCTTTGCACCTTCTCTCCCACAGCCTCAAGCATTCTGCACATCTGTCCTAATAGTGTCTCCCTCCTCACCCAGGGACCCCCTTCCCTGTGCTGTGCTCATGGCCTCTGCTTGGCACATTGTGTGATGGTACTACTGTGTGGGTTCTCCTGTCACCTCACTGTTATTTTGTGCTTAGCTGCAGGAGGTTTGGTAGGAGGTCTGTGCAGGGGTTTGGTGTGCTGTCTTTGAGATGCCAGTTGCATGCCAGGCAGGGTAAGATGGAGGACAGACAGCTGAGGCCTGGCTATGGCACGCCTTCATAAGAAATTCTCTTCTGGGCAGAGGGTATGGAGCAACCTGCAGCCTTCTGAGCTCACCTTTGGCATAGACAGGGCAGGCAGAAGTCATGGGTGGTAGAACAGGTCTAGTTGGGTCACCATTGCTTTGCTGCCTAATTTGACCCCTAAGCATAGTGCTGCTGCCAAAGGAGAGCAGGAAGGCTGTGCTGTTTGTGTAGCAGTCAGGGCTGCCTCTAGTCCTGAGCTGAGCCAATAGTAGGTGCATCTCATGGCACGCATTATGCTGCTGCCCCAGGTTAACAAAAGTCCCGCTGTGCCTTTAAAGGTAGATTTCATGTGAAAGCTGAATCACCTGAGCCTGCTGGTGGGTGTTCTGATCCTCTGCAGCCGGTACTTATGTCTGATTTGTGCATGTTTATAGCAGACCAACTCTATTCCAAGTCTGAGAAGTCTCTTTTCCCCCCACTAGGAAGAAGATCTCTTAAACGATGTTTGCAGGGAAGTAGTCGAGAAGTGGTCTGAATCTCAGATTGTTGACGCCAAAGAGAAAAAAGAAGGTAGTGTTGCTGCTCACTGTGCCTTTCCGTGTGGTATGAGTGCTGTGCAGGGCTTGGCTGAGATGAGAGCTGTGCATTTGCTCTGTTAGGAGTTAAACTCAGCGCTGCTCATTGTTTGCAGAGCTGACTTGCTTCTCATTGCTGTGGCTTATGTACTGTTCTGTCTTGAAATACAAACAGAGGCCGAGTAGTTTTGCATGGGGCTGCCACTAGCAATCTGCTGCTCTTTGGGCTCATAATCCTGCAGAGGAAATAAGTTCTTGTTTTTTGGGGTTTATTTTTTTCCCCTCTGGAGCAAAACAAAATCCCACACTGAGAGATGTGCAGGTTTAAGTGTAGTGCATGGCTCAGTGATCTTCCAGCTGCAGGGCCGTGTTGTCACGATGTAATGTCCCATTTGGCTAAAGGCCTTTTTTGTTTGCTTTGCAGTTTCTTGTTGGTTCTGGTGCAAACAGAACGCTGTCACTGCCCGATGTTGTGCTGGAAATAGTTGTCCCCATTGGGCTCCTATTGTGAACCCCGCATTTACATTGTGCTTCTGTTGACCAAATCTCAGAGTTAAAGCACACAGCTTTTGAGTGTCTTTGCCTGAAAATTCATGGAAGCAGGCTGTCCTTGGCCTGCCTTTGCCTTGGGCTGAGGACAGGAAAATGTGCTACTCCATGTGTTAAAAAATAACCCCCTTTTTGTAGCCAAGAGATGGGAATTGCTGAAGAGGCTGCTGGATCCCTCTGGCTCCTACCATTGGCTTTGCACAGTAAATTAGGGGTTTTTTCTTATTTGGCACAGAAAGATGAGAGCAGTATGTCCTTCTAGGTTGTTAGAAATGTGACTCCACAGGAGGATCCATCCCAAGTGAAGTCCCACAGCAGCGGTGTTGGAGCTTGATCTTTAAGGTTCCTTTCCAACCTAAGGTGTTCTGTGATTCTGAGTCAGTACCCACTTGTAATTTCTAGAAAACACATGCGGGGTGTTCGCTCTTGGTAGCAAACTGTAGTGTTTGAAATGCGAAACCTGAAGGGTATCTTCCAGCTTTTAAATGGAGCACAAAAGCAAAGCCATGTGGAAACCCAGTGTGGCAGCTGCCAGCAGGGTGCTGACTGATGCTCCCACTCTGTTTGTGGCAGATGAGGTCCAGGCGATCGCCAGCATGATGGAGAAGCAGGCCAGGATCACCGTGAAGCCAAAGGAGATTTCTCAGGAGGAGAAGCAGAGGAAGGCGGCCCTCCTGGCCCAGTATGCCAACGTGACGGATGAAGAGGAATATCCTTTTCCTGTTTGTTTAAAATCGCCTTCCTGGCTTTGCAGCGTCTGGGGGAGGAATTGGAGAAACTTGTCCATCTTTTTCCCAGAGAAGGGCTTCCATGGCAAAAAGCATGGGAGGTCACAGCTTAGGGGGTTAAACATTGGGTTTTATGCTTATCTTGTTCTCAATCATCAGCGTTAGTCTTTAGCTTCTTCCTCCTGGCCTGGTAGAATTGTTATCTGACACGTTTTGATCTGAGTGTGACTATAGGAGCACGGATCCACAAGCAGTGTCCGCAGTTCCTTAATTCTTTCACTGGTGATGATGAACAGGACAGCTCCACTGCGACAGCAGTAAATATTGGATCAGAAAAATGTATCCTTTGGATTCTCTGAGTTGGGGTTTTTGGGAGGGTGGCAGCATCTGCTGTGAATTTCCCATTCTTTCTAAGACTGATCCTTTCCTTTTCTCTCCTTTATTCCTTCCTTTACTCTCCTGTCCTCTCTGAAGCTTCACATAATGTTAGTGATACAGATAATTCTCCCAAGCAGCAGTTTAATTCTGAGTGGTGTCCAGAGAGGCAAATCATGTCAGGAATCATTATAAGTGACGTTGAAAAAAAGACTACTGTGGTACACCTAAGGGTGTGGTTGCTGATCCAAAGACCTCATGTTTTTGTTGGTGTTATTTGGACATTCCTGCAGCTCTGCAGCTGGCAGGTCTCAGGTGGAAGCAGGTTTTATCACAGCACAAGCAGAGGTTCCTTTTCCTTTCTACCTTCCTCATTTTACTTCCAGATTGTTTACCTGCTTGGTGAGAAAGCAGAGAGGGGAGTCAGGAATGTTCCTTGTCTTTGTGTATCACCTTTTGTAGAGCTGGTGGCTGAGGGATTTCTCTCCCTGCAGAGCTGGGAGAGAAATGAGCAGCTGAGATCTGTTGTGGGTGGGTTGTGGCTGATCCTATAGTCAGCGTATGGCCCCAAAGCACTACTGAAAAGAGGGAGCTGTGTGTTCAGAGCATGTTGTCTGCCCTTAGCTCACAACCAGCGCTGTTCCGAAACACCAACGTGGAGGATGTCCTGAATGCCAGAAAGCTGGAGCGGGAGCTGCTGCGAGATGAGTTCCAGAAGAAGAAGGAGCAAGACAAACTCCAGCGAGAGAAGGACAAGTTAGCCAAGCAGGAGCGGAAGGAGAAGGAGAAAAAAAGGACACAAAAAGGAGAGCGGAAGCGATAGCTGGGGTTTGCTAGTTGGACCTTAGGGGGATACAATCAGTTATGAATGTGGTGTGTGTTTAAAAAGCAGCAGAAATTCTGGGCACGTGGCTGGTGACCGGTTCTTTGGAAGCATTTCCTTTATTTTACGTAGCAAAAAAGAAATTTCAAGCACCTCTTAAACTCAAGTTTTGCCATGTGCTTGTGGTGTCAAATGTCCCAGTCATTCTTGTGGCCAGTGTTGTACCAAAGAACAGTGAAGTGATAATGTTTTGTGTTTCAGTTTGATCAGTTTTACTTCTAACTACTTAAAGCAAAGCAAGATGTAGGAAAGGGCTTCTGAACGGGCTGTATCCATGGACTGCAGCAACAGCATGTTACAACTTGAGAACAGTGCAAAGCCCCTTTCTGACATGCAGTTACGGACTTGCTGCTACAGGGTGAATGTGAATTTACACTAGCCTTGAAAAATGTATTTGCAAATACATTTATTTGTGCTGCCACGAACAACGCTATGTTTTCATTCTGGCTGAAAGAGCAGGGTTTGGCTCTGCCCTCAGCAAGGGCAAGTGCTGTTCTGCAGCAAGAGAAAGGAAATCATATGAAAAATATATGAGCTCCAGCTATGAGACCGCTTTACCCACAGACTCTTGGTAAGGGAAATGCACAGTGATTTGAGCGTCAGCTAGAGCAGGAGCAGATTGGTCAGGCCCTTATGCTGTTCTGAACTTAATGCTGGTGGCTGGCAAATGGTGCTCCGTGATGTTCTGAGTGGGTGAACATCCACTTCTACATCCATTTCTACAGTAGTTGCCAGAGCAAATGCTTTAATGCAGGCTGTGACCAGTTTGGATGCTCTGGCTTTATGAGCAGTTGCTCCCATTTGGCCCAGCCCCACTTAGGAGCTGTGTGGAGGGGCTGAAGGCTTCTCTTACCCCACAAGGGCTCTTTAGCTGCCATTTCCAGCCTTCTTTGTGGCAGCATCACCTAAACTCCCCTCTGTGTGTGGAGGAAGGACCAGCGGTGCTTCCAGGGGCACGGGGAAACTGCTGCACCTCATCCCTGTGCTGCTTCATGTTCTGGCCACTGCGTTCATGTGCAAGGCTGGCTTTTGGCAGCAGGCAGCTCCTGGCCTGGTGGTGGTAACTGCCCCTATTGCCCACTTTCAGCACCAGTCTGATTCAGGGGTAACGCATCCTATTTAACTATTTTTACAAGTGTGAGTATCTGCTTTATCTTTGGACTTGAACAATAAAGCTGGCTGGCCAAGAAGCCGGGTTCCTCTCTGTGTCTGTGATGGCAGCGACAGCCACGGGGCCTGTCCTCGGGCTCCATGCCATTCCCATGCCCTCCCTTTCTCTTACCCAGCAGCAGTATTTCAGAGGGCTGAGCCGGTGCTGTTCCTCTCATTCACACCTCTTCCCATGGCCCTGTAGAGCGGTACCAGAGTGGTGCTGCCCCAGGCTTTTGGGACCAGAAACACAAAGCATAGTGAAGTCCTGCATATGAGCACAACCGCATGAATCAACAGTATTGAAGAACGTAAGCTCGCTCCTGGCCCTCAGCCTGTTTCAGCACAGTTAATGCTTCCTGGCTCACGATGTCACAGGTCTTCCTTGAAGCCACAGAGCTGTTAGCGAATGCTAATAAATCTTGCTGTTGGTGCAGAGAGCTGAGCGCTGATGGCAGATAACTTTCAGGAGTACAGACCCATGGGTCTCTGGTAGGAAGTGCCTGATAGCAAATGTTACTTCACTCTCCTTGTCCTGGCATTGAGACCAAGGGAGACTCCAGGCACACTCCTAAGATTTCTACTGCAGGTACTGAAATCATTGCATGAGCTCTCTATGACAGCACAGAGCTTTTAACTAAGAAGATACACTTTGGATTCACTGCACTGATTCAATTTTGCCGTAGTCTAAAGTTAGTCATTTCCTGTATTAATATCAGTATTCCACTGCTTTGTACCTCATATTTCAGTAAGTAAATGAAAATGAGCTCTTGTTACTGGAGAATGCTTTAGGAACTGAAACATGAAGAAAAACACAATGAATTTTCTTCAACGAAAGCTAATTTATTTCTTATCAGACAGACTAAATTCCATTTGTTTTTAAACACCAACATGTCCTAGTTAACAAATCTTAATGCAGTGACTTGTGGTATGAAATGTGCTTTGTCCTCCTGCCCCCATAAATTCACTCTGGCAGTACTTCTGGCCATACCAGTGATCAAAGTGGTTACTTTCTCCTCCATTCTCATTCAGCGTTTCTCTCATAATCCCTAATGACAATTTATGTGGTGTGATTACACCTCGTAAAAGCAGGATTTCCACAAGTAGGAAGAACACAGACTGTGTTTCAAATATCAGTGCATCTAGGCAAGGAAAACTGAATAAACTTAATCCAGACGTTATCAACGCGATGCTGCAAGTGTTAAAACCCCTTATCTCCTAAGTCACATAATACCAACGCTTTCTATCAATGAATAAGTTATTTATACTCAGTACAGAGATTGAGATAAGATGTGCAGATACGCACCAAGTATTAAGAGCTGTCAAAAACACAGATGTAAACTAATATACCTAAAATAGGACAATCAAATCACAAACCAAACTAGTGAAAGAGTAACTTTAAAAAAACACAAGTTTCAGAACAGTGTGATGCCTACCCTCCATTCACAGTTTTCAAGTGAAGGCATTAAAAACAATACTCATCATTTCAGCTGCTGTACAGCTTTTTTAGAGGTTAATACTGTGTGCATGTCACATTTTGATTATGTTTAAGTACTTTAAAACAGGTTCTTTCTTTTCCTGAGGGCATGCCCAAATGATTTGAATACATTTACTAAATTGCAAGAGCAATCTTATCATCATTTAATTTAGTAGAATCTGGTGCACTTCCTTTCACAAACGTGGATTCTAAAATCTCAAATTCATAAATACTAATATTTTAAATATTTAATTTTACATGAATATTGAGTACTTTTAGCATTCTTCCTCCTGTTACAGGTATTGGTTTGATAAAGAAAACACTTTTACATCACAATCTTGTTTGATACCACCTGGACACCACAGTAGACTACAGTCTTTAAGACTCGTTATTTTAAAACCCCTTTTCTAAAACAAAACTAAACAAACTTAACAGAAGAATTCTACACCAAGGCTCACCTGCAGACGTCAAATAATGCCTTGGGTGTTCGTTGTTTAATTAGTGTGATTACTTAACATTCATCAGTTAGGCTTCACAATATTACAGTCCTGCCTGTCATTTCAGCAGTTTAAGGAGAAACTGAGAGCCCTTTATGAAAATTCAACTTCTCCTTGAGATACAGCTTTAAATACGAGTATCAGTAGTTTGAACTTTACAAATAATTAGAAAGAATTAACGTCATCACCTCTTCATATACGCACACTGCAACGTTTTCTTTCGCACGTGGTTTCTGCCATCTGATCCGGGCTGCCACAGCTGTTCAGACTTTCATACGCTTTTCCTCAGGCCGTACCCTCTCCCGAAGAGTTTTTGCTGTGAGCAGCTGTCCAGCTGCAGGTTTTGGCAGGGTCACCTGCAGCGCACACCACAGACTGGTACGTACGTGACGTGTCACTGTGCTCATCTCATTAATCGCCAACGCGAGAGCTAAAACATCTGCAAGGGAGAGAGGAGCTTTAATCTCTGTTACGCAGTTAATCACTGTGCTGCTGATGAAAAAAAGCAGTATCTTTTAGACACTTTTTAGTCTGATTTTATCTCTTCCTTTAGAAGGTTGTAAAAGTTCCATCTGAGAAAGAAGTGTTTTTAGGCCCTAATACAAGAAGGTGGGGACGTGGAATGTAGGTACTTGTTAAAAATCCTACTTAGCTCCCATCTAATGTCAGGAGCAAATAAAGCCTTACAGTCACCTCTGTGTTGGAAAATATTCTATGGACACACACTCTCCCTGAGCTCACTGCTGATGTTTACAGCGAGCCCTTCAGATCTACAAACTGGATCCCAATCTTGCCTAAGAAATTATTCTGGCAAAACAGGTGAAGGAGTAGCTCATTTAGCACATTTTATTAGTGCGTACAGACCACGTTCTGCAAAAATGTGACAAAACCCACCATTTCAAAGTAAAGAGAAGCAGAGGTGGTACAGTGGTACACTGATTCAACAGCCAGTGCTTACAGCAATCACTAAATGTGTAGATAATTACTGGATTTCAATTCCAGCCTCTGTGAGGTAACATTTAATACTCTCTTCTAGGCAACAGAATTTTCAGTCAGAACTTTGTTTTGTTCTGGGTTAACTCCACATTGCATGTTGGGCTGCACAGAAAGGGCATGTGTACTTGCTTCCCCTGCCAAACACTTCCATGGGGTCTGGAAGAAGTGGAAGACACTGACTTAAGACCTGTTTCCCCAAGCACTCAGGCTCAGTAAGCATGACTGCAGTTTCCTTTTACTGCACAAAGCTGGCACCTACCTTCAACCAGCAGCCTTGGGTTCACTATTCTAGGTGAAAGCATACTGCTGCTAGAGATATGAAGGCTACCTCAGGAAAGGACAGAATTTCAAGGCCTAACTTCATCCCCTCATCATTTCCCTCTTCACCAGCTCATCTGGCTCTCACTCAGTGGCTGACTTCTGTGAAACCCTTCTAAGACCTCATTCCTTCCTTCTGCAGAAACAGTGAGCACTGATTCCTCTTACAGTTACCACTGCAGATGTAAAGATGGAAGGAGTGATAGAGAAAGCTGATTTAGGTAACCAGGAAGAATCAGGGAGTAAGTCCATTTGTCCAACACAAACATTAACTACCCAAAGAATTCTTCAAGGTAGCATTTGTAAGGATAATTCCAGGGAAATCAAGGGCAGAATGCAGAACAGAAGGATAGAATTGCCACCTTTTAAGCATTCAAGATTATGCTTTTCACATCAAGCTCTGTGAAAGAATAGCCCATAGAAATGGTACCACCTCAACCATCTAGAAGAAGCTAAGAAACAAGTGATGCTCACAGAAATGCACAGCTGGTATTTGGGTCACTACCAGGTAAGAAGGGAAAAATCTCACCAGAATAAGGAAGAGTTGTTTTAAAGTCTTTGGATGCAGTACCCAAGAGCTACAGACATTAAAGAGCTCTTTTCTGTCCTCAAACGATTATCTCTAACATCTAGATTATTCTGAGAGATCTTGAACATTGAATCTAAGGCAACAGAGGTATGGTTACAAATGACTCTGAATGATGCACTGAAAGGCCTGACCATTGTTCTAGGTGGCAGATGGCACTCAGGAAATACCTTTTTCTCATCATCATGATTTCTTGCAGAACTTCAATCATTAGCTGGTCAAAACTATTTACAAACAACTGCTAGATTTCACGTACAGTTCTCCAACTCTTGTGTGTAGTAGCAGAATTTTTCAGACTCACGGTGCACATCAATACAGCAGACATGGGGGAGCCCAGATCTACCTGCTACCCAACACAGCAAATCTGTGTCCAAACTAAAGAGAGGCAACTAGGAGTAGAGGAGGCCATGGCTCAAGTACAAGTTTTGTTTAAATCAGACCCCTAGAATACAGGACACAACAGTCACATTCTGCTTTGTAAGACAGTCAATATTGTATCACATGGAATATAAAGGTGCCATGGGAACATGGTAGAGCTGAGGGAGACCCTTTCTCAAACAGAACAAAACTCACACACTAACAAGAATGCTCCGACATAGAGAGGAGTTGCACAGTTTGAGGCATTTTCCTCAAAGCTCTCATAAACACACAGCAAAGGTAGTTACTATGTTGAGTATTCTAATATTTGAATGTCTCACCAGCTACTACAACAGGCTGACACATCTCACAGCCAGCCAGCATGGCGGAGGAGAAGCAGATGCAGAAAGCTCAGCCCGTCTGGTTCAATTATCAGATCTTGTTGTGCAAGGCCACTTCCTTCTCTTCTCTCCCTAAAGGAGCTGGGCCAGGGAACAGGTCTCAAAGACAGCTAGTTGTTTTCTTGTCTACTCAGTTCCAAAGAGCTCACTGACCTGGTTAAGGTGTAGCACTAGACCCAATGCCAATTATTTTCATGGGCTTAAAGACCAAAAATGTCACACGACCTTCAAGATAAAGAGAAACAAAAAGGACTGAAGAAGTGAAAAGGAAAATTGCTAGAGCGTATCTTTTGAAGTAATCTTGAGAATTGTAGAACTGCACGATGGGAAACACAAAAGGCATAAAATAATCCATCTCACTCAGTTTTGGGAAGAGAGGCAGGAAACGAACGGAACAGTGTCAGAATTGTAACAAAGCTTCCAACACAAAGCCATGGAGCAGAGCATCACAGGTGGCAGGGCTTTATTCTGACTCACATCTGGGGAACAAAGAGAGAAAAGAACCTTCCCTTCTGCCTGTGCACTACTGAGAGATTAAGCTGGACATTCTGCATATTTTGGATACCACTAAGGATAAAACCATTCTGAACAGTACATCTTTGCATATCCATCCAAAACATTACGTGGGGCTTTTTTTTTTGGTCAGTCTTCAATAGAAATGCTTAAAAAGTAAGTGTATTCATAACTCAAGGACACACTCGTCCCTCTTCGCAGGTTCAACATTAAGAGACTACAGAAGTTAAATATAGAAATACAGACAGAGCTCCAGAGGTGATGAGTACAGTATTACAAGGGACAGAGAGAATGAGGCAACAACTCCAATGACAAGCTGCATGACAAAATTAACTGAATAAATGCAATCAAAACTGATTTAACTTGTCTCATCACCTAGAAAAGATGGTCTGCTTCTCTCAGAGCTGAAAAATAATTTCTGGTTATAATTTATTGTAAAACAAAATAAAACTGTAGCATCAAAACTCTCAGACGTTTTAACACACACTTGCAATACGTGTAGAATTTCAGCTACTTTGCTGAAGTATGTCAGCACAGTAATACCTCTATCATCTTGGCATCTGGGAGCTCCTTGCTTCTGTCGATGGGAAGCATTTACAATCTCATATTTTCTACGTGTCTGCACGACACGAATTACCTCCAGATGTTTATCCAGAGCAGTAGAAATGTTGACGTGAAGGGGAGAACTGCGAAGGCGCTCCATTTTTCCCAGTAAAGTCACAACCTAATAAACATTTTACACATTACAAGAGTTCAAGCTGTACTCATCCACACTTCAATGAAAAACAAGCTGATTAGGAAGAAAGGATTAACTATAACCATCATTTTCTTTTGAGAACTGTTCATAAAGTTATAGGTGAAGTACTCAAAATTCTTACCTGGAATTCCTTCTCCAAAAACAAAGCTTTAAGTACCTGAGTGTGTACAGAATAACAAAATGCACAATAATAACACCAGGACACCCAGCTTACCTGTTAATAATGGATATTACAACTCTGGGATAACTCCATAACAGGAGATGGTTTCCCTGACAACATTCTACACCAAAATTACTGTTGCTTACTTTCCATCAGCACTGCTGCAACTACCTAGGTGAGAACAAATCCCACAGAGTCTGCCCAGTTTTCACCCAGATGATTTCCTTGTGCCAGTACAAAGCCAACATCAGCATGGGAGAGCAGCTTAGACTGCCAAAAGCTGTTAGATAATCCTTAAAGTCCATTTTTGTATTAAATTAGGTGCTACAGTGACATCCAGACCCACAGAAGAAGTTAGGTTCTCCAAGATCTGATTTTCAGGTACCATGACCACACCTAATGGGACCCACTGCAGCAAGTCAAATGCCTGCATTCTTTACAATAAGCCTGGGAAAACTAACGGGTATGTAAAATCAAAATCCACAACAGTCAAAGCTGGGCTGCCCTGGAACCCAAGGAGAACCACTAAAGGCTCAAATGCTCAACTTCCTACCTCCTCCCTTGACTGCCACAGGGCTTGCTCAGTCACTCAGACCACTCAGCAGGAACAGCAGGAAGCCAGCAGCTTCCCCTACAGTCCAGGGGGAGAACAAACCAGTGAATAAGGACTGAAGTCTCAGGTCCAGCTCTGATGACTGTTTATCATACAGTGTTGTGTGTCCATCAGGGACTATTCTGTTTTACTTATGAAAACTTTAACAGGTGAGACTGAACATCCAGCCTCAGCACATTCCGCAGTGGCATTCTCCAGTTACAAAGGAGCTGGAGATTTACCAGACACAAAGGAGATGAGAGTCTGCACAGGGTAGATCTTAGTATAAGTGCTTTTAATAGCTACTGACTGGCACAGTGAAGGAAGCTATTGTCTCTTCTTCAGCTACATTTTGTTCTGGGAATAAAAGCAACTGTAACTGGGAGTTTCAAATGAGAAATGAAAAAATGTCTGTGAGCACCAAGAGGGTTTCAACTAGATGCTCTGTACTACCAAGAGTTAATCCCACATCCAGCCAGTTCAGCTTTCACTTGAGTCTTTGTACTAGTTTTTCTCCTTGGCTGTCACTGCACTTTTTGATGCTACAATCCAGGTTCAACTGCCTACTGTGCTTTTGAGCATCCTTGACACTACTTTTCAGTTGCTGTCCAATAGGCATTTGAGGTTCTTTATTCTGAAGTTTGGTTCCTCAAATAGCTAGACAAGATTAAGACCTCATTTAAGCACAGTCTTAAAGATGAGGACAGGCATGCTATCTCAAATTAAAGAGGCAATTCCCTTACACTGTTCCTTCAAAGTTCATGAAAAAGTAATTTGAAAATGGTACACTAAGACTTCAGCCTATCGATACATTTTCACTACACTCTCTACTCAGCTGTAGGAACAAAAGCAGGCAGCTGCAGAAGACTGATCCCAGCAGGCAGTAAGCCAACATGGCTCCATGGTTTATTTCACCTGTATGAGACTGGTAAGAAAGACTGAGCCTTAGCACTGCTGCTTTGGGAGCTGAGCTCTGTCTGCTGTACTGGTTCCTCCAAGAACCAGCATCTTTCAGAACAGCTGACTCTGCCTTTCATCCTCCTGCAGGGACAGGCTCCAGCAGCTCTGCTGTTCAGCCCATCTCTCTCTTCCTTCTGCAGCACAGGCAGCCTGGCTTTGGCCTCCCAGACACAGATGTAAGCCCACCACTATCTGTGGCAGGACAGATCAGCTCTGCTTGCATTCACCTCCTCCTTCTGGTCTCCCTTGCAGGATTCTGCACAAGCTGCTGCCTTGCAAAGCAGCACGATACTGCACGCTGGCACCATCATTTGGCCACGGAGCCACACGCAGCTCAAAAGGCACAAATCTTACAGGCTGTGGCTGTTTGGCTTAAAAAGCAAATTAACAATGCAGACGTTCAAGCTGAAGTTGCACAAAATACACATTCTTCACTAACAAATACAGCTCTGTTACGCAAATATGTATCATAATGCCTTAAAAACATTAATAAATGTTTGTTTCCTTTTTCCCCACAAATACCTCCTCTAATATAGTGTGTGCAAAGCCGTATTGTTCCTGCTCGGCAGAGAAATGTTCACAAGAGGTGCTCAACACAGAACAGCTCAGAAAGCAGGGATATCTTAGAGCTGTGCAAACAGTTTGGCTAGATGGTTGGTTTCTGGTATTGCATGCACACCTCTGTTCTAGAAAACACACTGTTCTGGCATGTACCTATATAAACGTGAGCCTGAGATATTCAGGGTTCCCTGCTAAGAGCTGGGGTGAATCTAGAGCTGTAAAGATTCCAGCAGGGACTGCTGAAATATTTCCTGCATAGCCTTGAAGAACAAAGCTATCTGGAAAAAAGCTGCCCTGACAACTTATACATCTTCTACTGTACTCTATGTAATAAATTCAACAGATTTTTACAATCTTTTTACAACTCACTCTGGCTTGTTCACGTAGCTGATCCACAATTAAGCGATCAACTCTTGATGAATTTGATGTCAGCCTTGGAACTGGAGCATTGTTATTACTGGAAATGCTTTTCCCTGGGTAACTCTTAGCAAGAGCTGATTCAGTCTGCAGAAAAACGAAAGAACATCTCCTTCAGAACATAAGTTGCAAGGTGTGCTTTATTACAGGAGTAAGAAGTTTCAGGTATACAGTTTTTTTCCCCCAGGGTTTTGGATTTTTTAAGTAGATAATGTGGATTAATCAACTTGGGATTTAACCATTTGGTACAAAAATCACCTATTTCAAATGAACAACTAGTTTACTCAAAGTGCTACAAATAGAGTAATTTTCACAAGAAAATGTGATTTTCTTCAGTTCCCATGTACATCTCAACTCCTCCTCTTTTGTCTTTTACATCCACATACAGACATCAGTCTCCCATTCTCAAGTTGAGCCCTACCTCCCTCTAACCACTCTATTGAAAGCAATGACTGGCTTTTGTCAGGAAATGCTCTGGCAAAAATTTATGTTACATCTCTATTACATTTCTTCCACTGGACTGACACAATATCTTCCACAGGGACTACCAGCAAAGGGCCAGCTGCCACTACCCTTGGTAACATTTGATCAAGGCTCCTTCACACAAAATGATGGTTCCAGATCATTTCTGAATCTCCATACCACCTAAACTGGTGAAATCGAGACAGATTTTACACTTAACAATGGGAACCTGAGGCACTTATGCTAATTAACAAAAAGGGCAATTGCTTTAAACATGGAAACTGCTTCATACAGAACTGTCTGAAGCTTTTCCCATGTTTTAATATTATATTTCTTCAGCTTGTTTCTGGGGGAAAAAGAAAGAGCCTCTTCCAATACACATTAGGCTTTAAACCTAAGGCAAACTGGAGGTGTGAAGAACCCTTTGAGAGAACTAGAGGGCATTATTTTAATTCTTCAAGGGACTGAAGTTTAGTCCCAATTTGAAATAATTAATGGATTTGCTTTGAAAGCTTCCAGATACACTGTTCCTTGCGCTACAGTGTAATTACTATTTTTCAGCCACACAACATACCTTTCCCAGGCCCCAGTGCAGAGGCTGAAAGCATCACTGAATTTTGGTGTAAGCACAACATTCACTATGCTCCGAATCAGGCTGTCAACCTACAAAACTTCTGTTTTCAGTCTCAAACAGATGGTGAAGCACACTCCCAAGTCCCATTATTTCAACTCTTACTAGTGAGAATTATCCATGTTCTCTAACCGGTCTCACCTTTGAGTGTGATTAGATTTGTGACATGGAATATTAATAAATATTTTTTACCTCCTTTCTTTCTTTCTCCAAAGCTCTGCACTGTTCATAACACTCTTCTAGTTTAACACGGAGCTCCCTGGCAGACCCACTGTGCGTTTTAGCTTGCTTTTGATATCCCAGCGCTGGTACGTCACACATCAGATCATTAACATAAGGATAGAAGCAATTCAAGCTGTCACTGGAGAACATGTTGTAGGACTCCATCAGAGGGACAACCAGAGGGCCAAATGGACGAGCTGATCTCGAGGGGATTGCACCTGAACCAAGCTGATGGTTATGTTTCCAGTCACCCATCACGCAGCTGTTGGCGAAGCTTGATGCCTGTACATGAGTCGTGTGATTGACAGCATTATTGCCTCCATTTCCCTGCCTGAGATTGAGCTGACCCTGAGACTCCACTGAATCTTGATACACATTCTGCAACAACCCGTCTGCGTGTTTTTGTCCTTCTAGATCATAATGCCCACCCTGTGGTTTCAACTGGAAACAGTTCTTGTTCAGATTTTCAATGGTCCCAAACTGCTGAGCTGAGCAGCCTCTATCTGGTTGCATTAATTTCTTGTCACTTAAATACTCAATGAGGTTTTCTTCTCCAGTCTTAGCCAGTGCTTCCATAAGAGCAGTTGACTGAGCTCGTTCTGAAGCATTATAACCAAAATCAAGACTCGAAAAAAACAAAGAATTATCTTGACAGTTCTTGTGAGGCAAATTACTATTTAAAGGGACGTTTGAAGATGATAACTGTAAGAAATCATTAGGATGACTGGCATTTTTTTTGTAAATTAGATAAATGATTATTCATTTTCACCATACTTGGACTCTGAGGTTGGACAGTGGGTTTAGTTTGAAAGTTCATCCAAGCCTGCTTTACATTGGCACCTGCTGACAAGTTTGCTGAGTTTGGTAATAATGGAAGTGGTTTACAGTACTCGGGATTCTGAAGATCAGACTTGGAAAACTGTGGCTTATCCACACCATTTGCACAGTCACTATTCCCTGGACAAGCTGTAAGAGAATTTAGTCCATATTCATATTTTTGCCCCAGGTCACTGCAGAACGGAGGCTCATTTGCAAACTGCTTTTCTGATAGGAGTCCTGCAGCCTTGGTGAATGTAAAGTTTTGCTGATCTGGAATTGTTTCTATTTTTCTCTGACTACCTGATTTGAATTGAAATAATTTAGTATAGGGTTCTACATCCAGAGATGATGCCTCAGTCATTTCACTTACTAATTTTTTACTTTCCTGGAAGCTACAATTGATGCTCTTGGTAGGCTTTGCTTTGGTAAAATAAGAATATTCAGCATATCTACCATAATCAGCATTTTCATTGCATCTGTGAAACTGTGAGAGCGTTTCTGCCTGCTTTTGGTGCAGCTGTGCATCTGCTCCTTTGGGACATGCATTCTCTCTTCTGTAGGAGTAAGCATCAGCTCCTGAGTCTTTGATTACTTCTAAATAACCAGCTGGAGGTGCAAAGGTGTTTTTCACGCATGGATAGTTCTGACACATAGGTGTTGTCTTAATATTTTCATTAGCCTGCATGCTGCAACAGTTGGCATGATCATTCCTAGAAGAGCACAAACATTGCTCCTCGAGGTCTGTAGCAGGAAATCCATGATAACATTCCTCTACTTTTTGCTGTGGTGCAAGATTACCACTTTGCAAGTACTGTTTTTCAGCAGCAGATGTTGATTCACTACTATAAAAACTCTGCTGGGAAACAGCTGCAGCAACTGGTCTTTTAGTTTCTGACAACAGGTTGTGGTGGTCTGTGATTCTCATAGCATTCATGGGCCATACCGACTTTAAGTTGGGAGAGCAACTCCTTGACAAAAACAAGAAATACACAGTTAGATTCTGTCTGCAGTGCTCTTCTTCCATTCCCAAATGGGGAATGAAGTTTTAAAACCCAATTCACCCCCAACCATTTCTCTTCACTGTGGAAAGAATCACCTACTCTAAACATTATCTACTATTATCACCTGTTTATCTTCCTATCTCTATCTGTTATCTTCCTATAACTTGACTAGAAAGTTGATTCTGGTTTGCCTAAACCAACTGATACACATACAATGCCTCTAAGCTGCAGGTGATGTGTACGTGCCAAATGACGTTCACTCAGTCCTACCAAAGGATTTACCATCACCTCCGTATTTGTGATAGAGCAGAAGGTTAAGACCATCACAACTTAAACTCCCCATAACCCTTCACAGCCACATCCAAGTTCCCTACGCAAAATGCTTCTGTGCATCACATTGCTTATTGCTTCAGAATCACCTGCATTTTACACTAGCTTACATTGCTTCCTGCATTTATTAAATCAACTCGCTTAAAACACGCATGTCCTTTCCTTCTACTAATTATCATGGATTAGCAATAGAATAATCACTACATAAACAGACCAAGTGAAAAAGTGGAACCTTAGCTGGAATGCACTGCAGTCCAGATTGGATTTCTGTTTTCAGCACTGTCAAATCTAAACTACATAAAGTAAAGGAATTAGTAAGTACATCTTTTGATCAAGACTGACTCTCTTTAGAGACTCACTTTGGCCACGTTAGCCAGCACACATAACAAAAACCAGAACTGTCTGGGGAAGAGAAAGGGTGAGTGGCTTGTGAACCACAAGAACTGGGCTCCTTTTCTTATCTGTGAGAGCTAGAATAGTCAGATTCAGGCAAAAGACAGTGAACTGCCTTGGGGATTCAGGATCTGAATCACTCTGTGTCCGGTTATTACAACTATCAAATGGTTTATTCCAGCACTAGAATATAGGTGTAATAGATTTGACATTTTGATCTGCAAGTACTGCTTAGGCAGCACAAACATCAAGGAATACTCATTCTTCATAAAAATCTTCCCTCACGCTAATTCAGGAGAGTGCAAAGGAACACTATTTCCTCTTTCATGCATTCCTTCTGTGAACTGAAATTACGAAAGAAACCTGAAGTCTGAACTCAATCATGATAAAAAAAATAGGCCAAGACCTATACTGAAGAAGACCTACTTGAATATGGCCCTTTCACACTGCTTATGGGTTTATTTAAAAACTTCCAATAAAAAAGTTCTGTAAATACCGGAAAACCAAAAGCTACCAAGGTACTGTCACAAGTAAAACATTACCAGATTAAAGTGGAAGAAAGGAAACTGCAGAGGAGGAGGGCTCGCTAACAGGAGATGTGAAGGTAAATAAGAGAACACACACTGAGATCAGCGAGGGCAATTTTTGTCAGCAATAAGAATACCAGTAGTGCTTGCATCACAATATACTCACCCCTCAGCACAATATGGCTGTGATTTATCCTGTTCTTCCAAGATGTTAGACACAAGCTCATATAAATCTGCTTCACTGCCATAATCATTCCTTTCAGTTTGAATTCTGAAAACAAACAGCATTCTGGTTAGTTCATTTAAAACAGTTCATTAAGTTAAACAAACAAAAAAATCCCCTAATCCTTCAATGTGAATGATCACCCAGTCAAAACTGACTACCTGGATTTCACATTCATCTGAGGAGCAGCGGGCTGCTTATTGTCATCTCCACACACAGACCATGGTGTGTACAAAAGGGAAGAGTCCACAGGTGCAGAGTATTCCGGTGTTGAGAGGGAAGAACTGTAGGTCTGAGGTGGGTCCACATTTTCTTCAATCTGCATTTTATAAACAATAAAAACATTGATTTCAATATGAAATAATATAAATTCTAATATTGAATTAAATTATCATTTCCTCGTTCTGCAAGGTTATAAATTACTTTACCCGTGGAGCAACCAGCTCACCAGAAACAAGCACACCACGTACTTTTGGGCATAGTGCCACAGGGAACTTCTCCTGTTGACTACTCAGGGTGTATTCCTGAAGGCACTGAGAAAGGGTTTTTATTTCAGACTTCTACCTCTGCAAAAAGCTACAACTATGAAATGCAAAATGAAAAGATTTAATGTTTTTCACTATCACAGCGTTTACTACTGTCAGACTAAGCAGCTCCTGCTCAGCTGCTTTACAGGAATGTTTGGACAATACCTCTGTGCCCCAAGAACACATGTTGGGAGACCAAAGCTCCTCTGGCTCAGTTTTCCTAAAAATAGTAATTTCTTTCTCACTTTGCTACAAATGTTTATACAAACAGAAGAACAAAACACACTGAAACACTATCTTCCTCATCATCACGTTTTCCTTCATCTCTCAAATATGCAGCACTCCACGCTGAGTCTTTAAATACTTCTTTAATAGATTCTAATCCCCTCCCTCCCTCCTCACTTTTTTTGTGGGTGTTCTTATTTTAAACTCAACTCTCAGTCATAACCTCTTGGTTTTGCTGCCGTGTCCCTTAATTTCCCCCAATTTTTCACTATTCTTGCTCTTCCCATAGGCACCTCCAACTGTTACATTCTTCACATTACTCTTTTCCCAGGTCAGCTCAGTACAGATAACTTCAACGACTACAATTTCTCCACACACCTCCCTTCACTTTAAACCCGTTTCCCTCTGCTGGCCCTAGTTACTTCCATGTTTCAGTATGCCAACAGTTAACACTTTCATGATGTATTCAGCTAAATTTAGCACATCTGCAGCTGAAGTCCTAATTTCTCCTCCCCCCATGTTTGCTCATGCTCCCTTTTCACCTATTTATCAGCTTTCTACATAAACATCTGTCTTCTGTCACTCTTCCTCATAAATATGAAAAGCTCAGAGTGGACTCATCTACTCTCTCCTTCTTTCCATTACTGTCAGCCCCCTTTCTGCTGTGATGTTCAGTCACTGGACTGAGAGAAAGCACAAAATGAACAAAGCAGAAGGCTTATCTTAAATTCCTGCACTACAGAGGTTACCAGAGAGAGGGAAAGATGAGGAGAAGGTCCTGCATCATTCTGAATCACTCCTCCAATTAAAATCTCCCTCGTGGGGGAGTTCTCTTGAAATTCTGAGTACAGCAGTGATGACAGAAAATTTCAAAATCAATCACAACACAGCAGATGGCATTGGGCAAAAAATTACAACAGAAGCGAGACAACAAAAGGTGAAATACACAACAGGTGAACAGCCTTTATTGTGACTATATTTAAGTTCCAGTCTTTTCTGATGAACCTTACACTTATAAGTTTGTAAGTATACGCTTATATAAGTTACAGCATTTGATTTATACATTATAAGCAACAAAATTAGAAATCCTTTTGACCATCTTGCTTACAAACACCCCAAACACCTACAAAGATACACAAATTTCATTTATAACCAACTGGACCTGTGGTTTGTAGCAGCCATGTGAGCCGGACTCTGCCATCACACTGCTGAACACATCCGCCAGCCTGCTGCCAGCCTCTGCACTGCTCCAGCAGCAGCTGCCTCCTCTGCACACAACTTTAGGCTACAAAAGATCAGGTAGAAAAAATGGTAGAAGTACATAATTATACATAAACCTGAGAACTGTAGACCTTATTGGTATAAGTAACTTATTTAACACTAATTTACCTGTGGATTCTTCCCCCTAAGAAACACCCTTCTCCCCATCATCTACCTGGATGTGCTCAGAAGTAGTTGCCCAGTGGGAAAAGGCAATGAAAACAAAGCAAGAATTCAGGTTTTTCTTCCCCTCTTCAGAATGCTGAGGCACACAACAGAATTAAAGTTAAAATAAAATCGACTAGCTAAAAAAACACAGCAGAGAAATAAAGCAGTGATACTACTTTTGTGATATTTAAAACATAACTGTAGCACCTACAGTCACTTAAGTAGGAAAGAGCTTTCAACTTCACCAAGTCCAACGATCTTCCTGACCCATCAACCCCAAACAGCACCAGGGCTGGGGACTCCACCTCCTCCCTGGGCAGCCCCTTCAGTGCAGGACCACCCACTCCATGAAGAAATCCTTCCTAACACTCAACCTAACCTGACACCCAACCTAAATATCCCCTGGCACAGCCTGACACCGTCTCTGTGTATCTCATCCAGACCAAGGGATGGAACACCTCCCTGTGAGGACAGGCAGAGCGCTGGGGCTGTGCAGCCCAGAGAAGGCTCTAGGGGGAGCTGAGTGGCCTGTCAGTATCTAAAGGGGAGCTATGGGAAAGGAGGGGACAGACTCCCTAGCAGCGTCAGTTGTGACAGGACAAGGGGAAATGGTTTCAAACTAAAAGAGGGGAAATTTACATTGGATATAAGGAAAAAGGTTTTTATGGTAAGGGTGGTGAGGCTCTAGCATAGAAAGGCAGTGGACAACCCATCCCTGGAGACACTCAGGGTCAGGCTGGATGGAGTCTGAGCACTGATGGAGCTGTGGGTGTCCCAGCTCACTGCACAGGAGCTGGACCAGATGGCCTTTAAGCATTTTTTCCAATTCAGATGAACCTATGATTGTATTCTATGATCCAACTCCTCCTGATCCTTCAAAAGCCCAACACCCACCACACTGCAGCCTTCCAGGCAGTTGTGGAGAGCAGTACGTTCTCCCCTCAGCCTTTTCTCCAGACCAAACAGCCCCAGTTCCCTCAGCTCCTCGTAGTTCTCCTTCATCGCCTTTTCCACTTCTGAAATCCTTATAAAATTCAGAAAGAGCCCAACTTTCACAGCACTGACGTCCTGAAGCCATTCTGAACAAGCACTCCTCTCTAGCAGCCATCCATCTGTAGCTCCACAGGATGACAACGTGGCCCACAGGACAATCTCCCCATTTGGTTACACAGCACTTATACTGGTATCCTCAGACACACATTACAAGCACACACAGCAAATTAGGGTGAAGAACAGCTGTTTTGTATACAAATTATGCCATATTTTCTCCTTTGGTTGTGCAGTTGTATGGCTTTTCATCTCAAAACAACAAACAATAAGTAAACACACCAGCACAAGGAGCCTCAGCCGGCCATGACACACTGCCTCCACACACAGCCCCTTTTTCCCACACGGAATTTCAGGGAACTCTCCTGACAGAGGCACAGGGCCGCAGCTCCGCCCGGTGACCGGCAGCCTCAACCGCTCGATGACGTTCTGACACCAACATTTCCGCATCCCAACCGCTCCACCCCGCCTCGCAGCCCCCTCAGCCGCTCCCCAGCCCAGCGGGCTGCCCCTCACCTCCATGCCGCCCGCAGGCCGCGGCTGACAGCGCTGACCACCGCCGCCCACTCTCTCCCCCCGCACCGCCCCAACAGTTCTGAGGTGCCGTTACCTCAGAGAGGAGCAACCGCCCGCCCCGCCCCGCGCGCGCAGCGGGATTGGCCAGCACCTCAGCGAGCCGACCAATGAGAAGCCGGCGCACTCCTCACACCTCCCCGCGCCACGTGACCGCCTTTCTTTTCCACGCGGCTCAACGGACGCCGTCGCTGGTCACATGGTAACCTTGCTTTATTTCTATTGGTCTTCGTCCGCCAAGGTATAGCCAACGAGAAATTACGCTGGCACTCAGCCCGCCCTCATCGGCTGGAGAACAGCCAATCAGAGAGCGTGCAGCCGTTGTTCGCCCGGAGATAGCGCCTCACCTTCAGGTGCTTCAGTGCCTTCTCGCGGCTCGGAGTGCGCGGGAGTGTTGCGCTCAGCCGTCTGTATTTGTCAGTTCTGTGGGAGACCGGGCTACAAAGATGGGGGCGGGTTTGAGGGCACGGCTGTGAGGAGCGCTGAGACCCCGGGTTGTGATGAGCCCGGAGCAGAGGAAGCTGAGGGAAGGCCTCGTGGCGGCCACAGCTCCTCTGAGGGAATGGAGAGCAGCACTGAGGTGTGCTGTGCTGGGCCGTGGGGCAACTGATAGTTCAGAAGGCCAACACTGGTTTATTATAGCACTGTGTGTGTGGGGGTCTCTCCACAAAGCGTGCATATCCCAGAGCTAAATCGCCCTTGTTACATACAGTTAACATGGGAACATTCGTACAGTGTCCCCAAAGTTCCCACCTATTTGTGCTCATTAAATCTAACGTTGCATCTGTGAGTCCTGGGATTCCTGCACGGTTTGCCCATAGGTGGTACTGATGTTGGGTTACAAACATCGTTCTGACCCCTATTTGTACATTGTTCTTGGGCACTTCTCTGCCTAATAGATGCTCTTTGGTGCTTGCCTGCACTGTCTGCACAAAGATGCCTGTTCTCACCTGTCTGGGGCGTCAAGGGGTCTATTTGAGTACTAACTAAATTGCTCAAGATTTTTGGTATCCTGTCTAGAGCTCCATGAGGCCCTGTTTAAGCAGGGAGACGGTGTGTAGCTGGGGCACAGGACCAGGTGGACTGTGCTTCTCTTTGGTCCTGAATCTGAAGAGACTTGCAGAATTGTAGGCGTTGGAAGGGATCTGTAGAGATCACTGAATCCACCCCGCCCTGTGCTGAAGTAAGCTGCCTGCAGTAGGTCACACAGAAGGGCATCCCATCCAGACACGTCTTCAATATCTCCAGAGAAGGAGACTCTACAGGATGCCTCTTTGGGCAGCCTGTTCCAGCGCTGTCACCCTCTCTGAGTAAAGAATTTCTTCCTTGTGTTAGTGTGGAAATTCCTGTGTTCCATTTTCTGCCCGTTGCCCCTTGTTCTATTGCTGCGTGCCACCGAGAAGAATCCATCCTCATTGAGGGCCCACGCTCTACACAGTGCACCCCAGGGTTCTCTTTGCCTTCTTGGGCACGAGGGCACACTGCTGGCTCATGCTCAACCTCTGCCCACCAGAACCCTCAGGTCCTCCTCTGCAGAGTTCCTCTCCAGCATCTCAGCCCCCCACCTGTACTGATGCTTCAGCTGTTCCTTCCCAGTTCAGGACTCTGCACTTCCTCCTGTTGAACCCCATCATGTTCCTCTCTGCCCAGCCCTCCAGGTCCTGCTGAATGGCAACACAGCCTTCTGGTGTCTCAACCACTCCTTCCAGCTTCGTATTGTCAGCAAACTTGCTGAAGGTGGGCACTCTGACTCAGTAGGGTTTATCTGCCAGCAGCTGGATTTTACATGATTTACCTCGCATTTCGTGTCTTTGAGACTTCAAATTCCCTATCAAGTGCGTCAAAATGAGCTGCACACGATGAGGAAACATCTATCAGGAGCCATAAACACATCCAGTTTAGGTAGGAAGAGCTGTTGAAAACGAAGCCTGTCTGGCAGCCTGGATGTCAGCTGGGGTCTTTGGTGTTACAGAACTGTACTGTGGGTTGGGTGCGAGCTGTTGAATGGTCCATAGCAGGACTGCCTCTCTACCGATGCAGAGGTCCTATTTCTTGCGCTTGTTTCTGGAAGAGACCTTTTAAGGCCATAGGGCAGTGAGCTTTGGGAAGCTCAGAGTGGTGAGAAAACTTCCCCTAATTGTTCTGTTTGGGCAGAGTTCAATGCTGGGGTGCAGAGCGTGGTACTGAACTTGTGCAAAAAAGCATCCTCCTGAGGGGACCTCCCTTTTGCAGGAGCTCTGCACTCCCTGCCATGTTACCACTGAATTGCTACCTGTTCAAGGCATTTAAATCAATATTAATATTTCATGATGATGTCGAAGCCCCGCTCAGGAAGTTGATGTAACAGGTTGCTAATGCACCGCAGCTCGTGCCCAGAATTGATTTCCAGGCTGTTGAGGCCAGCTTTGGAGACAGTATTGAACCTCGCTTTGGAGCCCAATCACTTGCTGCCTTCCTCCTTCAAAGCAAATTCAAGACAGGAGACCACAACTGGAGTTTCATTCTCCCGCAGAACGTTACACCGGGGGACGCAGCGCTTTTCATCTCTCAGTGTGAGACAGTCTGTCCAATATGATCTATTCTGAAGAGCAAAGCATTGCTTCCACCAAATCCCAGGAGGTGGACCCCATAAAAACCCACGTCCAGAAGTCTGGCTGCAAAGAGTCAGTGGAAGCAGACCATGGGGAAACAGAACCTGCATGGGCAGAATAGGGCTGCATTCCAAGCAAAGGCTGAGCAATTGTTCTACCAAAGGATGAGCTTAACTCCAGGGCTTGGCATGTGTTAGGAGGCTGGGAGAGCAGCTCTGGGCTTTCAGATCTGCATATACCTCTAATGTGTAGGCAAACCAAAGCACGATAAGGTGCCATTAGTGTGGTGTGTTTGAATAGGACGTTGAACAAGGCCAAGCACAAGGTGTTGGGTTGGGGCAATCCCATATAGGAGTGCAGGCTGGGGAAGAACTCATTGAGAGCAGCTCTGTGGAGAAGGACTTGGGGGGTTGGGGATGCCACAGTGACACTCATGGACAGGTTGGATGGAGCTCTGGGCAGCCCTGGTGGGTGGCAGCTCTGCACGTGGCATTGGGGTTGGAACAGAGTGATCTTTAAGGTCCCCTCCAACCTGAGCCATCCTGCTATTCAGTGGTTCTGTGATGTTATGGAGACGTTGCTGAAGTCCAGATAGATGCCATCAGGGGCTCTTCCCTTGTCTGCTGGCACACACCATCATAAAAAGCCCTTGAAAAGTGGGTCCTGAAGGATGGCTCCTGTGATACAGAGCCATGTTGGGGCAGGTTGTAGGGTTCCTTGGGGTGGGAAGGGGGGCGGGTTGTAGGGTTCCTTGGGGTGGGATGGGGGGCGGGTTGTAGGGTTCCTTGGGGTGGATGTGGGGCAGGTTGTAGGGTTCCCTGAGGTGGGATGTGGGGCAGGTTGTAGGGTTCCTTGGGGTGGGATGTGGGGCGGGTTGTAGGGTTCCCTGAGGTGGGATGTGGGGCAGGTTGTAGGGTTCCTTGGGGTGGGAAGGGGGGCGGGTTGTAGGGTTCCTTGGGGTGGGATGGGGGGCGGGTTGTAGGGTTCCTTGGGGTGGATGTGGGGCAGGTTGTAGGGTTCCCTGAGGTGGGATGTGGGGCAGGTTGTAGGGTTCCTTGGGGTGGGATGTGGGGCGGGTTGTAGGGTTCCTTGGGGTGGGATGGGGGGGGGTTGTAGGGTTCCTTGGGGTGGGATGTGGGGTGGGTTGTAGGGTTCCTTGGGGTGGATGTGGGGCGGGTTGTAGGGTTCCTTGGGGTGGGATGGGGGGCGGGTTGTAGGGTTCCTTGGGGTGTGATGTGGGGTGGGTTGTAGGGTTCCCTGAGGTGGGTTTTGGGTGGGTTTGTCGGTTTCCTGGCTGTTAAAGGAGACTTTGGGCTCTAAAATTCAGGCCTTGGTCTGTAGAATGAAGTTTGTCCTGTCAGAGAATGCCATGGATGCCCAAGAGGAGGATTTGTGCCGTAAGAATAATGCTTTGGGCCCTAAAATGACTCCAGGCGTGAAAAATTAAGCAGCAGGTAAGAAAACAGTGCATTTGGTTCCCAAGTATAGGCTCTGGGCCCTGAAAATAACGGTTGGGTGCTCGATAACGACGCTGTGGTCTATAAAACAGAACCGCCCGACCCCACGCACAGCCCTACACCGCACACGGCCGAGGTCAGCCTCGAACCCGCAGCCTCTCTGCTGCGGTTCGTTCCGCCCCTTTCCGCGCATGCGCAGCACCGCCCCATGGCTCTGCGCTGCGGTGTGAGGCGACAAGATGGCGGGGCGGGTAAGTGAGGGGGGGAGAGGGGGATGGTTGTTTCCAGTCCTCCTGCCCAGCTGTGGGATGCTTCACCCCATTACCTCAGGCCCTGTCTTGTCCATTCTGTCCCTCGCTAGGCGTTGGGGTGGGTTCTCGCAGCCTGAGGGACTGTGGGGTACCCGGAGGGTGCTGTGGTGGTCCCCTTGTGGTTATGGGGAAGGGAGATTTGGGGTCCTCGGGGGGTTCTGTGGGGGCCCCTGTCTGTGTAGGGCCCTCGAGGAGTGCTCTGAGCCCTTCCGCTGCGGAGTGAGCTGTAGGGTGCTGCGAGGTTCCTCTGGGGTTATAGGGCACTTTGGGGTCCCCTAAGTGTGCTGTGGGGGCCCTTCTCCTCTGGGGTTGTGGGGCAGGATTTGGGGTTCCCTGCGGCCCTGATGCGATGGGGGGTAGGTCTGTGGGGTGCCCCGAGGTGGGACGTGGGTTGGGGTTCCCCGAGGTGGGATATGGGGCAGATCTGTGGGGTTCCTGCTGACCCCTCATCCCTCTGGGCGCTGTGAGCACTGAATGCGGGTCCAGGTTATGTCGTATTAAAGCACACCTTAAGGACTGTGCAGTGGTTTAATTGTGTATTTCCTCAAAAAAAAAAAAACAAAAAAAAACAAAAAATCGCATTGGTGACTGCTTAGCTAAAATCAGCAAAAAGGCCTTAATGTGTAAAGGAATGTGGGATGGCAGCAGCAGGATGATGCAGAGGTCAGGTGAGCAGCCAACAGCACACGGTTCGGTGTCACGTTGGATGCTGGTCTGCATAAATAAGGAGCAGTGTGTGGGAGGATGGAGGTGTGTGATATCCCCATTACAACAGGTGAGCCTGATGCTGGAGCACTGATGCTCTCCGCTGTTTAATGTTATTTAAAGATGCTTAAACCTGGAGAATGCATAGAGAGAGCTGCAGTGGCTGCATGTGGCTCATGCAGAGATTTCTCTGCCCTGTTCCATCCAGCATCAAGCTGTTGGTCCAGCACTGTGTTTCAGCTTGTACTGCACCAGAACGGAGAGCTGCATGGAGAAGTGGTGCAAGAAGCGAAGCAGAGCTGTGTGGTTGCAGTTATACAACAGCTGCAACTTGTATAACCCCACCATCGTTTTCCTGTATGCAGTTTGGGATTCAGGGACATCAGTTAGGTGTGAATTGCTGTTCCCATCAACACGGGGCTGGGAGGCACTGGCCTGTTTGCTTCTCATATCTGTGTTTGGAAATGATTTTGGTTTCACTCTGTTAATAGAAGATGTTGGTCTACCTTGCAGAACCCTCCAGAAGCACCAGTGATCCGAGCAGGAGATGCATTGCAGATACCTGTTGAAATCAACTATCAAATAGATTAAATGCAGAGTTGTAGGGACTGCAGTGAGGGACAGACTGTAGTCCCTCACGTTACAGAACTGTGCTCCTTGCAGTGCATCAAGGGGCAGTTTTAGGTGGGATGCTTTGTGAGGCTGAGTCTGGGATTTGTGTTTTTGGTCTAAAGCTGTACATTCTAATTTCATGTGGAATCATTCTTCATAGGTGCAGATGTCATCAGGCAACTACAGAACCATTTGTCAACTTAGTTCTTTCTTGCGGTGCGACATTTATTATTCTATTGCTTACATTTTTTAGTGCTCCCAAAGAAATAGGATTTTAGCAATGCTTTAGGGGAACAGGAGAAAACTAAATTGAAATGTCTTTGTCTGAGGTCACTTCTGCAGCTCTGTACCTGTTCTGCAAAATCATTGCAAATACGTTTTGCTGCTTCTTACAGATCTTCTGCTTTACAGAAATCCATGATGGATTACTTGGGATAAAATTGTTGGCCATCAGAGTGTGTTTGCGGGTGTGGGATGTCTGGCCTTGTCATCTGTGATTGATTTGTTGCTTGGCTTAGTGTTGCAGGAACGGCATCCCCGAACCTTAATAGTTAAAAAGCAACAGGGAAATGTCAGTGCAATACTAAGGAGAATCTCTGCCCTCCACTGGATGTGGAGGGGGATGTGACCACTGAGGATAAGGAAAAGGCTGGGGTTCTCAGTGCCTTCTTTACGTCTGTCTTTAATGGCCAGACCAGCTATCCTTGGTGTTCTTTACCCCCTGACCTGGAAGTCTGGGATGGGGAGCAGAATAGACACCCCATGATTCAGGCAGGAACAGTTGGAGATCTGCTGCTCCACCTGCACTGCCACATGTTTGTGGGACTGGGTGGGATCCACCCGCGGGCACTGAGGGAGCTGGTGGAGGTTGAGTAGGCAGTATTGGTGGTAGGTGGATGGCTGGAATGATGGTCTTAGTGGCTTTTTCCATCCTTAATGATTCTGTCATTCTCACCACTCCCAACAACCTCAGAACCGGAGGAATGTCACTTCTTTTCTCACCATGGGCAGCCAGGAAGACTGCTCTTAATTAAGAATTTCCCTTCTCTGCTTGGGGGATGCAGCAAGGTCTTTCTTCCTCTCCTTGGTTCTAGCGGGTCATTTAGGAAAGAATCCTGTTTGGGAGATTTGGTTTGGGAGATGCCCTAAGATGTAGCTTGGAGTGAGTTCATACTGTCACAAAATCAGCTCTGTTTGAGCCTGCAGAAATCCAGTCCTTAGGAAGCAGCTAAATATACATTTTGCTGGAATGCCCATTGGGCAGGACAGGATTTTCAGTCAAATAAAATTATTGATGTCGCTATGGCTAATAGAAAAGCCTTCTTAACAAATCCTGTCATTGTGATGCTGCATCTCATTTAAATCCAGGCGGAACTTCAGGCACTCTGACCCTGCCGCAGTGCTGGAACACTCTTTCATGTGTATGTAGGACAGATAGTTCAGAAGGGCCAAGTGTGAGCAGCTCAGGAAGATAGAGCATGTTCCTCTGCTCCCCTGGGATGCAATAAAGCAATGACCTTCTGCCACAAAATCTGGAGTAAGTTATGCCCTGAGGTTGTGTCGAGTTATTTGCTTTTGCTGGTGAGGTGTTGGGTCCGGAACGTGGGCTGCTTATAATTGGGTGCAGCAGTCTGTGACCTGGAATAATTAGTGCTGGTACAGCCCATCAGGTGGGGGGAGTTGTGGATAAGCAAGGGCTGGCAGCATCTTGAGCAAATTCCAAGTGAAGAGGGTGTTTTTAACCTTGTCCCTATTGCCTTGAGTGTTTGTTCTAAACAAATAATAAGAAACGTGCATCCAGGTGTTGTCCTCATGTGCCTTTTAATCTGGCAAACGTCTCAGTCTTGAAACTGTGACTTGTGTTTCTAATAACATTGCAAAGTAATGGATAGAGTGCATCCAAGTTCCCAAAGCCACATGCACCCAGTGAAACAGCATTGGAGTTAGCAAACTCCCTGCAGAACTGAATGCGCTGGGCTGTAAAGTTTGCAAAGTGAGAGCAGTCACCACCCTGCTAAGAGATACAACCAATCCTTGCTGAGTTTGGCACTTCCGTGGCAATAAAATGGCTTTTGTGGGGGAAATGTCTAGATTGTGTTGGCTCTGTATGGAGGCGTGTCCGTACCTTGGCAAAAAGGGGAATGCTGATCCCGAGATCTTAACTTTCCTCTCTTAACAGGAGAAGAAAATTGCTATTTATGAGCTTCTTGCAGAGAGAGAATGCAGCTCCTCCCTGCCCAGAACCAGAGCTCCCAGCAGACTGAGGCCACACAGAGCAGACAGGAGGGCCTCCTGAGCTGCAACTCTGCAAGCTTTATTTTTTCAGATGTCCAGGAAAACCTTCAGCAAACTGTTAACTACTTCAGTGATTCTTCTTTTTTTTTTTTTAATTTTAGAAATGCAGCATTTAGGGCATCTGTTGCTGAGTGTATTCCCTGGCAAACGTGTGCCTCAGAGGATCAGAAAATACATGTGTGCACTGCCTTGGCTGCTGGGGAATGCTGCTAATTGGCATCTCTGCAAACTCAAAGTTTGCACTTAATTTTGTAAAATTTGAGTGCTGTGTCTTTTTTTTTTCCTTTCACTAAAGCTTTAGTTTTTGCTCGTTTGTTTGTTTGTTTTTCTTTATAATTGCAATCTGCAGAGATTTGCAGTAACTCCTTAGGCTGTGTCTTCTGTTCAGGGAGCTGCAGTCATTTGCCTTTACAGGTGCTCAGGGTATATTTTCAACTGAAACACGTTTTGTTGTGCAAGGTGTGATGGGTCACCAACACAGGGTGTTCTTACAAAGGTAAAAAAAACAAACAACAGTTCTGACATTGAGGGGTGTCTGCTCCTCTGTGGGCTATGGTAGAAATGTGGCTGCTGCAGTGATTTCAGAACTGTTAGGTCAGGAAGGTTAGACTGCTGTTCAGATCTAAAGCAATAGAGTAAATGTTTACAAATTCTGATTTTTTGCTGAGATGGTGGATGTGCCCGGAGTGTGTGCTGCCAGCCTTGTTCTGGCTTCAGTGCTCAGCCGTAGGGTCTGTGAATCACAGGCTGCTGCAGAAGCTGTTTCGAGGGCAACTCATCTCAGCAAGAAAAGAGCAGGAGGATACCCCGTGGAAGGGCTTGGTTGACTGCTGTGTTTTCAAACATTCTGTGCTCTGACATGGATCAGGAGAAGGTGTGCAATAATCCTGGTGGCCTGGATTACTCCTGGTGCAGCTGTGTTTGGTTTTGGTCACAGAAGAAGGATGCTTTCTCCACAGGCTTTCTTGTGCTGGAAGAACATAATTTGTCTCCTTCTCCCAGGCCATTGGTGACCCAGCTCTGCTCAGCTCATCTTGCTGCATGCTGTGCTGGTATTTGCCATCTGTGTGCAGCACTCTCCTGCTGCTTGTGCTTCCCATACTCGTTTATTCTCACTTCTTTCCTCAGGTGCCCCTCGATCCATTGGCGCAAACTGTACTGGATGCAGTGCTTCGTGCATGTCGGCTTTGCAGAAGCAGTGCACAGAGCAAAACCTGCCTCAGCTGTAGGAGCTGTTTGATAATCTCCTGGGTAGGATTAGGAAATTAAATGAGTTAAGCTGTTCCAAATGAAGAGCATTTTTGTGTTGTAGCTCTTATATTCAGCTGACAGGTAGCAGTGTGCTTCTATTGTGTACCGCCAACGGATCTCCCGTGGGGTCTGAGCAATGGGAGACATGTTTTTCTTCAGCTTCCTCTGTCTTCAGCCTTACAGTTCACAAATATTAACCATCTTGTTGTACTTGGTGCTCACCCACGGTGCTGTTCTGCAGTACTGCAAAGATTTTAGTGTTCGTTCTCTTTCTGAGTGAGTGCAGTGCTTTGCTTTTGCCTTTTGTTAGGGTGCTGGTCTTGAAATGCAGGATGAGAAAGAGCGTTTTTGTGTGTGGATGAAAGTACCCAAATAGCATTGCTTTTTGGGCTGAGCTCTCCAAAATGCAGGGATGATTCAGTGTTGTATTTTATTGCAGGAGAACAGGAATCTGTGGAACTTTGGAAAGAAAAAACCTCTCTGATATTTGGACATTATGGTAGTTTTTTTGTTATGGAGCTGTTTGTTCTTTTACTTGGCAAAATATGCTAGGATCATTGAGTGTCGCACTGGATTTTCATGCCCTGGTGCTGGATTTTCATATTTTGCATCAGTTCAGTAGCAGAGGAATGGAGACAGCGTTGCTGATGTCTCATAAATCCGAGGGTGAGGCCCTACACGTTTGTCTCTCATTGTGACATTTATCAGTGCATCACCCAGTCTCCTTCTCCTCTTGGCAAACAGAGGGGCTGTTGGCGTGGATGCAGATTTAGGAGCAGTACTGCAGTGCTGGAGCTGCGTGATGGATTTCTTTTGCTCTAGGAAGGAGCCTGGAATGTGGAGTCACCTCCACAGAGGTCCTCTGTCCTTGGAGTCTCATCCTTGGATAAATCAGGGCAACATCTGGAGGCAGGGAGGGCTTCTTTTATTCCTTTAAAGCTTTAGGAGTATTTGGAACCCCAAATGTGGGCAGTGGGATGGCTGGCACAGTGCTGCTGCAGTGGGAACTGCATTTCCCCACTCCCTTAACATATTGTACAGCTTGCCTAAGGAGCACTTTGTGCTGGGTTTGCAGTGCATCCCTTTACATTCTGCATTTCCTTACAGCAAAGCTTGCACGTTCCCAAAAGCGGACAGAAATAACCCAGAGGAGTGGCGCTCACAGTCTGTGTAGGAAGCAGCGTGTCAGGAAGGATTAAAAATGCAATTGAGGACTCGTGCTGTAAAGAGGCTTAATCCAGGAGCTCTGTGTGGTTTTGTCCAGAAATACCCTACCTGCTGCATTGCTCTCAGAAAATTGAAGGAGAACTGATAACATGGGGAATGCTTTTTTGTTTGAAATGTGATGAGCTTTACCAGACATGCTGTGTATGTTGGAAGTCCACTGAAGTCCATTATTACAAGAATATTTAATCAAATTTCTCACTGTTCTTCAGATTTGGGTAGATGAAGCTGTTTTCAAGGCTGCAACCAGAATGTAGCTCTGTTGTCACATATGTCAAGGGCAATTAAGTGTTATAAGATAATGACTGAATCCGTTTCCAAATAGCCATGGCTCTAGAGGAATTGCACTGTTACCCAAAAAGCTGCTCCAATCCACGTGGAGATGAATCCCCTGTGGTTCTTTTCTCAGATGGCTCAGAGTTATGGGGTGTGATGGGCTGGGTGTTGAGTGTGGTGCTAACTCATGGGAAATCATCCAGATAAGCGTGTATGGTTTTAAGCGTGTCGTAAGAGAAAATCCACTTGGAATTGCCATTAACAATAAGTTGACACTGACAAATGGTTGCTCTGGCTGCATAATTGTGTCTGACAAAGAAAATAGTTGGGTTTGGACTCTGAAAATAGCATCCTACAGGAACATATATAGCTTTGCTATATATGGCTGGCCATAGGGATATCGTGCCTTCTCCATCCCTTCCTGCATTTCTAGAGGCACTCTAGACAGAGGTTTTGGATGCAGTCATCTGTGTTGATAAGAAGAGTTTGGAGAAACCAATGGAGAGAAGAACACAGCAGTGACAATGGACTGTGCTCTCATGGGACTTAATTTCTTGTGGGCTTACAGAAGCTTTGAGACATGAGACATAAAGGAAAAATATGGTTTTATTTGATGTATTCTCCCATCTCTCTCTTTCATAGCCTATGCAAGCAGCACGATGTCCCACTGATGAACTGTCATTAACGAACTGTGCGGTGGTGAATGACACAGACTTCCCATCTGGACAGTAAGTGTATCTTTCAACTTCTAACCAAAAAGGAGTTGTTTTCACAGCTTGAGTAGAGGTGGAATGGAATTTCAGATACAGGAGGTTAATTAAAAATTGTGTGTCTTTAGACACCAAAACTTTAGATGTGCTTTCTCAGTACTGTAGGTACTGAAAAACAGTAATTTTTTCTCAGAAGTATTTCCAGCTTGAGAGCTGCTGAAGTAATTATAAACACTTTTTAGTGAAGGAACTCAGCCCCTTTTTCATCTTTTTTTTTTTTTTTTTTTGCTGTTTGTCCTATTACACAGTTGGGATAATTTTCAGCTAGTTTGTTATCATTTAATTGTGTTACTGGGGGCACCTTCCACTTTCACATCATATTGGAGTACTGAGCAACATCAGTAGAAACCACCTCTGCTTCTAGAGATTTTCATGCATGAGAACAATAAGGCAAGACAACCAGAGTGTAGGCACAACAATTTGGGTACTTTAATTACAAGTCTGTGCAGCTGATGGAAGTTGAATCTGGGCTTGATTTGTCTGAGACAGACAAAACTTTAAAAAAATATTTTTTTAAATGGGAAGCAGTGTTAAGAAATGATACTGAATGATATCCTTAGGGCTCAGATAAATTCTGCCAAGGATGGAGAATGAATGGCTCTGAAGGGGAGTGGAAGGGAGCAGTGTTTCAGGACTTGGCTCTTTCTGTGCTGTTCTGTCACCCTGGAGAGCTCCTGCACGGCACCTTTAGTGCCAAGCAAACATCAGAACCCAAACCACCTCTCCCTCCACCCCCAAACCAGGAAAATATTTAGGATTGGAAGCAGGTGACATTGTCTGCTTGGATGTGATCTCGTTCCTTTCAGTCAGAGAACGCTTTCATTGCATTTGTTGAAATATACAGGCAACAGTATTCTGGGACTTGCTTGAGAGCCACCTATTTGTAGAAATTGGGGCTTACAAAGCAGGCAGCATATGTTTAACTGTGAACAAACGCTATAAATTGTTTTGAAAAGTATAAGGCTACAGTATAAACGTCTCAGTATCCAGCTAGCACTGAAAGGTGTAGTCATTCTGCTGCATTGCAGATGCACTGAGCAAGACCATCCCTATGATCTGCTGCAGCAATGTGCGTGCTGTCAGCAGTTCTGTTTTGTATTGCCCTGATCATGATTGGCTGCAGGGATTTTTTTGGTAACTTTTACAGGTTTTAGCTTTAATGCTTACAGTTGGTGCTTATGGTCTAGAGCTGGGACCTTGACTGTAGATTAGTGAGATTGTCTAGATCCAAGCTGCCACCGTAGGTCTTTTCATGCTTTGTTTTCCACACCCTGTGTGTTGGAGAAGTATGAATCAAGATTTTATGATCCATGAGTTCATGGGATGCAGTACACTGTTGTGGTCACGTGGTTGGTTTGGTAAGTGGCACTGTGATGTGCTTCTGTCCTGTTGGTGTCTGACCTGCTGGCTTACCTGGGCCACACTGAGTGAATAAAACCATCCTGGACTGCATGTAAAATATATAATACAGTTTATGTATGTAAGTAACAAAACTTGCTTTTTTTTCACATTTTAATTTAAAAAATTGCAACAAAGACATAAAACTAGTGGGATATTTGACCTTTTTTTCTGTGAAACAAATGCATCAGTCTGGTTCTATAGAAGTGACTACAATTCTTAGTGAGTTCTCTACTTATGAGAGTTTCTTGAGGAAGTTTTACTCTTCTTGTTACCCATCCTTTGAGAACAGTTGTTCACAATGTACATACTGCCAAAAAGCAATGACAGGAATAAGGCTTGTGGCCATTCTCTTAATTACAGGTTCCAAACTCCTTTTTCAAGGACCCAGTGCCTTAGTTTGGGGTTAGAGGGCCATTCTCAGAGTCCGTTGTAGGGTCCAGAGCCTCATTTTAAGGAACAGGCCTTCCTTTTTATGGCACAAACAGTCTCTTAAAGCTTTAAACTCTCTCTTGGTGTCTAGAAAATGCACTCCATTTTACAGGCCACAGCCTTGCTATTAAGCACCAAACCCTTATTTTCAGAGCCTAGTGTCTATACTTTGGATCTGAAGATAGTTTTATCACCTGCAGCCTGATTTTTCAGACCTGGAGTCTTATTTTAAGGCCCAAAGTGTTATTCTTAGGGATCAAAGCCTCCTCTTGGGTGTCCATGGCATTCTCTGACAGGACAAACTTATTTTTGGGGCCTGAATTTAGAGCCCAGAGACTCCTCTAATGGTCAACCCCTCTCCCACCCATCAACCGCCACCTTTGTGAAGACTCAAAACTCTGTTTTGATGCTCAAAGCCTCCTTTCTAGTGCCCAAAGCCACATGCCAGGAGCCAAAGTGTGATATTTAGGGCCCAAAGACTCTTTTGGGAATCAAATGCTTATTTTAAGAGATCAAAACACCACTTTGGGATTCAGCCCCTGAGCTGGAGAGTCCAAAGCCTGATTTTGGAAGATTCAAAGCTTCCTGTCAAGGTCCGAACCACCCTCTGTAGAGCATAAGCCCTCTTTTTCCACTGTGAAGTGTACTAATAGTATTTTATTGCCCAAAGCCTCCTTCTGTAGGTCAGATTGACAGTTGGACTTGATGATCTTAAGGTTTTTTTCCTATCTAAATGATTCTGTGTTCCTAAGGCGAGATTGTGAAGCAAGAGATATCTTCCTCTGGTAAAAGAGATCTGATAGGAGTCTTGTAAAGAGACATGATCAAATGTTTGAGTTGAGTATGATTGCAGCACTGCACATTGCATTTGAAAATTTGCAGGTTGTGTATTTTTTTTTTTTTTTTGCATTTGGAACTAATTATTCTTACCTTTTTTTGCTGCCATTTTAATGGGGGGACCATCCACCATCCCACCAATTTAGTTATGTGGGGAGCCTGTGAAGAACCTTGCTGAATAATTTGCTTGGGTTTGCAGTCATACACCAGAGGAGGATGTCCGTAACAGCATGAGCAGGTGCTTCCTGGATCCTTAAGGTGCAGGAGAGGGTGCCTTACACATCTTTGCAAAGAACGCCATAAGCACAAATACTATGCTTTTTCTTCACTGACATAATACTAACCTGTGTATCCATTAGCTTTTGTCTATTATAGTTTCTGTTGTGCTCAACCTGGCCAGAAGACTTACTAGCTGATGGTTTCCTGGGTCAAGTCTTGAGCCCTTCTTAATAACTGGCATTACAGCTGTACTTTGGTGCTGTTAGTTTCAAGCAAGGTTTTTCATGGGAATTAGAGCAGCAGTCTCATCTATCAGAGCTCTTGGGAAATATCTGATGACTCACTGCTCCTTTTATTTGCTTCTTAGCAGAAGCAGTTAAAGAGATTGAGGTTTTCCCCTTGTGTCTCCATGAGCTCTTCATGCTTTCTCATGGTGAACATTGGTGTCAGAAAGTGCATTTTATTTTTCCTACTGTTGCCATATTTTGGATATTCTTCTTAATGCTTCAGTTGCTTGAAGCCTGTGGAATTCTTTCTTCTTCTGCTGTCCTTGAGAAGAATCATAGGATTGTTAAGGCTGGAAAGATGAGTGAGATCCTCCAGTCTGACCATCAGTCCCTGCCTGTGACAGCTGTTCTTGTAGAATGTCAGGATTTGACCTTTTCTAATCTTATAACTTGGCTATAATTCTTTCAGAAAGCTGAATTTTTTTTTTCCTCCCCTCTTTTCTCCCCCCTCCCCCCCTCCATCCATTTGACTGTGGTGCCATCATTCTGGAGGAGTTTTCCACAAATGGAACACTCAAATTTCTTTCTTTGTGGGTACTTCCCAGGCAGCCATGCTGCTGCAAGGGTTGTTCCTCCCCACATGCAGGATGTGGTGTTTCTCTTTGTTGGGCTTTATGGGATTTGTGCCACCCCATGTCTCCAGCCTGCAGAAATGCTGCTGAACGGCATCACAGTCATCACATGAATCAGCATCAGCCTGTCACTAACGAAGCATTTATTCAGTGTTGGCCCCAGGATTGGGGCTGTGACTGGTGGCTGAAGGTGGAATGGTGGGGCCAGGATCTCCCTCTGTCCATCCATGTTGGCTACTCTCAGTTGTTCTCTCATCCTTTAATAGATTTGGCTTCCAGGATTACTTGCTCCATCACCTTCATAGGCCTAAAGTGAGGCTGAGCAGCCCTGTGATTCCTTGGATCCTTCTTGAAGACGGGATTAACATCTACTTGCTTACAGGAAGCAAGGCTCTGGATTTCTGCTTGGGGCAGAAATAAATGGAAGGGAGGCATGCACATACCTGCAATGGGGTTTTAGGCAGTTCATGGATAATTTGAGGCCAGAACTGGTAAAGAATCAAACCACTTGTCCACCTGACTGAGAAGATACATGTTAAAACGCTTCTGTGTTATCTTCCATGTTATTCCTTCTGTGTTGTCAAGAGCTCCTGGAAGGGATCTGCTCTGGATGTGTAAGCAGTGACTAGCAGTGTCTGGTCGTCTTGGCTACACAGGCCATGCATTTCCTCTACTTTCAGAGGGCTGTATGTTTTTTCTTGTCTTGTAGCTGAAGCTGTTATGCGTGCCCAATGTAGCCAAAATAGATGTCCCTGTTCATTGCAGAGGAGTTGAACTAGATGACCTTTAAGGGTCCTTTCCAACTCGAACGATTCTATGTGCAGCACATCTGCTGTTCCAATTCAGTAGTCCTATTTCTGGTCTTCAGATCCTGAGCAATTTCCAGGAGAATCTGTAGGTCATGAGCAAACAGGAGGGCAGCTGATTTTACTTCTCGGACTGGAATTCCTTCTTTTTTACTGCAAACTACTGAACAATATACTAAGATTCATTTATATATATATATATATATATATATATATATATATTTATCATCTATCTCATCTGGGGTATACTCCATATTGGAGTTATAGATTGCAGTTTGATGTTACGTACCTGAGATGTGAAAGTGATGTTGATTTTTCTCTTTGTGGTTATGGTTTGGTTCTGTTATGTTTATATTGTGCAATTCCTGAAGCAAAGAGCTGCTTTTGGGGAAATTTAAACAGCAGATATGTCTTGCAGTTGGGCTCTGAGATCATGTTATATTCACTGAAGGTGTTGGACACCTGTGTGCCAGCATCACAGCATAGGTTTGAAGTGCAGAATTCCTTTCAGAGCCCTCTTCATAGAATGACTTGGGTTGGAAGGGACCTTAATGACCATCTAGTCCAACGTATGTCTAAAGTCCTCATATTTTTTTTCTGTTACAGGTATAGGCTAGCTTGTTTCTTTTTAATTCTCAAAGGCCTGGGAGCAATGCACATGGGTATATGTTGGAGTAAAATCCTGTTCTCTTTTCTAGACACGTTGTGGTGAAGACTTCTCCCAATCACAAATACATCTTCACACTGAGAACACATCCCTCTGTTGTTCCTGGCAACATCGCCTTCAGCTTACCCCAGGTATAAACCCTTTCAATAAAGAAACCATAAGCAACATCTCCTCGTTTGTGAATTTGTAGTGTTCCCTGGTTTCCTTTGTTTTAGAGTGTTTTCTTTGTTGCATTGCAGGAAGGTTCCTTGATTATTATGTTCATCGTTAATATTTCTAGAGGAGATGTGCAATTAAATGCATCAAATAGATGTAACTTTTCACTCTTTCTTAATTAAGTCAAGCTGCCGCATGTTAAATCATGCTTAGAGTAAATAATGGATGCAATTAACTTCTCAGTAGAAAAATGAGTCTTTAACTGACTTACACAATGAGTTGCAACACAAAGAACTGCAACAAGTGGGGTCACTGATTTATTGCTTTCGTATTTGCCTTCTGGTAACTAGTCAAGAAGCAGAGTCTGTGCTGCACATGCAAGGCTTTTTTCCTCAACAGATGACTTGGCATAGTCCCCAAAACTACTTTTTGCTTTTTAATGTGTTGTTCATATTTGTCCGGATGAGTGGGTGAAGAGAGTGTGAAGTTACTGTCTGTGCAGTTGAGACTTAAGCTGCTAAGGCTGAAAACCAGTTATCAATAGAAGATAATTGTATTGCAGGGCTGAAACAGGCATTCACTGTTCAGTGGTCATTTTTGTAGATTGCAGTAATTATTGTAGGTCTGGGGAAGCTCTTCTGATAAGGAATAAGGTAGTATGGTATTTCAGATGAAGGTGGGTTTAGGGTATCTTTTTGCTGGAGAACTGCATTGTCAGGGGAAAGGAAGGATTCTTCCTGGCCATGCAGATGAACAGTGGAAACTGTGAAGAGTGAGATTAAGTGTGGAAACACGGTTTGTTTTCACTTTCTTGGAAATACTGAAGTATATGTAAACTTCCTGTTCTGGGCTTTCATTTCTAAAGCTTGATCCCTGTTATGCCAAGGGAATTCTTTCCTTATCTCTAATTTTAGTTTGGATCCATGAAGATATTGAAGAGGGAATTCAGGGGGAAATTTTCATTTTTGGAAAAGGTCATTGTTCCTTCCAGGATAAAAAGCCAAACATAATTGACCACAAAGCAAAACATTTCAAGTGCAATTTTACCAGAGCCCTGTGTAATGATACTTATATACTTCTGTGATTCACTCCTCTCTAAGGTTGAGATATTTAAGAGATGGTGAGTATTGTCTAGCCTGAACAGTGGGCTGTAAATACACAATAGCCAATCTGTGTCAAAAAAAAAACTGTTCACTGGAAAAACACTGCTTTTGCAATTACTAAGCAATAACTTTTGACATTGTAAAGGTCATAGATTTTCACATTTCGTGTTATTGAACTGTTTCTTATTTCCCATGCAGTTCTCTGTTGCACAAAACTTCTTAAAGGAATTTGGAGGAAGCTGATGGGTTTGAAAAATTCCCTTCTTAGTAATTACCTGGACAAGTTTGAATTGCTTCCAGTTTTAATGTAACTTCAAGCACATTGTAACAATTTCCTGCAACTATTGTCCACACGTAAGCTTTTAAAATAATCAGGAAAAACCATTCTTGCCCATTGTACTATTCATAGGGGAGGTAATACTTGACCTTTAGTAGAAAAGGAGCAGAATGGGGGGGGAAAAAAGAAACAACAAAAATCACCAAACATATGCAGTGTGATAACTTTGGTGCCCAAGGCAGTAGGGTGATTGGTAATATGTAGGAAGTTGGACAGAGTCACTTCCCAAGGTCAGAAATTGGGGTTATTGATAGAACTGATGGACTCGCTGTTAATTTTGGGGTCTTCATCCAGTTCTGCCCTCTTTTTCTTAAGGTTCTTATGTTGGGGAGTTAGGGGCTGTTTTTCTAAGTAACTTTTGAGTAGACACGTTCTATTGAAGGGCAGACTTTCTTAAGGTTCTGTCTTATTTTTACAGAGAAAATGGGCTGGACTTTCCATAGGACAAGAGATAGACGGTAAGTGAGACAGCAGCATGATGCTGATGTATAAGAAATGAGTTCCATGTTTCTGTGCTGAAGTGAAACTGAATTGGAAAATCCCACACCTGCAACGCCTCTTCAAGTAAAGTGGAACCCCCATTTCTGAGATGATCTGCTCTCGTGTTTGCTGGTTTCCTGCCTGCTAACATTTTCAAAACCACTGGGATATTTTGTCCACGTGTGAGTGTGAACACTGAACATGTGGTCTGTCCTTGTGGCTTTGGAGAACATGATTGTTGTCTGGGTGTCTCACTGTATTCAATGCTCAGCTCTTGGACTCACCATCTGTAGGAAAGCTGAAATCTATAGCTTCTTGCTATTCCTTCTCTTTTGAACAAGATCTTTCCCTGTTAAACAGTGTGTTTTTACTCAGGGCTATAAGGCCAATTTTGACAAGAGGTGAAGGATTCTGCATTTTGATGAAGGGAAAGAGATGCATGTCGAGTTCTTGCAGACTGAAGGTTTGTGCTCCATTGTTCAAATAAATGGAACCTATTGAGCCATTGCCAGTGTTCAGAGACTGATTTGCATCTCTCAGCTTGTGTGCTCTTTCATTTGCTCCTACTGCCTTTCACCTCTACCTGTGATGCCTGAACAGTTGACATCACTGTTGGTTAGAGGTGCTGCTCTTGGGTCTTTCTGTAGCTTCTGAAGTATTGCCAAACTTCTGGCAGCAACTGTTGTTATGGGAAGGTCTCTGCTTTCTTTGCAGTACTGATAAAGGTGATGGATCATACCCATTCTTATGACCACTAGGAATTACCTGTGTGCTCACAAGGGCTGCCATCTCATACTTTTCTTTGCTGAGATTGTTGTGATGAAACCCATTCTTTGGCTGGTCACCTTCCCAGCTGCTTTGGTCTCAGAATTCTATAGGGAAGGATCATTGCTTGCAGGAGAAGTCTGAAGTCTTTGTGCATCTTCCTCTGTAGTGACAGGCTGGAGTGGGTTTGTTTGCCTCTATCCACAACAAATGCTTTTTAGTACTAACATTTCTGGAGAATTACTTGCTAATATTTAGCACCATCAGTTGTTAGAGGAGATTTGTGATTGTCCTTGTTCTGGATCCTGCTAAAAACTTAGTGCTTTGAGAATGTGCATTAAAAAAAAAAACACAGTTGAAGTAATTTCATGCAGAGTGACTAAATGTCATATGACTGCCTGCTGAGAATAAAGGATTTGCAAAGCTATTCTACAGATCAGGAGATATATTCATAAAACGTGTGACTCACCAGGGCTTCCTTTTTGTCTTGTTCCCCTGGTAATGTGAAAGCTCTGCTTTGAATGTCAGTCTAAAATGGAGTCCTGCATGTAGTGGTACAGTGATGTTGAGCCCTGTCAGGCTCCTGCGGCTATGGTAAAGGTTTTCCAGGTGAGTGAATCTTGCAACTTTGCCTTTGGGCAGAGGGTGCTTCATGCTGAGTACCTCACTGGCATCTAGCAGGAGTCTCAGGACTTGCCTGGAACCATACTATTACCAAGAGGCTTGGCAGCAAATAGGGGATTGTGTGAGAAATGCATTTCCCTTATTCAATTCCTACTGCTTTACGTTAGCTGTGACTTCTGCATGAGACAAGACTACTTCTCTAGATTCAGTGCAAACCTAGAATCACAGAATAGCTTAGGCTGGAGGGTCTTCAAAGGTCATCCATTTCCAACTTCCTGCTATGAGCTGGATTGCCAGCCACCAGATGAGGCTGCCCTGGGTCCCATCCCAACCTGGCTGTGAATGCTTCCAGAGATGGGATATCTACAACTTCTCTGGGTAACCTGTTCCATTGCCTCACCACCTTCTGAATAAATAGTTTCTTCCTAACATCTGACCTAAATCTACCGTCTTTTAGTTTAAAGCCATTCTGCCTTGTCCTATCACTATCTGCTGGTGCCAAAAGTCTCTGTACCTCCTGTTTGTAAGCTTCATTCAATACTGACAGGCTGCAGTGAGGTCTCCCCAGAGCCTTCTCTTCTCCAAGCTAAACAAGCCCATCTCTCTCAACCTTTCTTCATAGGAGAGGTGCTTCAGCATTTGATCATCTTTACAGTCCTCCTCTGGACCTGCTCCAACTGCTCTGCATCTTTCCTGCACTGGGGTCCCAGGCTTGGACACAGTTCTCCAGTTGGGGCCTCACAAGAGCAGAGTGGGGCAGTCACCTCCTCTCCCTGCTGCCACCCCTCAGTTGATGCAGCCCAGAATACTGTTGGCCTTCTGGGCTGCAGGTATGTGCTACTGCCTCATGTGCAGCTTTTCATCCACTAGAATCTCCAAGTCTTTCCCTTCAGGGCTGCTCTCAAGCTTTTCTCCAGTCTGTACTCTTATCTGGGATTGCCCCAGTCCAACACCCTGCACTTGGCCTTGTTGAATCTCTTGAGGTTCTCGTGTGCCCAGTTTTTGAGCCTGGATGGAGTACCTTCCTTCTGTGGTGTCAGCTGCAGCACTCAGCTGGGTGCTGTCTGCAAACTGCTGAGGGTACACTCAATCCCACTGTGTGTGTCACTGATAAAGGTGTTGGAGAGCACTGGTCCCGGATGGGCCTCTGGAGGGCACCACTGATCACTGCCTCCACTTGAATGAAGCCATAGACAACAGCCCTGTGGTTGGATGGTCACAGCCAACTCTTTATCCACTGAATAGTGCAGCCTTCAAACCCATCTCTCTCCAACTCAGGCATAAGACTGTGGTGTGGAACTGTGCCAAAGGCCATGCAAAGCCCAGGTAGGTGACACCAGTTGCCCTTTGTCCACTTGCCATCACAGTACCATAGAAGGCCTCCAGACAGGTCAGGCACGGTCTGCCCTTTGTGAAGCCATGCTGGCTGTCACTTCATAATGTACTTCATTCTGCTTCTGCAGTCTGGTTTGTGAGTTACTTGGGCTGCTTGCTTTGTGTTTCCAATCAACTGTGTTGAGGCAGTAGCCCTGAAGTTGTAATCCATGCTTTTTATTTTCTGTCCTACTTCCAGCAGCAACAGCCCTGAGTTTTGACGTGAGATAGTTGAGACCTGTTGTAGTTGATGCTTCATTCTGATCTGTCAAAGCCTGATAAATCACTGTAGGTTTGACTGCAGTAATATAGTTCAACACTATTACTACCCTCTCTGGAGAAAAGCTATTCAAGCTATTTCAATCTGTTGAAAAAATGACCTTTGGTAGGTGGTTTTTCAGGCTTAATGTGTTTCCTTTTGGGCTTTCTTAAGTCATCCTCCAAAGCTGCAGACATTGAGGAAGCTATTGTGGTGCTACTGTTCTCCACTGTCCTCTTCCCCTAGGTTTGTGTGGTGTTTTAGAGGATGTTGTTTAAAGGACATTATTAAAGAAATGCAGGATTTTCAGCAGAGGTACACTTGCTCTGTTTCTGGTGCTGTAGTGGAAGAAGGAGCTAAGGGAAATAAAGTTTTCTATTAGAAATAGGGTATTCAGTTTCATATAATATTCAGAATGGAAGAACGTGTGTTGTCAAGCTTACGGCGTATTTAATTGGTTGTGCCTTCTGAAATGAGTGTTTTCTTTTTTTCCAGTTTCCCTGTACACTTTCGACAAGTCTAAGCAGTGTATTGCCACGATGACGATTGAAATAGACTTTCTGCAGAAGAAGAACATTGACTCCAACCCATACGACACAGACAAGATGGCTGCTGAGTTCATCCAGCAGTTCAACAGCCAGGCCTTCTCTGTAGGGCAGCAGGTGTGCTTTGGCTTTGGTTTTGTATGTTGTATCCTGAAGGATACAAAGACCTTAAGTAAAATGAATGCTTACATAAAGAGTAATATCTAATTACGTAGATACTAGCTGCAGAGAACAACGAGAAGTAGAAGTTGCTTGTTGTCTGAATGTGGTCTTCATGATGCGTTCAACAATCCTGACTTCCATTGAGAGCAGGAACAGAGAGATTCAGCATGTTTCTTTCCCTTAGCTAAGTAAATTAATCTTCGTGAGGAAAATGGAGATTTGAGAATCTGTGTTCTCTCTAGATCTTGGCCTGATTGGGTATAAATATGGGAGCTCCTGGAATCTTTTGACAAGTAGCATGTATCTTCCTTGTGTACAAAATTAAAATGAATGTTGGCTTTAATTAAAGCTCAGTAGCATAGTATGAGTATGGGATATGAAAAGGACATATTCGGTATGCTCAACCTTTACAGAATGAAAGTATGTGGAATTTGTTGCTTGGTAAGCTTAGTCCTCAAGCCTCTTTCTCTTCCAATATTACTAGCTCTGTCAAAATCCTTTTTAACATTTAATGACTTCATATCTACTTCTGTTTCTTCTTTCCACAGCTTGTGTTCAGTTTTAACGACAAACTTTTCGGCCTGTTGGTAAAGTCCATGGAAGGAATGGATCCCAGCATCCTCAAAGGAGAGTCTGGAGCAAGCAAAAAGCAGAAGGTGAGGACATGGGAATTTACTCCCTGGGGTCTGCAAAGGCTTAAGTACAGATAAGCTGCTGCTACAATGAGGAATGTAGGTTACTCTCATTTGAAGAAGTTGCTGTGTTTCATCTGACCACTGCTTTTGCCTTGGAGGAGGTGTGTGTTCTCAGTTGCACACAGTCTCCTGTGCTGGTGTAGCTGGCAGCTTGGAGTTGTACCTATTGAAGTGCAGAGCTGGGTGAAATACAGGGAGTATCTTTTGGAATTCATATGTTAATTCATGGAAACCGTCTTTCTTGGACCCTTTAGTCTGGCAGTTATGCCCAATTTTGATTTTCCTTTGGTCGGAAAAGTATTCTGTTTGTTTTCCTGCTGGACCTTGCCATAATAGAACAGTTAGTTTTGAACTAAACAAATAACTTTAAAAAAACAACTTATTGTGCCCACCGAAGTCCCACATTCAAATTGCTACCAAAGTTGGTTTTAGAGGAGGTATTGCTATTTCACATTCCTTCCAGTAACTTTTGTGGCGGAGCTCTTTCTGCTCTTTCCTCTTGAGATCTGCTTGGAGATACTAAAGAAGAATCTGAAGTTGATTCTAACAGCTTAATGTAACTAGTGGACTCTTTCTCTTCTTCAGATTGAGGTGGGTTTGGTTTTTGGAAACAGCCAAGTGGCCTTTGAAAAAGCTGAGAATTCCTCTCTCAATCTGATTGGTAAGTGCCACTTTATGTGAAGAGAGAAATACTGCTCAAAGTTTGCTGCTTTTCAGGCCTCAAAGACTCGTATACTTAAAGATTGTTTTTTTTTGTTGTTATATTAGTTGGCCTGATCCATTGAAAACTGCCTTTTAAAATGTCATAAAATGTTGAGGCTGTACTTGACCCCTTAAGAACCTTTCACAGACCCTTCAGAAAGGAGTTAGTGTGTCTGGGTGTCTGTGGGGAAACCACTGCAATGAGCTGACACCATCCATCTTGCAGACTTTGCTGCTCCTTACAGGGACTGAAAAGAAGTCACTGTATACCCCAATGTGCAGCTCCACAGCTTGCTGATTTGCTGGAGTAGTTCTGTGGACTTACCACCATGGCATACTTAAAATACAGAGATTGGGTAAGAAAAGGTGATCAGGAGACTTCGACAATAGCAAATTCAATTAGAAGAACAGAGGTTATGCTAACTGCTCTCCATTCAATGCAGCAAATATATTAACAAAACTAAGAAGTTTTTGTCTTAGGAAGCACTTTCTAAAGCCTTAATAAAACAAATCCTTATGTGTAATTTCAGACTTTACCAGCAAACAAATCAGGGAATAATTAATGTGTCCTCCTCACATTCACCTAGAAAGGAACTCACATAGAGTTCTCCCACAGAGCCACCAGCTTGAATGATGGGAACCTGGTCCACAAGTGAGCAGTGAGGGAATCTTCTGACAGCTGGTTTTATATGTGCCCTGGGGTCATAGTGGCTTTCCTGCCAAACAGATATATATACTATTAGTCTGGCTGTTCCCTTTCCTATCTGTGTTATGAAGTGGACAGCACTCAGCAGGTATAGTGTTGCAAATACCTCACTTGGTGATTAGATGGCTATTGGCATTCCTTGCTGGGTATGATTAAATGTCTGTACTGAGCAGACATTCTTCCTTTTCTTCTTTCTTATTTTCCTTTTTACTTTCTTTTTAGCTCAGAGACTCCAGTAAAAAGAAATAAACCTTTTGTTTTTGCTGTTCCTCTTCCAAAGATAAGTGGCAGAGGAGGGAAGGCTGCTGTGAGCAAGGGCTCAGTGGACGTGGCCAACTCAGCTCAGTGACTTGCAATTTTTGTAGTAGGTTTGTGCTCAAAGGACAGTTCTGCTTGGCTCTGAGCACTCAGTACTTTGAGGGTTTGGTTCAGAAGTAAAATGTGAGGCTAATAGCACTCAGGACAATAGAATTTAACTCACTGAGCACTACAGGAGCTGTAGCAGGGGTGCTTTTGATGCTATTTTGAACTATTGTCTTTCCTCAGTGTGAGGCTGTGACTTCATGCTCTGTATTTGTCCACTGTGTTTTGTTTGGGCAGCTTGGGGTGAGTGTTAACGTCACCCCACTTATTGCATCTGAGCAAGCAGTAGTATTTTATTTCCTCAGTATTCAAAGCCATAAAATCATAGAATCAGAGGATGGTTTGAGTTGGAAGGGACCCTAAAAGTTCATCTAGTCCAACTGCAATGAAACAACCTGTGACTTTCCTCCTGGCCTGGGAAGGTGTGGAAAGTGGTCCTGAGGGAGGGTTAATTGATTGGAAATAGGATTCCTTTGCTGTGATCCTGTTTCATTGCCTGCAGAGAAGACAAAAGAGTTGCTTAAACCTCAATTTACTTCTGTCAGATTGCCCCTTTATTTAATCTCCTGACTGATTTGAGGCAGAGTTCCTTAATGTGCTTTGTTAGTCTCTGGAGAATTGTGAAGTTGTGAATAACTAAATCCAGAGTGAGAAGATAAAAATAAAATTTCATTGGGGGCTGCTTCAATAAAGGGCCTTTATTTTCTTCAGCAGATAAGAATTGTGATCATTAAAAAATAATGCCAATTGAGTTTCTTCTACTTTGCATAAAATGATGTGTTATAAAACTAATGGATGGTGGTTTTGTGGAATGTGTGAGAATTTTATGATGATCAGATGCAGCCAGAAGGGGGGGATATAGGCTAGGTACAGCATAAGTAACACAGGATCACGCCTGGCTGAGTGGACTGATGTAAAACTGCAGTGGGGCAATGCAGTAATAAATACAAAGCAATCAGTGAGCCAGATGTTCACTGCTGTCCTGCATGGCTATGTGTTAGTGTAATAAAACAAACACACCTCTAGCTAACGTGTTGGAGCTCTAATACATAGCGCTATGAGTGCTGATTCCAGGTGCCTTCAGACAGAGATTCGTAGCAGTGTAATTCAGATAGCACCAAACTTTTATTTGGTGACCTTACTGGACTTCTAGGTGCTTGAATGTAGGGGTTAATTGTTCCCAGTGCCACTGTATAACAAGAGGATACAAGGTGTTCAAATTCAGCAAGGATTAATGAGTATTTTGAGAATCTTTGTTTACTCCCTGGGCTTTTAGTATTAGTTTCTAATGAGAAGCCATTTGGAAATGTTGATCCAGCTCATATGAATGCTTGTCTATAAATTCCCCTCCAATTTAAGGCAAGACGTGTTTCTGGCTGTTAGCATCTCAGCTGCGTTCTTACTGTAGTATTTGTGGTTCTTGTCAGCCTCCTAAATGCACCGAGTACTTTTAAGCTTATTTTTTAAAGCTCTTCCAGCAGTTCCTATCAATGTTTATTTAAAAGGAGACTAAACAGAAGCAGATGAATAGCAAAAGGTAGAAGTAAATAACCAGTGCCACTTGAGTTCAGTGTGAATCTCTGCTGGGGCCTTTGCTTTTCATTATAATTATTGAATAAGGTGGAATAAAGGCTGAGTAACAAGGTGACAAAGCATACTCTGATGGGGCTGAGCAACTAAGCAAGAAAATGACAGAGGAAATTCAATATAAATAAACATAAAGTGATGTGTGGGAGGAGCAGCGCTCCCGAGTTCAGTCAAATATGATTGCTGCTTCATCCTGAGATGCCAGGTATGAAAATGCAAGGAGAGGTTATGGACTCTCCTTCTGTGGAGATACTCAAAACCCATTTGGATGCCCACCTGTGTGACCTCTTGTAGGGAACCTGCTTTAGCAGGGGCTTTGTGCTCGATGGTCTATTGAGGTTCCTTCCAACCCCTGCAATTCTGTGTGATTCTGTGAAATGCTGGGTTCCCTGGGCAGAATCAATTTGGCGTTTGTACTGCATTTACTGTAATTCTGCTGTGCCACAAGTTTGAAGTGGTTTCTTTTTTTCCAGGTAAATCAAAGACCAAAGAGAATCGCCAGTCCATCATCAACCCAGACTGGAATTTTGAGAAAATGGGCATTGGGGGCCTCGACAAAGAGTTCTCAGATATCTTCCGACGAGCTTTTGCTTCTCGAGTTTTTCCACCTGAAATTGTGGAGCAAATGGGTAAGTAGAATACTGGCTTGAGAAGACTGGATATCATGTAAGAGCCTTGTGCTTTAACATGGCAGTTGCTTGGAGAGCCAGTGGGCTGACAAAGCCTTTTCTTCTAATGTTGCTCCCAAATGTCTTTCATACTCCTATTATGGGGGACAGAGGAGCGACTTGGATGTTCAGCACTGTATGTGAAATGTCTGAGCAAATGGTTTAACTGAATACTTTTCTGTTGGAACCCAAATGCTGCCTGTGCTGAATGCGTCATTTGTTCACAGCAGTGAGAACAAATGCTCCCATATCTGACTTGCTGGCAGTGGGCTTTCTGTACAAATCAAAGGAAATTCTGTCCTTAATGATCCTGCGTTATCTATAGTATCTATTGTCCTGGCCACTGCACTGTGAACTTATATTCTTCTCAAACTGTTAGCCCAAAAAACAGTATTATTTGTGATCCTGGATTGGTCCATTTGGAAGTGCTGGAGAGGATGCAGAGGCTGTGGCATGTCTTGGAGTTGGTGAAATAAAAGCACGGAGTCTTAAATAGCCTTTTGGGGTCCAGGGAAGCAGAGGCAGTGCCATTACTTTGTAAACATGTGCTGGCAGGCAGATAAATGGGACTGACTTAATTTTATTAAGCAATGTGCAGCTGCAGATATCTTATTTTTTCCCCTAATGTGGCTGAGGATGTTCTAGCTCGTCTTCATTCTCTGAATATAATCTCTGTGGGATCGTATTTAAACTTGGAATTCAGAGCTACATAATTTCTAAATATGTTTATATTTCTTGATCCACCTTCCCTCTTCCCACAAATGAAGCAATCACGATTCTGATTACAAAACAGATTTTCATCAGAAGATATGTCCTGTTTGTGTGTGCCTGTGTGGAGTGTGTCCATTTCCAGTGTTTGTAGAACTAATGTTAAAGTAAACTTCTCTGTGAGGTGTGTTAGGTCTTACTCTAAGTGATTTAAACACATAACGAGAAATGTTGAAGAACCCCTGTGGGCTAAATCCAGTTAGTGCACAATTCTCTCTGTGCTGCCTAATTTATTTTGTATCGATCTGTTAGGGAAGGCCTCCTAGGGGCTAATCTTGAATTAAAGGTGTGCCATATTATTTATATAAATACATATACTCTTACTTGTGCGTGTTTACACACATACTACACAAAGAAACATTTTTCTGGTAAGGAGTTTGACTCCAAACAGAGCTCTGATTAACCCTAGGGCTAAAGAGCTTATCTGAAATTTGAAATAACAAAACTTTCTGACATTCATTTTCTTTGCCTTAGTTATAACTTGCTCTTAACTATATTTCAGATCTGAAATGTCAATGTGACAGCTGTTCACCTTCGTATATAATTTATTGGGAAAGGAAAAGAAAGAATTTGCTTGCTATCTGGTGCTCTAGCGCTCACCCACTTCTATTTTTTGCTTACAGACTGCAACTTCCATGCCAAATGCAATAAATATTTCTGTCCCGTAACTACATAGAGACAGTATAGACCCTTCAGAAATTGCTTGCAATTTGTGTGTGGTTTATCTAACTTCCAAGGAATGTTCTGGGTTTGGAGCATATAAATCAATGTTAGTTAACCATATCATCCAAGGATGTAAATACTACTCAGATGCTGCAGTCTCTGGTTTATCCAAGAAAAGAAATCTAAGATCCATTTCAGCTGGTCATCAAACATTTCCATAGCTGCCCTGGTACGGGACGATTTCATTTTCCCTACCCACGCCTTTCCCATGTTCGTATTTACCACTTCTTGTTGGCTTTGGGATTGTATGCCTCTGAAAAGAGCTAATACAATTGAAAGCAAAAAAAAAAAAAAAAGGAAAAGAACCCAAAACCAACCAACCCAGAAGACAGTTCTCTGGTTGGCTTGATGTGACACAGCTACACGGATTGTAGCAGCTGGAGGAAGGCAGCAGACTCTGGGGGAGTTTAATCAATTTAAGCTGATTGCTTTTAAGGCTACAGGTTACAGTCATTTATAGGGATTCTTTAGTGTTATGAACATAGTTGATCGTAGAATCATAGGATGGCTTAGGTTGGAAGGTATCTTAAAGATCATCTAGTTCCACCATTAGAGGAATGCTCTTTCCAAAGGTGGGCTGGAATAAAAGGACAACTCAAGAGATGAAGTCTCACAGTAAAGAAATAACAGCTGCTTCTCTTGGAATCTTTGTAACGGGCAGTATGTACAAGATATTTTATTTATATGAAACCCGGTGAAAACCCTAGAACATCCACATTGACTTTTCTGATCTCCTCAGATCCAGGCACACTGGGGTCCCTGCAGAAGCCTTTTGAGTTGGGTTGCTCTCAATAGAAGGGGTTGGCAAGTTCCTGCAATTGATTTTCATAACCCACAGGAGAGGAAAGAATCAATGAACAAATCTCCAGGACATGCTTAAAAAAGAGAAAAGAGACTCTGAAGAAGAGGTTATATGTGTGGGGAGGGTCTTCATTTCAGGGAGGGAGTTTTTTGTCCTGCAGCTGAACAGCAAACACCTGTTTGGAATGGACAGTACTGAAGACTGACCAGCTTCATTAACATCCTTGGAAACATCAAGTGGTCATTTGGTCTGTTGATGCAAATGTAAGAAGGAAGGTTTCCACACAGGTGTGCTGCAGCCTGTCCACCACGGACTGGTTTTGCACATTTGGTCACTCTGCAGAGAAAATATTGATGATGATTAAAAGTGTATATTCAGCATCATTGAGTTGCAGCTGTTTCATTCCCATTGAGAGCTCAGAGATTTTGTTAATAAACTCAAAGTGCAAACCTGCTTATGCCAAGTCATCCTGATTGTAGCTCAGGTCCTTCATAAAATGTGATGCTCTCAATCTCTGGACTGTAGCATGGAGATTATCTGGAGATATCTCCAGCAACATCACCTCTATGGTAAGGTCTTCTATACAGCAATTTGATCTTCTCTGGTGAGCTCCCAGAAGCCAGGTAGTTGCAGAGTCCCCAATCTCTTGCACAGAGATAACTGCATGTTCTCTGAAGTGAGCACAACACTGCTGCCTTGCTTTGTGGTCATCAGGGTTAGGAATTTGGGGCCATGACGTACTTACCCTTTACCTAGTGTTTGATTCTTGGTGATCTTGTGACATGCAGCTCAAGTAAACCCATACACCTACATGGAGAACCACATGCAGCCTTTCATCCCTATTAGTTGCTGAGGACTGTTTTTGGATACTCTTTTTGCTGTGTAAGGCAAAGTTTCTTGTTGAAACTAATGCTTCTCCTTTTTATTTGATAAATGTTATATTATGGAATGCTATAACATTCTTTGTTGTTGTTCTTTTTTTTCTAACTGAAACAGATATTTCACCATGTGGATAACTTCTTTCATATTCAGTGCCTGTTCTTGAAGTGCTCAGATACTATAAGAGTATTAGGATCTTATCCAGTCTATTTTTAAAATAGGGTTTTTTTTTAATGAAACATTTCTGTTGGAGATGTCTAACCTGTAATTGAGGTGATAATACCAGAACTTCCTAATGCAGCCTTTGTCACTGCTTAGAGTATCTTTATCATCTAAACTTTCCAATTGCTTATTCTCAGCCTTGTAGCAATTTATCATGTAGAATCATTGGAGTTAGAAAGGGTCCTTAAGGGCCATCTGGTCCAACTCTCCTGCAGTGAACATGGACATCTACAGCTAGATCAGGTGCTCAGAGCCCTGTCCAGCCTGACCTTGAATGTCTCTAAGAACAAGGCACCCACTGCCTTTGTGGGCAACCTGTGCCAGGGCTTCACTGCCCTTATTGTAACAAAGCCCATCAAATCTGTATCTTTCCAATTTGGAGAGAAGAATGTTCTGGGTACCATGTGAAAAGCCTTGCTCAAGTCCTGATAAATGACACTGGTGTCTCTTCCTTTGTCCACTGACACTGGTTATGCCATCGTGAAAAGTCTGAAGGTTGGTCAGACAGGACATGCCCTTGGTGAAGCCTTGCTGGATGTCCTATGTCACCTCCCTCTCTTCCATGTGCCTTAGCACAGCTTCCAGGAGGATCTGCTCTGTGATTTCCCTTAATACTGAGGTGAGACTGACAGGTCATTAGCTCCCTGGGTTGTCCTTTCTACCCTTCTTAAAAATAGATTTTTTGTTTGTTTTTATCTTTTTGAATGGGACTTTTGTTTGTTCATGTAAGGTGCAGATTTAATAGGTGGTCCTACCCCTCCACTCTATGCTGTGGGAGCTCACCTGGTGCTGCATCTGGATATGGTGTTCTCAGACTGGGAGACATGGACCTGTTGGAGTTCACCCAGAGGAGGGCCACAGAAATTATCTGAGAAGTCGAACATCTCCTCTGCGAGGACAGGCTGAGGTAGCTGGGGCTGTTCAGCCTGGAGTGGAGGGGGCTGCAGGCAGACTTGGTGGTGGCCTGTCAGTATATGGAAGGGGGCTGTAGTAGGGAGTGAGAGTGAGACTCTTTAGCGGGGTCTGTTGTGACAGGACAGGGGGAAAAGGTTTCAAACTGAAGGAGGGGAGTTTTGGCTTGAATATAAGAAAAAAGCTTATTAGGGTGGTGAAGCACTGGACAGGTTGCCCAGAGATCTGCTGTCTGTCCTGTCCCTGAAGGCATTCAAGGTCAGGCTGGGTTGGACTCTGAGCACCCTGATTTAGCTGTAGGTGTCGTGGCTCATTGCGGAGGAGTTGGAAGGGACCTTTAAAGGTCATCTAGTCCAACTCAATTCCATCATTCTGTTCCATCTTTCAAGCTATCAATAAAAGCAATGTATTCTGACACTACAGAGTTATTAGTTTGTTTTCTTTCCATCCGTTGTTCGCTCACCTTTAACTTCATTTGGGCACTGTTTTTCATACATGTTTATAAAGCACGAAGTTATAAAGAGGTCCTGCATGTCTTTGTGAGGGTCTAAATCTCTCTTCACTGCTCTTTTTTTTTTTCTCTTCTCCCTCTGTGTGACCTCATACCCTTCCCTAGAGGGAAGTTGTCTTTAGATGTATATACTAAATTTCTTTTGCGTATTGCTCATATCCTTATTTTCTTCTACCTAGTTAGAAGGACACCATACCAGAGTTCTCCAGGAATTAAGTTAGTGTTAGGTCTATACAACAGCATCAGAAAGTAGTTGAAGTTGGAAGGAATCTCTTAAGGTTTAGTCCAACCCCACAGCTCCTTTTCTTTCCCCTGGCTCTTCTTTTCCTTAGTAACATGAAGAGTGGCCATCATGTTCTTCCCCCCAGTCTCTTACCCTTCCTGGGAACATGATGGAGAAACTCATCTTGGAAACCACTTCCAGACATATGAAGGAGAAGGGGATGATAAGCAGTGTTCAGCATGGATGTGCAAAGTGAAGATGGTCTTTAACCAAGCTTGGAAAAGACCTCTAAGATAACCAAGTCCAAACATCCACCTACCACCAATACTGCCCGCTAAACCATGTGCCTCAGTACTACTACAGAACTCTGCTGTTCTCGATCACTTCCAGAGATGCTGACTCCACCACCTCCCTGAGCAGTCTGTTCCAGTGCATCAGCACTCTATCAGGGAAGTTTTTTTTCTAGTAGCCAGCCTGAACATCCCCTTGTACAATTTGAGGCCGTTCCCTCTCATCCTGTCATTGCTACTTGGGAGCTGAGGCTGACCCCACCTCGCCACAAACTCCATTCAGTCACTCTACAGTTAAGAGGCCAGTTCGGAGAATTAGGGGAGGGGTATGGATATTGTATATCTCAAATTTAGTAAGACTTTCAGTGCTGTCTCTTGTAACATCCTTATAGACATACTGCTGTAAGACAGACTAGATAGGTGAGAAGCCCAGTGGATTAAGGTCTGACTGAACTGTTGCTCAAAGCAGTGTGAAGTCATGCTAGAGAAGCTTGTCACTTATGCTGTGTCTCATGTGTTCATACTGGGGCCATTATTGTTTAACTTACATTATTGTTTAACCTAGTGGCTTGGGTTGGAAGGAACCTTAAAGCCCATCCAGTTCCAGCCAGAAAGGATGCACTTGAACTGGAGAGCTTTGGAGCAGGGCATTGGGATGATGGGCTCAGAGCAGCTTCTGTATGTGGACTGAGTTGACTTGAAAATCTTCAGCCCTGGAAGGAGATCAGTGGGTGTTTGTTTTTTTCAGCACAGGAAATGTGAAATGCAGCTGACAAAAGGCAGGTGCGTAACAAAGGGAAGAGGTGTTTGTCACCTAAAGTGCCACAGGGGTTTTTGCTTTGTTGATGTCCATGGTCAGCATCAGATACTGAATTATAAGGATGTCTGATCTCTGTTCTTTTGGATGCAGTTGTGGTGTTGCATAGCAGGCATTACTTCTGCTTGTTAAGTATGGCATTGCTCTCTTGGGAAACGAGCTTTGGGACATCCCAGAAACTCTGTTAGTTTGACATTTGTTTAATCTGATCAGCTCTGTAGGTAAGTATTCCACAATGTATTTACTAATTACATCATGCTGACTTTAAGTAGACAGAAGTGATCCAGCTTTACTCTAAAAAGTAGAGAACGCTGATGAGATTTATGGCTCTTAACATCCAGGTAGGATGTGACTGTAAGGATCAGCTGTTGTGTTCAGCAGTCCATCCAAGGACTCTTCATAATCTTTATCTTAAATTAACAACTTTTTTTTGTAGCTCGGAGAGACAGAGGCATTTACTCTTCTTGTTGTTGTTGCAGAGAAGACTTCTTTTTAGTATGGGTTTGCATGTCCCATCTGTGAACTCAAAACAGGGACTATTTCCTTCAGTCCTGCTGCTTGTCAGCAGCACATAAATCCTTCAGGAAGATTAAGGGAGGCAGTGATGTAGGCTGAAATAATGCTGGACTTACAGGTTGAGAGGAGGGGGAAATTCCACTCAGGTATGTTTTGGGAAAATCTTGTCCATGTAGCAGGTAAAGTCTGGGAACCCTCATCTTAGTGTAACCTGCTTGGAGATGAATGTGCAGAGATAAGCATCTCTCCCTGCATTCAAGATCAGTGCTTTGCTTTCGATGCAGATTCCTGATAGGTGCATCTGAGTGATACAATTACAACAGAATGCTTTCATTTTAATTAAAAGGGGAATTACACTTCCAGGTAGAAAATCCCTATGATGCTAAAACATTTCTTCTGATCTTTCAAAAAAGTGAATAATGAGAATTGAACTTCATGCTGTCTCTGGGTAAGTGATATTCTGGTTCAGAACTCCCATTCTTACCGTTTTTTGTGACTTTTCCCTAATATTTTGTGTGGAAGAATTCCTGTATTGGTATATTTTAGTTCCTGGAAACATCTCTATTCAGCCTGTAACCACATGTCATTTAATTCATAATTAGAGTATCCCATTACAGGAATGACCTTTGATTTGGGCTCCTAATTGTAAGCTTAATGAGTTAGTTGTCTGCACTGCTAATAATTTGTGTTTCTAAGGTTCTCATAATAGTATTGACATTTGGCGACATTGGTGGAATCAGCAAAGTGGAGATAACCTTACTCAGAATTCCTTAGCATCTCGCTGCCATTTGAGACCTAACATTTGTAGTTTGTCATCACTTGTCTATTTTAAAAATACCCAGAGTTGGCATTTTTGCTTCTTCATTTTTGAAGGTGTGCTACGAAGAGATAAGACAGTACAGTGCAGTTTTCCTACCCTGTTAGGATGCTCACAGGGCTGTGTGCATGTGCCCTGACTTGTCGGTAGCCTTCGGATGGCCTCTCCTGCTTGAGCACTTTGGAGCTTTCTGAGCACCACTGACTTTCTTTCCTTGCTATTTCCCCTAAAAGCATCACTCATCATCAAAACCCTGCTTTGTGCTGCTTGGCTACATAGGTGATCATGTTCCTCTGCAAAACACGTTCACAATACCTCTCGTGACATTGATTTGACAGGAATAGCTTTTAATTTATCTGATCCTCATTCATTCCTGTGCAAAACTGGTTCTTCACTGACGGTACGTGTTTGTGTTTCTTGACTTGTAGATGCCTGAAAGTTGACTGATGGATTCTTCTTAACCAGACCTCTTGCTTTTTTTTGCAGTATTTTCTTTCCTCTTCCTTTTTGTTCTTCACCCTTCCTTTCCCATGCAGAAATCCTCCAGGTTTATTACTGTACTTAACCAGCACTTCACTATCTCTGTTTGAGATTGTGGTAGGGATGAGGAGCTCCTCACAGTGATGTTCACTTTAAACTTTAATGCACTAACAGCCTGAAAGAGAGAGAGCAGTGCATGCTGATACTAGATACGTATTGAGCTATTTTTCATGTTGAAGTGAGTTCATCACTGTAATATTAAGGAGTGAATGAAATTAAGTCACAGTTGAGCATTGGTAAGAAAAGTACTTGTTCTCTAAGTGCCTTAGAGTACTTCAAGATAAATCTAATATTCTTGAAGCAAAACAGTTTTTCGTCTTCAAATGTACCAATATTGGATGGAGCAAGAGAAAAGGAGAAGGTGGTACAGGACTCCATACCCTGCATTTCACCACTTGTGTTCAAAGTGGAGACTTGTGTTGATGAAAGCTGCTCTGGGCGCAGTCCAGATGTGCTGTTTTCTCATAGGCTGTAGTGGATGCAGCTTCCTCCTGGTCTCTTTCCTTGGGATGTTCTGTAGGGTTGGTGAGTGGGAGTGGCTGTGGCATCAGTTATTGTTCTTTGTCTTCAAAACAGAATGGAAAATAGAGAACAGATCTGCTGGAAACACAGGGATCTAGGCAAAATAACTTGTACGTTTCTTTTCTTGTTCTTCCTCACCAACTTCATAGTATATGTATGCTATGTATATATGTACTGTGACTTTTCTTATTAAGGCAGAGCATAAAATATTCTAGCATTAGGGTATTCAAATTGCTGTTAAAACACAGCTGGGGCTTACATGCTGTTTATGTAAAATTCTGTGAATCCAAGGGAAAACTTTCGTGTTTTCACATGGACAGTTTTTTGGATCTCTTTAGTTACGACTCAAGCTTTTTTTGGCCTCTGATGGTTCTAACAGCTCTTAGAAGCCTTTCTCAGTTTCAGAGAATCATAGAATGGCTTGAGTAGTAAGGGACCTTAAAGGTCATTGAGCTGCAAACCCTCTGCCATGAGCTGTTGCCAGCTACCAGGTCAGGCTGCCTAGGGCTGCATCCAACCTCATCTTTTGTGCCTTCCTCCCTATTTGTCCTAAAAATGTGTATTCAGAACTAGACTCATTAAAGCTCAGTGCAGGGTTAAAAAGTTGAACATTATTACCTAATATTCCATGATTTCTGATTCAAGAAGCAGTAATCTCCACTATCTGCACCTACGCTGGGAGCTGAGCTTCAGTTGGGTAATGCTGACAGTCATCGGCGTTATGCAGGATGCTTCATTTCCCTTTATGTATGAAAATTAAACTCAACTGAAACCTTCCTGTAAGGGAAGGTTGTCCTGATCTGTGTTCTGTGCCCCTGCAGGAGAAGTGAGAAGTCATAGAATCGTTATTTTGGAGAAGATCTCCAAGATCACCAAGTCCAACCCCAGCCCACGGGCACCATACCCACTGGCTGTGTCCCTCAGTTCCACATCTCCGTGGTTCTTGAACACCTCCAGGGATGGCGACTCCACCACTTCCCTGGCTCTTTCCTATGTAACCCTGTTTTTAATCGTGTTCTTTCTTGTTCTAGGCTGCAAGCATGTGAAAGGCATTCTGCTGTATGGACCTCCAGGCTGTGGTAAAACGCTTATGGCCAGACAGATTGGCAAGATGCTGAATGCCAGAGAACCAAAAGTGGTCAACGGGCCAGAAATCCTCAATAAATACGTGGGCGAGTCTGAGGCCAACATCCGCAAGCTGTTTGCTGATGCAGAAGAGGAACAAAGAAGGGTAATGCAAACATGGATAAATAGCATGGTCAGGATGAATGTGCCTAAAGAATGCCTGGAAAGGAAGTTTGTAATCAGAAAATTGCTGCTTGCATTAAAAGACTGAGTCACAGCTTCACTTGTGATTATAGTTACTCCTTGCAAGTCACTGAATATTAGTGTTCTACAGCATTCACTCAGTGTTGACTCAAAGAAAAAAGAATATCATAGAACTGGAGAAGGCAGCTGGTCTTCCAGGTAGCTGTGCTGCAAATAGACAGTTTGTTTAACTTTCATTTTAAGGTAATTCATTAGTGCCCATCCTGCTGTGTTTTGTATTACACAGTGTGTCAGATGTTCAGAAAGTGCTTAAAAATAGGTTTGTAAACATTTTGCTCCGTTTTTTGCTTTTTTTCTTGTTTTATTTTGGAGGCAATCCAGTTGAAGTTAGGGCACATAAAATAGGATGGATTTCAAATAAGTTTTCATGACTTCAAGTTTTTGAGTTACAGGGTTACAGTATGAGTACATAAGTCTGCATTATAATAATGTTATGGTGAGTGTAATAATCAATACACCATTAATTTTTTCTCAGCAGGAAACTAATGGATAAGAGCAGTTATGGATCATTAGTTATGGAACTAACGGATAAGAACTCTCTACCTCAAAGCTGGAGAACATGGGTCTCCAAAAGTGTAATTGGAGGCAAAGATTGTTTTTCCCAGATTTGTTGTTTTAGTCATTAGCTGGTTACAGAAAGTCCAGTCTTTAGTTTGAAGCTGTAAAAACCTTTTTTTCCTTTGTGCTATGGTAACTCTTCATATCACTTTATCTTGATAAGAGTTTCTGATAAAGAAAACATGACATTAGATAAGTTGGAATTAAATATAGAGAGGTCTTTTCAGAAGACATTAGCCAAGAGTGTTGTATCTTCTAATATTATTTATGACAGCGCTGCAGATTGTGATAGTGCTTGACATTATTTTATTCTTCACAAGAGGTATTAATCAATAAGCTAGTTTTACATGGGAGCCCATGCAGATGTAAACAGCCTTCTTCTCTCTGGTTGTTGCACTGTGACTGGAAGCTGTGAGCTTCTTTCCTTTGCAATAACACACCTGTTAAAATAGACATCGTGATGACTGGAGGGGGGGATGGTCCTGATGACAAGTTGTGAGATTAAAAAGGTCTCCAAAAGGTTGGTATTGTAATGATTTGTGTCTGGGGCTGATTGCCAGGGACAGCACATTCACCTGGTATTAATGTGGTGCCCTGTGACCACAATAGATGTTTTAGAGGTGGAATTTGAAGGGGAAAAGCTTCATAACACGGTCAGAAAAGAAAGTATCCTGTTCTGTTACCAGCTGTGACTGCTTCACCTTGGGGTGAACCTGGAAATAAGCAGTTCTGTTCTGATTGGCACTGAACAAATGGACTCCTTGAAACATGGAGGACAGAGCTACATGGCAAGCTGTGTATTTCCTGACTTCATTTTGACCTGGGATGTTTCCCACATCGGGTACATCCATCCAATATTTCCAGCATTGAGTGCAGTCATCCCAGTTGGGTTGGTTGGATGTATCAACCAACCCATTTTGGAGGACAGCAAGATGTTACTGGGAAGGGATCTGATGCACAGCATGTGATATCCAAATCACTTGAAGAAATCAGTGTTTCATATTTTGCTGGCTGATCTTCTTTTGAAGTGTTTCGTTGAATGGCTTTCAATGATGACATGTGGCATTCCTGATGTGCTTTTTTCTCCAATAGCTTGGAGCAAACAGTGGTGTTCATATCATCATTTTCGATGAGATTGATGCAATCTGCAAGCAGCGAGGAAGCATGGCAGGAAGCACTGGAGTTCACGATACCGTTGTCAACCAGCTGCTGTCTAAAATTGATGGAGTGGAGCAACTCAATAACATCCTGGTGATTGGTATGGTGGTCCTTCTTGTTATGGGGTCAGTTTGAAATTCGCTGTTCTGTTCATTGCAGGAGCAATGCAGGTTTGATCTCTATTGTCCTGATTCTAATGTAAGGCATGACTTTTCCCAGTGTTTCTGAAAATGAGTCTCTTTTGTCTCTTTTCTTGAGACTCTTTGAGGTCTCTTCTTACCTCTATGGACTATATCAGGAATTGAAGTCCTACTTAGTAAACTCAGCTGACGCTCCTCCTGGTTTTAATTTTGCACTTAGGAATGACCAACAGACCTGACCTGATTGATGAAGCTCTGCTGAGACCAGGGAGACTGGAGGTGAAAATGGAGATTGGTAAGCAAGCTGTACAGCTCAGTACATGAGTTCACAAGTACTTAGAACATCAAAGCAAATACATACTGTAATGTGAACAGCTAACCTAGATGGTGAGGGTGCCAAACTTGATGCAACTCACCACATAATATTCCGTATAAATTTATTCAGCTAATTAAAACACTTAGATTTACGAGCTGATAAGCCATTGACCAGATATCAGGATCTGTCCAGCAGAACTGGTTAGGTGTGAAATGGAAAATGTTAATACCTGTCAGTAATTTAAAAGAGTCTTCTGTAGTTGTACACATCTACCTGATACCTGCTCCAGATTAAATAATAGTTATCTGGTGATCTAGGATTTTTCAGGAATTGAAGCCCAAATCAGCTTAGAGCCAACATTATCGTTCCACTTGAGATCAGAATGTTTAATCAATAATAATTATGATGGTGTCCAAAGGATGGCTGTAATTTGGTGCTCAATTCTGTTAACAGTTCTCAGAAGGAAGTTTGAATGCAAAGAGAATAGGCTGGGACTGATTGAAGGCATAGTTCTTCTGTCTTACAGTGAGAAATCCAAAGCAGTGGAGATCCATGTTCAGAAGCTGGAAACACAGTTTCAGATCTGTAGTTTTTGTAAGAACCCATAAAACATTTTCCTATTTACTTCCACAGACACTCAAATGTCATGAAAAACTTCGTGTGCTCTGAGCTATTCACTGAGTATTGTAAAGGTGAAAAAAAATCTCGAACTGTAGTGAGATTTATTGCAAGGACAGGCAGGGCCATCAGTATTACTGAGATGAAACTTAAAATGAGATGAAACTGAGATGAAAACTTAAGTAGAGTTTGTTTATACCAAGAGAATGTTGTGCCACTGACTTCTTTCAAGAAAAGGCATTTTCTATGTCTTACATTATGTTCATTTCAGAATGAACTTGCTAAGGGGAAAACTGGGAAATAATAACCTACACTTGAGAAAATGAAGGCTGTATGAAAATGACAAGGTGGAAACTGTGCTTGGGGGTGCTAGGGCTGACCAAATTGCTGTTGTGTAAGGTGAATTCCTGGTATGGAAACCTAAATACAATGAACTTGTAGGAAATTGAACCCTCTGCTGTTTCTCGAGGTAGTTTGGGGATGATGCCAAGCAATTTGCCAAGAGCACATTTTTAAATATTTAAACATTATATTAAATATAAGCATTTAAAAATATTCTACTGACATGAGGGGATTGCTTATAGTGGGAAAGAGCCTTGGACACAGGACCACCGAGGAGCAGGGAAGGCTTTGCTGCAGCTGTGCTGAAACACTGGTTAACATGCACTCATTGTAACATCCCAGGTTTGCCAGATGAGAAGGGTCGATTCCAGATTCTCCATATCCACACAGTAAGGATGCGGGAACACCAGCTGCTGGCTGAAGATGTGGACATTGCAGAACTGGCAGTTGAGACAAAAAACTTCAGTGGTGCTGAATTAGAAGGTTTAGTTCGAGCTGCTCAGTCTACTGCAATGAACAGACATATCAAGGTTAGTCCTGTCATCTTTCAGTGGGGCAAAAAAAAAAGAGAAAATAGTTATTTGTGGAGTCTTTTCTTGTATATTCCAAATGGATAGTGGCATCTTAACATGGATTTTTTTTGTATGGACAGTATCTTTGCACATCGTTATAAATTACCTCTTTTATCTCCTCACATCTTTGTGGCTCTTTCATACCTCAGTGAGAATGGAAGACGAATGTCTCTCAGTGTATTGTGGTGAAAACTGAAAGGCTTGATTTAATGGATTGGATGCAGGAAACAAGAGGTGGAAGTGGGAACAGTCAGTGATATTGGAGAGGTCTCTGCTGGAGCATGTGCAGCTCAATATCTTCATAAATGATCTCGTAATAGAGAGAGAACAGCAAGATTGCAGGCTTATAGCTTTTCTGTGGTCATATTGACTTGTAATCTTTTTGGCTCCCTCCATTCCAGAGGAACATCACCTTGCTTTCCCAATGTTTGCCATGCATCTTTAACTAGAAAGGAGTTATAAGGACCATGAAATGTCAGGTTATATTAACCCAGATGCAAAACACAGTATTTGATGGTGTTGAAATATGAGATGATTAGTTCATGAAGAAAGAGGCTGAAAGATGTAACCTCTCATGGCCAAGAATTGGTGTGAATTACTGTAGAACAGAGCCTTTAACATCAATTGCACAGCATTGATACATTTATTTTAAGTAAAAAAAATCTGTTCAGCCTTAAATACGAAGAAAACAAATCTTTTTAATTTAAACAAGAAAAATAATTTGATTTCTTTGATATTTGTATCTATTGGAAGCATTGGTTCTTTCTACTTATATTTCTTGTATAGCCAGGAAAAGTTATTGTTTCCCATAATAAAAAGCAGAAAGATGAACGCCTTCTCATTTTCTTGTATTCTGTCTCAAAAAAAGAAAGGTATTTTCATCCCTTCACAAACAAAGCATTTTCCTTTAAATATTTAATTCCACTTACAATTGATGCTTTTTCATCACTTGAATTTTGTTTGATTTTGGAGGCTGTTAGTGTTTTGATATATTCCCCTTTGTGCCAACTTTTTGCAGTGGGAGAGAAGACAATGGTGATGTATAAATATAAAAGAGCTGTCCCCTCCTTGACATCTCGGTAATAGATGTCTGTGTTTTCCAAATGTCAAGCAATCACACCCTGTTTTTCTTCTCAAACACACACAGTATTTCTGGGTAATCTTACTGTTTATTCTGAAGATGTCTTCAGCCAAATGATGTTTTATTCTCTCCTGTGAGTAGTGCAAAACTTAAAATATACATCATATGCCTGACCTAGATTTCAGAAATGTATGTGAAGCTACAAATTGCATTTGGAAATCAAATGGAATTATTCTTCTGAATCATTTAAGCCCTTCTTGTAGATCATCCTAGTTAGAAGGTGATGTCTGTGAGATATGTGTTTCAGGGGGAGTGTTATTTGATTTGCCCACGTAGGGAAAGATGTCAGATGTTGCTATGCCTTCCAAGGAATGCCTTGAAATCCCATTTTTTAACCTTCTGAGCAGTCAGATGATGTAGGGCCCTCATACTCTTAGGGTAAAACCACGTGCTGATGTAAGATGCAGGTAAGTTTCAGTGAAAATTAGGCTTGCTTTGGAATCTAGAGAAATTTCTTATGGTATAATTGGGAAATAAAGAAATTACCAAAAGCCAAGATGTAAAAGAATGAAAATCTTCCACCTCATCGCCAAGTTACTTAAAGTAGATTTTTGCCATATCACCTTGCAGTTAGATGGATTGCTTTGCACAGATCAACTTCTGTCCCTTTTGTGACTAATCCTCTTTCTGATATCTGTAACTCCATGCGGGATTCTCAGCAGACTGCACAGATGGGATTAGTCTGTAATAGTGAGTGTCTGTGTGACACTTAGTGGGAAGGTTGCTTCATATCCATGTAATTCCTGATTGCTGCCTAAGGCAATCCACATACTTGCAGATCTAGAAATAATCGCAGAAAATGGAGCTGCTTCATAGTGTAGAGTGCAGCCACAGTCAATAATACATCTAAATTTGGGAGTAGCAGAAGGAAAAAGATGCTGTCTTCAATTTAGAAAGGAGAACAATGTGAGCTGAGCTAACTGTAGCGTGTTTATTCTAATACTGATGGTACTGCATTGGGAATACTCACAGCTTTGATTGGACTGAGGCAAATGAAGTAGAAAGAAATCTAATATTTACCAGTAGCTTTAAAGAGTTCCGTGTGTGCAGAGGAAAATGCTTTGTTTGAAGTTGCCAAAGGAGTGGAGAAATGCGGTGTTGGGTTAAACCAAACTTTAATTTGTCTTTCTGAAAAAAGTCACAAAATGAAGGTTTCATCCCCTTTTTATACAGCACCCAGAATCTGCAGTGAAGTATTTCTGCAGACTCTGAAGGGAGAGAGCAGTTCCTTACTTGAAAGGGAACCTACATAACTTCTGATCTCACCTAAGTTTAGATTAGGACCTGATGATCCTTTTGGATTGCAGCCCAACTGCAGCATTGGATCCTTGCATTGAAGTTGGTAAAGGGATCTTCTGCAGTTGCGCTGTACTTCACTCTGTTTTGTTCCCTTCTTCAGGCCAGCACCAAAGTGGAAGTAGACATGGAGAAGGCAGAAAGCTTACGTGTGACAAGGGGAGACTTCTTTGCATCCTTGGAGAATGATATCAAACCAGTGAGTAGGCGCTGTGTAATTGGGTAATAGAGTCACTCAGAACAGTTAATGATGCAAGGAAGCAAATTCCTTTTGTAATTAGGAGGTTTAAGCCCCATTTTTGAGAATTGTCTTTAAATGACACAGATTCAAAACCCATCAGCAACTTTCACTGATGAGAATTTGTACTGAGGATGTGTGTGAAGTGAATGTTCCCTCTGTTAAAACAGGCATTTGGAACCAACCAGGAAGACTACGCGAGTTATATCATGAATGGCATTATTAAGTGGGGTGATCCAGTAACGAGGGTGTTGGATGATGGGGAGCTGCTTGTTCAACAAACCAAGAACAGTGACCGTACTCCGCTGGTTAGCGTTCTTCTAGAAGGTAAATTTAAGAATAATATCTATGTAAAATCCAACAAAACCACTCTTTTTTAAAACTACTCCAATCAGTTGCCCAGGTGGTGATCTGTTATTGCACTCCAGATTGATTTGGATTGGATGTGTTGATTAAGATGTGTTCTTGGTCTGTAAATTATACTGGTGTGAATTCAGGCAAATCATAAATGATCTTTGTCAGTATTTCCTGGGCACTCAGGCTGTTCGGTTGGTACCTGCAGACATGATATCTTTAAGAGGCACAAACATGATTCAAAAAGATTCTGCAAAATAGGAAGACGTACTTTCTACAGTGGCCCATTCTACAAAATGTGTCATTTTCCTTTGTGCTGATTTCATGGCAAATCAGGCTGTGTGTGCTCCAATAGTTGCATTGATTTCCTTCTTCTGGAGGATTGGATTTCACTGTTTTTTCTGCAAGTAGAAGAAAAGGTCATTTCATTTCTCGGAAATTCTGTGGAAGAAGTTACAAGCATTTTTAAAATATCATTCATGCTGAGCCTTATCAGACCCATTTTCTCCCTTGTTTTTTTCTAATCGTATTTCTTTGTTTCAGGTCCCCCACACAGTGGGAAGACTGCATTAGCAGCAAAGATAGCTGAGGAATCCAACTTCCCTTTCATCAAGATCTGTTCTCCTGATAAGATGATTGGATTTTCAGAAACAGCCAAATGCCAGGCTATGAAGAAGGTATTTCTGCGCCCTTTCCTTTTGATGACAATCCAACTCCGTCCTGTAGTGGATGAGAAAGGGACTGTCCTGTGATTGTGCTCTCTGTAGGTCCTAAATTCCTGTACAGGTAGTTGCTTATGAAGTTGAATGAATGTTTTTTGGTAGTGACACTCAGTGACTCATCCTATGACACTTGAGTGCTTTAGCACTTATGCAAGGACTGCTCCAAAAGTAATGCCTCCTACCTATTTCCACAGAAACTCCAACGTGTATGAAGAGCACAATAACACTATTTGACAGAGCACATTCTCAGCTACAAAATACTATTTCTCACCATAGTTACCATCTTTAACTATGCATTTTCACCAGTAATGTGAAACTCTGTGGCAGAATCACTAATAACACGAATTCTTCTAGCTTCAGGAAATCTAAATTTGCAATTTGCATGTATTTATTTATTTTGGTCAGTTGTAGTTATATTTTCAGGTTGCTTGATACAGTAGACCTGAAAGAGGGTAAGGATCTTGCTGAAGGTAGCATGTCTAAGCTTGTACCTCACAGACATTTCACTCATTTGTGTTCAAAAAAACTTCCTTTGCTTTGCCCCAACTGAGGAAATTCCATGTGGTCTGTTTGAAAGAAGTTTGGGACTCATCTGGAAGGGAAAATGTCATGGTTCTGGCCCAGTTGGATCTGATGTAAAATCATCACAAACAATGAGACAAAACTCCTGATCATTGATGAGCAAGTCTGGAGCTCTGTCTCCCAGGATGAAAGCAGGAAGGCTCAGGGCTGCACATGGAACAAACAGATCCTGCCTGAATGAGCAGTTTTGAGTTGGTAGGGTTTGGCTAAACAAAGGTTTTAACAACTTGGGGCACAGGGCAAATGCAGACAAGTTGAACTCCTTAAATCATTTCAAGTAGCCAGGTGGAAGGAAGGAGATCTAATTTACAGAAGCAAGCCAGCACTTATTTTTCTTCTAGCTGAATTATACTGGATTAGTCATGTGAACGAGGGATGTTACTCTAAGAACAGAGGAGTAGTTCATTGCAAGATTTGCATGGTTTTTAACATTTTCATTCTCTGTTTATTCCTCTAAATACTGCTGTGCTTAGAAACAGATCCACAGTTCCTATCACAGCTATTGTGCTTTTGCTGCTGAGATTTAGCAGTGACTCTTTCTGCTGTTTTTCAGATCTTTGATGATGCATACAAGTCCCAGCTCAGCTGCGTCGTTGTGGATGACATTGAGAGACTTCTAGGTGGGTTAGGATGGGGACTGCGTTGTCTCCTGTGCAGAAATATTGAAATACTGCAAACCAAATATGATCTGGAACCATTTACTTTAAGAGCCTCAAACTGCTTTTTTGATACATATGCAACGACTTAATGGGCATTAAAATATATTTTTCATTTCAGATTATGTTCCAATTGGGCCACGTTTTTCTAATCTGGTGTTGCAAGCCCTTCTTGTGCTGCTGAAGAAGGCCCCCCCTCAGGTAAGGAGGTAATCGAGGAGTGTGATGCTCTATTCCTGCCATAATTCTGACAGTGGAAGGCTTTGTGTCTTGCTGATAGCTGCTGTGCTGCCAGTGGTATTACTGCCATTGTCTCTGATTCAGTCAAGTTAATCCCAGCCCTGCTGTTCATTCAGTTAGACATTTCTAGGATAACCACAAAGGATTCAGCTTTAATTATCTCATTATTTAAGGCTGAATCTTACGAAATCCTAAAGGAGGAAACAGGTTTAACCTTCACCATGTAAACTCTAAACATGCAAGCAGTCTGCCTTGATTTAAATAAGGAGCAGCTCAGCCCAAATCAATTCCTGGCTCAAGCATGTGCTCCCTCCTTATTTAGAAACTGTTTTCTGAGTCATGTCTGATGGTGAATGTTGGGGTTTTAATTTGTTCTTGATATCATCAGGTGAGTATAGCTCAAGATTTTACATCGTTTTCTGGACCTGTCATTGTGTGCTTTTTGACTTGATGAGGTTCAAGAACACAGCAGACAATGATACCTCTGAAGCTTGTACTGAATGAGACAAACAGGAGGGACTCTCCCTTTGCCATTTTTCCTCTCATTCACTAGATTTCTGCTGTGTGTGAAAGTATCTGCATGAATAAGTAACATTCTAACAGGAAAACCTTGAAAGTTCATGCCAGGAAGAAGTAGGGAAACATAGCCTGGATGAATCCTTTTTGCTTTTGGTGTCATTTTTAATATCCTGGAAGCAATCACATATGCATGAGTATTCTTTTCATTAGATGGTTTGGTGAAAAGACCTTTCAAATCCAGAACTTTGAATTAAATTGTGATGCCACAGGCCCTGAGGTTCCCCTTGTGACTGTCAACCTGGAAGAACAAAGATTTTCTCCCAGGCCTGCCCACGCCATGTGAAGTATCTAATAATCATACTTGGATTCTGCCATCCTGTAGTTGGTACAGGAGGGCTGGCTAAGTGCAGCTGCACATCCATTTCTGATTGTTGTAATCTCATGCAATCATTGACCTACTGCTAGATATTTCCATACTGCCATTGTTCCTATAGATCAGTAGTGAAAAATTGAACTTGATTTGGCTCAGTAGTCTGAAGTACTTAAAATACTATGTTTTCCATTTTATTATTGTGTCCTCTGAATGTATTTTGCTGCCTAGCTGCACTTTTGTTGGCACTCGCGTCTCCTGAAAGCAGGATGCAGGGCTTGGAGCTTTCAGATATTTGCCAAGTTTATGCATGTTGCTGGAGATTTGTGCTCTGCAATGTTTGAAATGCCCTTGAGGCTGAAGACTTTGGGTTGACAGCCAATATTATGGTGACTTAAGCCATAAATTGTTGGAGGGCAGAGAGTTTTCTGAGGAAATGTCACTCTCTGATTGATGCCTTTTTCTTTGTCTTTTTTCTTTCTTTTTTTTTTTTTTTTAAGTGTCCACTATTGGCTACTGTAGAAATTAGGACATTGGATCAGATGGGCTTTTAGGGCTGACCTACTTTGGTAGTTCTGATCATAGGGTTCTTCCTAAAGTACTTTGTTTCCTTTGAGCTCTCTGTGACAATCGTGACATGGGGATTTTTATTTATTTTTTTCCATAAATAACCCTGTGTATAAGATGTTGATTGATGCAGGAAAAGGCCAAGAGCTTTCTTACTGTGAAAAAAGATTGGATCTGGGCTTGGAGACTCTCCAGGCTCTCAAGCTCAAGTGAGAAATCCACAGAGAGGTAAAATCACTGGTTAATCACTGTCCTTCCATGTTTCCCCTGGGATCACCAGTTCCCTTGGGGAGCAATTTATTTGGAGGTAGTGACTGGTTCCAAGGGGTTTGGTTGTCATTTGAGATGCAGATACATGCTGTAAATGCACATGAGTAGCATTAGTGGTGCTCGCTTGCTCCATGAGGTCAAACCAGATCCTGCTTCTTGGCGTTGAGACCCATCCTGGGCCCAGCCAGGGACCCAACCCCCAAAGCCAAAGACCCAAACCCCCAGCCAGGGTCACGGTTTAGGTTCATTTCCCACAAAAATGGAGCTCACACTGGAGCTGTCCCAGTGCTGCAAGAAATGCATGTCAAGATGCTAGGGATACAATTCCTATCCTTCTCTTCTACCAACAGGCAGAGGGGGTCCAAGTATGTGCACAAGTGGTGTGAAAGGCTCAGCAATGGGAACAAGAAAGTGCTAAGGGTGGTGGGCAGCAGTTTTCCAGCAGTGCAGCTCTGCCTCTCCATCGTTGTGGCCCAGATTATGTATTCACACAGTGTTGTCACATCTCATGCGGAGAGTATACTTAATGTGCAGTCAGCTTCCTGCAATCACTGTAGGCTATGTGTGTAAGGAGCATTTCTGGGATGATATCTCATTAATTATGCATTGAGGTGTATGTTAAGTTGGTTGATGAAGACTGCTTCCTGGCCTCCCCTCTTCCTATTGCAAGTATATTAACATGGTATGCGAAGGGCAAAGGCTTGAACCTTCGTGTACTTTTGCAGAAGTTTAGGGAGTAAACACAGTTAGGCTTTAAAGAAACAAGAAACGTTTCTGGGTGTGCTTTAAATTCATGACTGTGAGTTCCTCTGAGCAATGCTTAAATAGTGGTATCTGTTACCAGCCCCAAAACACTGCATTTTGTTTAGCATCTTTTTTTTTTAAACCAATTAAAAAGCTTTTCTAAAATGGACTAAGAGAAGAAAATAAACCATGTTCTCTTGGGTCTTTCTTTCAATTGAGTGCAGGAGAAGAGGCTGGGGGGGATAGAAAGCCTGAAAAGGACTGTCGCAGCGGGGAGCCGAGTGGGAGAAAAGGACTTCTCTGAGAACTAAGCAGCAGCAGCTCCGAAAGCCGAAGCTGCTTCATCGACATGCAGAGTCACACAAGGCATGGAGACGCTCACCAGCCCCACAGAGGTTTCACATGTGCTTCCCTGCTGGTTCCTGTGAAAAGCTAACAATCGGCTCAAAGGGTGAAAGACCATTGCAGCATCCCCGCGCTAAGCTGGACATACAATTTGTGCAGTGTTATGAGATGTCGGGCTTAGTGAGATGCTCTTGAACATTCCTATGGATGCCCTTCCACTGCTCCCAGAGGCCCCCAGCCCCTTTCCTCTCCTCTGCATTTTTGCACATTTATGAAAGTTGACGGAGAAAAGGGGAGAGTAATCTCCTTGTTTGATATAATCCCATATGCATTCCTGATTCCACATCACCCAGTGCGAATTGGAAGCAGTGTGAGTCAGTGGTGATGTTACATTTACACCTGTAAGCCTGGGGAACTGCATTTTCTTCCGTTACGTGGGAAGAATTGTTGATATCTCAAAACTTAAAAATAAAGAAGGGGCCAAAGTGAAGTGATCAGCTAACGGGTATCCAACGGAGGCTCTTTAGTACCCACTGACACTTGTGTTTTGAGCTCCTATTGCCTGGGGCTGGTGAAATGCCCTGAAATTAGGTAATTTGAGACTCTGCTGACATGTTGAGACTTCATTTGCTTGTAGCAGTCTATTACATTCTTGTATGATCTAGTTTGGTCATCAGTGCAATCATCTGGTGCCCGCTAGGAAGCAAAAATGAGGTTGGAAGAATCAATCTCATATTGCTTGAAGATGCCGTCAGTTAAAACGACTTCAGTTTATGAACTTGGAATCCCGTAGCTGTCTAATTATGTCCTTTATTCATATAAATTCAGTGTAGTAGAGAGAGGGTCTGGGGTTCTCCCACTTCTAAAAGGCAGTGAGGCAAGTTACGTCCCCCACTTAGGATCTCTTGATTGATATGGACGGACCTTGGGATCCTAACTGTGCACTTTCATTACCTGAAAATGGGCAGGAGGAAGCCAGACTTAGGTGCATGCCTGCATCTCATCTGTGTTGATGGAGGAACTATTCCTAAAACTGCCCTGATAATGTCTGAAATCAAATGATCTCAAGCTGTTGGAAAGCCAAGTTCCTTCTTACCTGGGGTTACTCTGGTTACAGCTGATTTTGGAAGTTCACTTCTGCCCTGACCTTCTGTAGCCTATGCAATGGCTGTTGTAGAAATTAAGGCTCGAAAACCATAAGATATCTGGAATCAGGGACACTTCAGCAGTACACCTTAACATCAAGAATAAGTCTAGTGATACCTTATGGTGTACTGTCACTGCAGGGCAATGGGATGAAGTCAGCCTTTCAGTTTGACTTCATGGCTTTGTGTGCTTTTGTGGTCGTGCCTGGGGCAAAACATTTCTGACGTGTAGGTTTTGCAGTTGTTTGCTGAGCAAGTTGCCTGAAACCTTGAAAAGTGCAGGGGACTCCTGACACTTAATTTTTGTTTTAGTAATTGGTACAGCAGAGATTACACTTGTTTTATAGTAACCTTTTTGCAGTGGTTGAAGTTCAGAGGTAGCAAGTTGAAGTGCGTATCTTCTTTTGAAGAAAGCAAGGAAAGAAGAATGCTTTGGGTGGAACAGTTAAAAACTTTAAGCACTATTTTGCAGAGAAGCAATCTGTTCTGATGAGTTTTCTACCGTTCAGTGGTTCAGTGTCTTGAGTGTGGATAATGTAGTCAACATAAAGTTAACATAGAGTTAGTGTTGGGTCAGCATAGAATTCTTTAATTTGGAAGGGACCTCTAAAGGCCATCCTGCATTGAACAAGGACACCTACAGCTTGATCAGGTGCTCAGAGCCTGACCTTTGATGTCATGTAGTGCTCTGTAATTTTTGCTGTGAGTAACAGCAGTTTACGCCCTCATCTCCTCCTCCAAGGCACCTATGATTTTATAGACCTCTCTATTACCCTTCTTGGCCCTGTCAGTTTATCAAGTCTTTTTAGGGAAGTTATCCCATATTTCTGTGCATCTTCGTTGCTTTCCTTTGACTTCTCCAGCTCAGTGCTGTATTTGACGTAGTATTTGAAATGACAAATGTCTTTAAAGTAAGAGCATAAAAGCACTCTGATTTCATGCAGTAGAATAATTATTTCCTCTTCTCCCATTCCCAGTGTTTGTATTTTGAGTAATGCTTAGCGCTGGGCTAATGTTTTCACAGAACTGGCCACAATGAGTGATTCCAGTGGCTTTCCTAAGTGGTCATAAGTCACTCAGAGTCATTCTTGTGTGTGTAGTAATTGTCTGCTGGCCTGATTTACAGCAAATTTGATATTTATCTGAATAAATGTGGCTGTCAGCAGTTTGGTTTTCTACAGCTGAGCTAGAAAATGGGTTGCTGTGGGAGTTAAGAGTAGAGGTAGCTTTGGGTGGAGTTAAGTGTCATCTGGGCTTCGTTAGCAAAGAAGGTAGTATCGATAATGAGGTCACATGTGGACACCTGAAGTTGGAGTTGGTGAAACTTACCTAATTATGTTTCTGTAGTGTGTATATCTTTTCCTGGTGAGATCTTTCAGGCTCTAATGAACCCTCAAAATAGATTCCATCTTTATTATAACCAAGCATGCTCTTTGTCCGTGTAGAAGTTGCTCGGGTCGCATCATTCAAGGAGTTAGTTTGCAGGTTGTTATTCCCTGGGTTGATGTCTTATCTACTACCATAAACATTACGTGTCCTTGGGTGGTAACTCCAGAGCAAATGCTGGAGCACTCCATAGCGTTTGTTATCAAGCTTCTGTGGCTCACAATCAGATGAGAGTTTTGGTGTCCCTGGAGAACTCACTTCACATTCTTTGTAAGCATTGGTTGAACTTCTGGACAGCACAGTGAGAAGGGTACTTGGCCAGCCAGGATTTTCCTGGCCCATGGGCTTTGTGTGTGCTGAATTGGAATAGGGACAGATCACAGCCGATGAGTCCAACAGGTCCATCCATCAGCCAACATCAGTCAGGTGCCTGAATCTGCATAGCAAAATTCAAACAGTGTTCCAGTGGCGTATGTGAGATGGTCCAGCAGAGGTTGATTTTTGTTGGCAGTTGATGTTTTTCATTCTTTTGTCCCTAACTCTATAAAAGCTACTGCTGGACTTCTGGAACATGATCCTGGATTTGTATGATTGATGCTGACAACTTCACTTGCTGAGAGGTGTAATCTTGCTATTTTTTAGTATTTTTACATGTCCATTTTCTGTTTCTCATTTGTAGTTAGCTGAAGCATTCCCAGGATGCTTCCTCTCTTTGTTTCTCCTTTCTTGACACTTCCTCTGTTGTATGGACAGGGTCGCAAGCTCCTGATCATTGGAACCACCAGTCGCAAAGATGTCCTGCAGGAAATGGAAATGCTGAATGCTTTCAGCACCACGATCCATGTACCCAACATTGCAACAGGGGAACAGCTGATGGAAGCTTTGGAGGTGAGAAACAATTAAAGGATGACAAATAACCTCAAGATTGGCTGGAAATGAATGATTTTGCAGTAGATCTGCATTTTGGAACACTGTCCAACTTAACTACAACTTCTCTGAATTACTTGTTCATATGTAAATTAATGAAAAACGAGAGAACAGATTTAGGAAAGAGGTTTGCATAGTGGATTGAAAGATCCTACTTTTCATACCCTTGGAAAATGAATATAGTTGGGGTACTTAAAGTGGGGGATGCCAAGCTTTCATTAATTGGAATAATGTCAAGTGAAGAGGTTTTGATGCCAAAGAAATTATAGATTCTTCACAAATTCGTGCTCTAAATGGCTTCTTGTCTATGCCATAGTGGAAATCCTAGAGATTACTGAAGGATGTTTTGCCTTGTCTGGATATATTGCAATAAATTGTGCTTCTAAGCTAGAAAATGCATTCTAGCTTCTCAGGCACTTTGCCCCATGTTAAGTAACATTGTTCCTACTGCGGTGTCCTGATTTCTTTATTTCTTTTCCAGCTCCTGGGTAACTTTAAAGATAAGGAACGCAGCACCATTGCACAGAACGTCAAAGGGAAATCTGTTTGGATCGGTATCAAGAAGCTGCTGATGCTGATAGAGATGTCACTACAAGTAAGAATTTTTCTGATCCAGGCAGGACTGGAGTAAATGTAGCAGTCTCAGAGGTTCCCAGTTGTCGGCAGACTCCTACTTTCAGAGTCTTTGAATAGGTTTAATTGAGAAAAGAGCTTCAGTGAGAAGAAATTCTCTGAACAAAGGAATCGCCAGGTCCTGGTCTGGGGAGAGATCTTTAAAACCACAGTGCCCATGGGCTGTTTAGAGCTGCACTTCAGAGACAAGCGTCTGGCAATGGGAGGGATTGGATTAACTCACTTTTCATGGAATTTCTTCTCTACAGTCAGCATGTTAAGATTGCAGATAGCAATCGCTTAGGATTTTTATTACTTTTTTTAAAGAAAAGGTGCCTGTGCAGGTGTATGTGCTCCTTCCCTGAAGAAGATAAATCTGTCAGGCTGTTCAGCTGCTCTCCTCTTTATTTTCCACTTTCAGCACTTTAAAGAAAATAATTGCAGAGGGCAGAAATATGCAGTTCTTAACCCTCCCCCGCACCCATCACCCATGCCTGCAAGCAGCCATCAAGCTGCTGCTCGACAGTATGTGCATGCTGAAAATGAGAGGGTGTAGCGTGCAGCCCTAATCCTCTGCGCTGACATTTCAGCGCCCTTCTGAGTCCTCCCCCCTCCCAACACGCTCTCCTTTCACATCAAATGGATTTAGTGCAGCTGAGTGAACTGTCCTTAGATCTTCCTAGGAGAGGCTGAGCATAAGCTAAGAGGCATGTAGTTCAGCAGCATATAAGTCATGTATCCCTCTGTTCACTATTCACAATTCTGTTAAAACTTGCACAGCACTGAGGATATGCTCTGACTGGATGTCACCTCGGGGAATAAAGTCATTTATCTAGATTACTTTTTCTTCTTCTTCCTTGGCTTTTAATTCCATACCTACAGGCAAGTCGGTAAGTCATTGCTCACATGTATTAAATGTATTTAAGGGGTGCAGGCCTTCGGGGACTCTCTGCAGCCCATTTCAGTTCACCTTGACAATGGGTTCCTTCTTCTGACGCAGGATGTTTTCTGTTGCTGCTCTGACCTGAAGAGTTGGTTCTTGTCAAAACTGAAGGTTACGGTTACAGTTATGTAAATTGTGGGTAAAAGTGCTCACCCAGACTTATCCATGGCATGGCACCATGGGTGCACACCTGTGATAGTGTGATAGGGAGTCTTCATGCTGCTGTACATTGCAAAGCAGAATTGTGCATTTTTTAACCATATAACCATCAGTGTTGACAAGTCTGTGACCAGTCAGGCTGGGAGAAGGTGGGCAGAACTGTGACCCTCTTTGTGCCATTCCTAACAACTGACTCTTACCATCTGCATAGATGTCTGATGACCCACCTGTGTTACTGGACATAGATGGCTGGTAGCAGTGTGACTTACAGTCTTCACCCAAACTGAATGTAATAACGTATGGAGGCTTAATGCAAGGATGTTCTATTGCAAAGTATCAGAGCTGTTTGCATTGTTCCATCTACAGAATTGCTCTAAATACAGGAAAGCAATGCAGTCTGTCATTAAAGAGAAGAATATTGCTACAGTATCCAATTTGACTTGCTTTACAGGAGAGTGGAATTCTATCAAATGAGATATTCTGTTTTTATTTTCTACCAAGCTAGAACACAGCTTTTTAGCAAAAAGCTTCAATCAGAAATCTGAAATTCTTAAAAATTCCAAGTGATGAACAGTGTTTCCCAAAACAGGCAGGCAATTAGATCCCATGGTGAATGCATTCTCTGCAAGAAAATCATGCAACCAACTTCCTTCTCTGCAGTCCCTCAGTCCGTGTTTTGTTTTACTGGATGAGTAAACCCAACATGTTCTTTCTGTAGCTTTTTGTTACCATGTTTAAATGATTTTAGTTGTTTTCAATTTAAGTCTTGCTCAACTTCTTCCAGTATCGGAATCCTTTCATGGAGTATCATGAACCACCACATTGCTTTGATACCTTGGCTTGCTTTGTCACCATGTGTACAAACCTTGTAAACCCACACTTTCTGGCAGTCTGATTTCCTTCAAGCTATGTTTATTGCTATTCCTGCCCTTTAATGTTGAGCTGTTCGCATTCAGTGTCTTATACATGGGTCATCTTGTTTATACTGTGAGTCCTGGCATGATATTGAGTTCTTATTCAAAAGAAGTATTTGATGAATGGATACACTCATGATGTGCCATGTGAATCCAGTTTAGTTTTGCAGTGTTCTTGGCTGCAGTACATGGACCACCTCATAATGCTGTCAGGTACTACCCTCACATCCAGGGTCAGTCTGGATGGATCTCAAGCACCTGATCGAGCTGTAGATGTCTGTTCATTGCAGGGAAGTTGGACCAGATGACATTTAAGGGCCCTTTCCAACTCAAATGATTCTCTGATTCACCTTGGCCCAACACTGCAACCCCATCCTGGATATGTGAGCCTTCTTTTCCTCTTGCAGGGGACTGGTCCCTGCTGCTTATTTTGCCTGCCCATCTTGTTGCTCTTGGATTTAATTGTCAGCTCTTGCTCCTTCTCTCAGTAGGAACCCTAAAGAGCCAGGCAGCTTTCCAGAAAGCCCTTTTTTGAACCTCCACTATTTCCTGATTTGGTAACTTCTGTTTAGCGTAAATAAAACTTACATTGCAGACAAACAGCTTTGATTATTTTAACATACTAGGGAATTTATTTTAAGAGTCGTCTTAAAGTACTGTGTATATTATCTTATACTAAGTAATACACCCAGAGTTTAGGTTTTATGATAGGTTTACAGGAGTATCCAAGGACATGCACGTCTTTCTAGATTCTCTCTTCTCTGGACTGAAGTTTAATAAAGTCTCTCCAGTTCCTTTTTTTCCTAAGGACTCCCGGGCATGTCCTGGGACTGGTACTGCCTTACATAGAGAGAAGCAGCCAGTTTCTTTCTGGTGGTGGGAACTTTGTTACAGAGTTGGTCTCAGGTCTGTTCTCTTAGAAAATCTCTCACCTAATTTGATAGAGGCATTTCTCCTTTCACAGGTTGCTTGAAGTTTTACTCAGGTGTCCTGAATTTCCTTCTCCTTTGCACTCTGTTCATCTTTCAGAGCAGATCAGCCTTCTCATTTTTCATCTACATTTTGTGAATAAGCTATTTGCTTTAATCTTTTGACTAAGAAATTGCAGGTAGGTGCTGTTCCTCCCAAAAGGCACTGTAGAAGCTGTGTCAGTACAGATGATGGACAGTTTTACCTTTGCCACTTTCTTGTGTCTAAGCAAAAAGACTTGGAGAGGGCCAGCATCTTTGATTTAGGAAATGGAACACTGGCATTGGCCGGTGTGAATTTCAGCTGATTGCCTTAGTATGCATTTCCTGGTAAAAAGGAGATTCACTGCTCCTTTGTTGTCATTTTGAGGTTGTGATGAGTTTTGAGTGTTCATCTGACTCTTCCATGGTACTCTGAGATTGCACCAAGGTCCTGGCAACAGGACCATCTTCTTTGCAGGTACATAATACTCTTGGCAGGTAGGTAATACCCTCTGCAAGTCATTGAGATAAGTAATCTTGGAAATAGCCAGGCCCTTTTACTGTTCTGTTTGAGATGTTTTCTTCTAGCTTTGCACTTTTTGTTGATGGTCAGAAGCCATGTCTTGCGCTGTCCCACTGCTCGTGGTTCCTTGGGTTAATTGGAGATGTCAAAGATTCTTGCTTCACTTGGTAAACAGGTTATTTTTTTGGCTTCTTGGCTCTACACCGCTGTTCTGCGCATTTGACTATTGGGCATTGGCATTCCCAGCAGTGTAAACATCAGCAGTGGTTGTGTGGATGTTGCCTTTGGCCCTCAGTGGTGCTTCTCTTTGGAGTGCAGGTATCAAGTAGAGTTGCTGTTCCTCCAGTTGTCAAAACTGCAGTTCTCTGGTTGGCCTTATTTGCAGAGTACTGAAAATCATCCAATCTCAGAATCCTTCTGCTTGGAAAGGACTTCAGGACACCACCTAATACAGCCATCTAGATCAAAGCAGGGTCAACACTGAACCTAGACCTTCAGAGATTGTATATGTCCTCTGTGATATCAGTGTTTTATGGGAACCAGGCCCTTCTGGCTCAAATATGAATGCAAAAAAATATATATATTTTTTGGAAGTATTGCTAGCATGATCTGCTTCCCAGCAGTTCATTTGTCCGTCTGTTTTAGTTTTCTCATGGATAATCCATCTGTGAGTTTGGGTCATACATAAGAAGTCAAGTCTGAGGTCTTGGTGGGCTGCTCTTGAGTTCCTTCTCTGAAGTCCTTTCAGAAGTATACATCTTTACAGCCAGTATCTACAAAAATGTTGTAGGTCTTACCTGACAACGTCAGGGATCCCTCTCGGTTGCGCTTTGCTACTCATGGCCAAAGATCAGATCTATTTTGTCCTTTCTCTCAAATCCATTTGGGTTTTGAATATCTCCGAGGATCGATGCTCCATAGCCTCTATGGGCTGTGCCTAACAGTGTTGGATCACCCTAAAAGAAAAAAACTTTCTCTTACATTTACATTTCCTGTATTTCACCTTGTACCTCTGACCTCTTGTCCTGTCAATAGGCACCACAAAGAAAATCCTCTTTTCTTCTCTACTCCCTCACTTCTTGTTTTTATACACATTGTAAGAGTTCACCTTCAGGATCCCAGTGCTGGGTCTTTCTTTCTCCTAGCTCTCATGGCTGCTCCTTGTATGACAGATGCTCAACTCATCCTTGTGTCCCTTTAAACTCCCTCCAATGTGTCCCTCTGTTAAGACTGTGTATTACATATTTCAGACACTGCTCCAGGTAGTAATGTTGCCTTTCAATTCTTACAGAGCCCTGAACAGTACCAGTGTTCCATTGCATGTTAAAAACCCGTCATCATAGCTCATTGATCCTTACTGAGTTCCTTCAAATCATCTTTTTATTCAGTGATTTATAATAATAATTCAGCAATATTGAGGTATTGACCTTTCTGAGATACCTTATCATGATAGGAAGTTGCACATTTTTAGCTTTCCTTAGCACAAATTCTCATTAGCTGTTTCTTTCCTGCCTGCATCACTGGTAGTACTGCTGTTGTTTTAGGATTTATTCACTCTGGGATAAGTCCCAGTTCTGCCTTTTAGCAGAGTCACTTGCTTGTTTATCACCAAGTGGATAGGAGGATTGGAATGTTAGTAGTCAGTTTCATAGTACCATTAACTGCTTTCAGGATGAAACCACTGTATTGTCAGCAATGTATTAAAGGTACAACGGGTTGCTGAAGATACAAACAGAATATACAAATACAAACAGAACATGGAGCTTCTGGACCAAATGACTTGTTGCAGCACAACGTAGATACTCTGAGAACCAAGCTTCCAGTTGTCTTTGTGGCATTATTTTCATATTGTGCTACCTGGGAAGCTGCATCATGTACTAAAGAACTGTTTTGTTTGTGTGTAGATGGATCCTGAGTATCGGGTGAAAAAATTCTTGGCTCTTCTGAGAGAAGAAGGAACGTAAGTACTCTTATTTTAAAGCATTGGTTAAAATTCTGTTCTCTGGTCAGAAATACGACTGGTGCTTCCCATAAGGGGAACTTGATCTTTGAGGTCCTTTCCAACCTGAGTAATTCTATGGTTCTATGATTCTATGAAGCTGCACGAGGGTGTATTTGGTGTCACTGTTGACCCCTCCTATACAGAGGGGTTTTCAGATCAGTTTTCCATACAGGGTATGGGAGGGGAAGGTTCTGAAGACTTTGAGAACCTGCACATCTGTGTTCTCAGATGTTGGGCCACAACTGAAGTTAAATGAAAAGTGAGTCTGCCAGAGCTGAAATCCATTTATTTATCTAAAAAGTGAAACTTTGAATTTCTTATTTTTTTTTCCTGTCTGAGAGGAGGATGCCTTGCCCTTTCCCCTGTAGGTATCACATAGTTGAGCACAGTGGCATCTACTAGAAAATGACTTTCTAATGCATGTAGGGCACCTGGGGAAGCTCACAGCAGTGCTTGTCCTACCTGCCTTTGTGTGGGTCCAGTGTGTGCTTGATGCTTTTATACCTATGCACGCTTTTTGATGGGTTTGGTTTCTTTTCCAAGAGTTCCCTAGACTGAAGATGGACCAAGTGCAAGATCAGCAGCTGGAAAAGTGACCAACCTGGAGAATATACACTGGGATCTTTACTCTTCTGTGTTCAACACACTGGACAAAGTGAAACACTCCCCTTTTTCCAAGAACCCAATGTGGAATTTGCATGTTTAGTGCAATACAGTATCTTTATTCTTTGTCTTTAATATACAGATATCATGTGTCTTCTAGAACACTGTGCTTCTGTCTCTGTGCAGGCAAGGCTGCGTTCTCATTTGATTTTAGCATGGGGGAAATGTTCTATAAGTTTTGAAGCAACGCTCACTTATGTCCAGCATCCAGTTACTACAGTAGGAAAGAAAATGTGAGTTCTAGTAAATCCTGTGGTGAAGGCTTATTAAAATACTCCTCTGTGTTCTGATTTGATGAATGCTTTCTTGTTCGGTTATGTCATCCTATGCCTCACTGAACACTGAGCAGGGCTGCTAACCCAGAGTCAGTGACCACAGTAATGAAACTTCAGAATTTCCAAAATGTAAATACCCATTTTCTTTTATGCCCAGGTGTTTTCTGGCTAATGATAATAAGGACTGGAAGAAGGCAGGGAAGTCTATTGATCAGAACAAAGGAAAAACTTCAGAATCTGGTATTTTAAAGCATTGAAACTTGTTCTCAATTCAAAAACCGGTTTAGTGGTGCTGATTCCAACCTGAAAGCTCTGTATGAGTACTCTGTATATGATGGTTTTGGCATTAGTTGGCCTCACTACATCCCAGTTTTCTGCCACATTACCAAAGGATGAAGTTCCTCCTTGGAGATGAAGCCAAGCTCTATGGATGCACGAGATGTGCATTGCCATGCTTTTGCACTTAAACTAAGGAATGTATCAAACTTTGCTATGTGGTCTTTCCCCAATAGTCTTTTTGCATCAATGAGGTGCTGTTATGATGACTGCACGAGGATACTCCCCTGTGGTTCCTTGGCTCCACATGTTTAATAAGGTTCATGGAACATACCTCAATTTGGTGGGGCACGCAATCAAAGCCATTTATGAGGTGTTAGTCAGTGTAGCTTCCTTGACTTGACAGGACATGCTGTTAAGGGCTAGCAGCTTGTATCCAGCGAGGTGTTCCCAGGGAAGGAGGGTGCTTTGCGTTTTTTCAGGCCCAAAGGTAAAGGTACTGCAGTCCTTATTGCATACTTAGGGCAATCAGAGTGTTTCAGTCACTCCACTCTGGTTTCTTTTCCTTTGGCAGTGCTGTTGTATTGTGATGACATTGCGAGTCCCAGTGGTTATTATTCCCTCTCATTCTGTGTATGATCTTGTGACTTTGTTTGTTCCTTTCTTTCCTCTGCTAGTCCCTGTGACAGCAGCACTCGTTAACTTATTTCAGAGTAAATGATGTAAACCTTATTGTGTCTATGTCCAGAGCTATATTGATGAATAAATATCTTGTTCAGTTGCACATTATTGGATTCAATAAAAAAAAGCACAACTGGGAGACATCTGTGTCTTTGGTGTTAGTCAAACAGAGGTATCTGTCTAGAGTGCTTGAAGATGACTTGCTTATCTCCCTTGTGTCAAGGAAGGAGGCTGATTGTAGCAAGATGGGGTCAGTCTGTTTAGGGACATGGTTTAGTGGGCAGGGTGGTAACGGTTCAGTGGTTGAACTTGATCTTAGTGGCCTTTTCCAGCCTTAATATTCTAAGATTCTAAGACAGAAAAGTGATTCCCAGGCTGCTGGTAGCCAGAGAGATGCTAAACAGTTTGTACCGAACATGGATGGAACAAATAGATCCAAGATCTGGATAGCTTGACCACAAGTAGTGCTAGAGCTGGCCAAGGAGGCCATTGTAGCCCACCCAGTCCATTCCAGCTTTATGGAACTCACACCGCCTAGGAAGCCTCAATGGTGTGTGTGTGTGGATGGACACTGCATCACTCCTCAAGAAGTCCAAGTTGGAAAACCTGAGCAAAATGATGGGCTCAACCTCTTCTGTGGGTCTCCATTCAAGGAGTTTCCTGCAGGTGGCGAAAGAGAATGACTTGCTGTGCCTGGGCAGGGGTGGTTTTGTAGTGAAAACTGGATTGCCTTCAGCTGTATTGGCCAAATTCTTCATCCCTTTCCTTATCCTGTTGGAAAGTACTGGGGTAGCTTTTCTGGGAATAAAAAGATGTGGGGGATCCAGATTAACCTGGTGGTGTATGCACACTGTGAGGTGGCACTCTATGGCTGACTGCTAAGATTTTTGTTTATCATCTCATGTATTGGCTGTTTTTTACCATCACTGTCTTACTTTTGTCTGACTGTCACTGAGCACAATGGAGAAGATCCACCATTCCCATAGATATCATTCAGCAGAACTTAAAGGATTTTGAGGCAAACGACACACGCTGGGAAATGCATGCTTTTGGGTTTTTGCAACCTTCTTTTTAATGATGTACCACAAAAAAATGCAAGTTGAAATATATTTTTCTCCAAATATATATATTTATATAATATATAATCTTAGTTAACTCAAGTATATACATTGTATAATAAATAATGCTTATAAAAAGAGAAATTTTCTGAATATAAAATAAAAAAAACAGTCAACTTCTACAACTTTATACAAAACTTTGGATACAGCAGATTGATGGAAAAAGATCTTCCATTCAGTGCTAGAATACCTGACTACAGTAAAATAATTACAAGGCAATAAATGTTCTATTTAATATTAAATACCTTTTCTTGATTAAAAACAAAAAGAACAATGAAACAACAAAAAAAAGAACAAAAGGACTTTTGTTGAAAGTCAGGTACTTGGACTCTTTCCAGACACAGAGTTTTAATATATACGTTAAATAGAATGCAGATCAGATGGCTGATTGCTGAAACGTGGAGGTTTCGTGGAGCTCTCCTGTGGTCTTTGCTTTAGAAAACAAATGCTTTCCAGTCCGGTAGCTGTTCGTTGTGCTCTGCAGAAGAGGGACTGAATTTTGGTCTGGTTCACTCCAGAACAGGTTTGAGGATTGTGCTCTCTGTACGAGGGGTCTTTCACCCATTTTATTGCTCTTTCAGGAGGATGTGCTCCTCTTTCCCAGGGGCCAAGGAATGAATGAGTAGAAAACGCAGCTTTAATGTTTTAGATGGTTTTTTTTTTTTGCAACTTCTCTGTCAAACCACTGGCATGTGAGAATTGGCACTGGAACTCTGTTACGTTGTCCTTGCTGTGGAGGAGCCTGCCAGGAATGGTCAGTGCTCCATGTTAACACGAGCCCCAGACTTGGAGGGATGTGGCCAAGGAGCGCGGGTAGGGCCAAGAGCACTCGGATTTCTTGATGCCATCCTCTGAAGTGTGAGGCCACCGTGCTGAGGATAGGAGCCCCTGGCCCTGCTCTGGATCAGCCTCCCAGCAGCTGGAGACGTACAACGCTTACTTGCAGGTATGGACGTCGTAGACACGTATGCACTCCTGGCAGCTCACATAGCAGCACCAGTGGAAGATGCAGTGGCACTTCTCCTTCCTTTTCTCAGTCCTGGTGTTGTGGCCCCGACCGCAGCACAGCAGGTCACAGCCATCAATCCCATGGGAGGTGACGTTGCACGTTCTGTCCCTTGTCCCAAAGGAGCCCGTCTCTGGGTTGGGCTCGCAGAAATTCGGGGAGTTCTCATAGTAAACCAAATCCCGCTCTGTTGGTGGCTTGAAAAGAGCATACTTAGCCCGAAGAGTTTCTACCCAACCCCGGGACTCCCGGTGCTTCTCCACCACCATCTCGGAAGCACTGTCGTATTTATCCTTCAGGTAATCCCCGATGGCCCGAAAGTCGGGCTGTGCCCACCAGCAAGTCTTGACTTCGCAGCTTCCCGAGAGCCCGTGGCACTTGCACTTCAGGTGCATGTGGTCCAGAATGGTCTGTCCAGGAGAGAAAACAGTCAATGGGGGATTGTGCTCCTTGGGTTCTCTTTAAGAGTTTAACTTGAATCCTAAAGCGGGCACCTCACACTAGGGCATGCCAACTAAACCTTAAGGTTTAGCCTTTCTCCTCCTCTTTATTGTTACAAATTACACAGAATATTTGAGACTAAATGGTTGTCCAAGCTTATAGCCAAATAAGCTATATAATCCAAATATAGCAATTACTTTCTTTTTCCCCAGCCTCCCCTGGAAGGTATCATTAATTTATCTAGGAAAGCAGCTATTCATGTCCCATCCTAGGATGTCTCAGCATACACTGACACAAAACGGGTTAAGAAATGGTGTGTTTTTTAATGGCTTTCCTTACTTTAATACTGGGGTGAAATAGTCATTAGATAGGGCTAGATTGCTCAGCCTTTAGACATGTGGAGTAGTATTGCTTTGTGAATAACTGCATCTGTGGGCTAGTTGATGTTTTCATTCATAATTACATGGAGGAGG